>NW_028270139.1:137459141-137759141 GCF_037043375.1 Chiloscyllium plagiosum
TTAGTTTATTTATACTGGTTTTTAAAGGCTTCCCACTAATCTTCACCACATTGTCTGCTTTTTATTCTGCCTTTATGGTGTTCCTAACTTCCCTTGTCAACCATGGTCGCCTTATCCTCCCCTTAGGTTTTTCTTCATTGGGATTAATTTCTATTGTGCCTCCCAAATTACCCCGAAAACCCGTGCCTTTGCTACTCCACTGTCTTCCCTGCTAGGCCCACCTTCCAAGCAACTCTGGCTAGCTCCTACCTCAGGCCTTTGTAGTTACCTTTATTATAATACCTTTAATTATAATACCATTACATCTAATCCAGCTACTCCCTCTGAAACTGCAGCATAAATTCTATTGTATTATGGTCACTGCCTCCTAGAGGTTCCTTCACGTTAGCCCCCTAATCAAGTCTGCCTCATTAACATATGCAGGTCATTGGACTCATCCACCTCCAAACCACAACAACGCGACGGTCGGAGGAGGAGCGTCTTATCTTCCGACTGGGAACCCTCCAACCACAGGGGATGAACTTGGACTTCACCAGTTTCTTCATCCCCCCTCCCCCCACCTTGTCTCAGCCGAATCCCTCCAGCCCGGCACCGCCTTCCTGACCTGCAGTCTTCTTCTTGACCTCTCCGCCTCCATCCTACTCCGACCTATCACCCTCACCTTGACCTCTTTCCACCTATCACATCTCCAACGCCCCTCCTCCAAGTCCCTCCTCCCTACCTTTTATCTTCTCCTGCTGAACACTCTCTGCTCATTCCTAAAGAAGGGCCTGTGCCCGAAACGTCGAATCTCCTGTTCCCTGGATGCTGCCTGACCTGCTGTGCTGTTCCAGCAATAAAGTTTCAACTTTGATGTCCAGCATCTGCAGACCTCACTTTCTCCTCATTAACATCACCAAATCCAGAACTGCCTGCTCCCTCATGGGCTCTACCACAAGCTGCTCCAAACAAAAATCTCATAGGCATTCACAAATTCCTTTTCTTGAGATCTGCTATCAATTGGATTTTCCCAGTCCACCTGTATATTAAGTCCCCAATGATTATTGTAATAGTGCCTTTCTTACATGCCTTTTCTATCTCCTGATTTACTTATTTCTCCACACCTTGACTCCTGCTAGAAGGCCTGTGCACAACTCCATCAGGGTCTTTTTTTCTTTGCAGTTTTTGAACCCACACAGATCCTGCACCCTCCAATCCTATATTGTTCCTTGCTATTGATTTAATGATAATTTCTTACTAACAAGACAACCTCACCCACTCTGCCCATTTGCCTGTCCTTTCAATCGGATATGTAGCCTTTGGATATTTAGTTCCCAGTCCTGATCCCTTTGCAGTCTCTGTGATACCCACAATATCATACCTACCAATTTCAGTCTGCACTACAAGCTCATTTACCTTGTTTCATATACTGCGTGTATTTAAGTACAACACTTTCAATCCTGCGTTGACTGCGCCTCCTCCTCATAGCTGTCCCCTTATCTGCTGGGCCTGAAGTTAGATTCCTGAGCTTTTCCAAACTCTCTGTCCTATTATTTGTTTGGGAAACTTTATCAACCTCTCTTGAGATCTCCCCCTTTTTAACTAGTCTGAAATTCTTGTGAACTCAGTTTCCCTCGATTTGTGCCATCAGATCATCCACTGTATTCTGAATGCTTTGCACATTCATATACAAAGCCTTTCAGTTTGTTTTATTATTGAATTTCCCCGCACTTTTACGGTTTCCGAGGACAACATGACAGTCATACATTCTGTCCCTTCCCATTAGAAAGAGTCAATGTGGTTTTATGAAAGAAGAATTTTGTTTGATACATTTATGAGAACCTTTTGTGGATGTAATAAAGGTGGCTAAAGGGGAACCAGCAGATGTAGAATATTTGGAGTGTTGTGCAACCTGTTTGAATGGTGCAGCTGGCATAGCTGTGTCTTCCCATGTATACAAGCTGTGGGATGGGATGGTGAGGCTTGCAGCCCAGTGACAGCACAGTGAAAAATACATCATTTCCTTTCATTACTTTGTTGAGTATGTGCTCATTTTCTTCGAGTGCATGGCCTTCTCAGTTTTAATCTGTGAGGCTGCAAGCACACTGTCATTTACTGGGTCTGATGAAGTGATTGTGTATTGCTGAATGCCTGCACATCTTTGAGTGGACTCATGAGTATAAACAAAGCAGCAGCAACATAGTATACCAATGTTCTCTCTGGGCTGTGGGTTCGCATAACTACTTTGGCCTTCCACACACATAGGAAAGTGGGTTGCAGCATTGAACTCTGTTTCTGGACATCACAGGTACCTTAGAAGTCTGATTGCAAAAGAAAAGAAAATTAGAAGAAACGTTGCATACGACCCTGTGAGACTATTCAGCAATTCAATACAATCATCACTGAACATGTGGCTCAACTCCACTTTCTTGCCTGCTCCTCAAATCACTTGATACCCAATGTAATCCAATATCAATCTATCTATCTATCTTTCTATTGCTCTATCTCTATCTCTCTCTATCTATCTATCTATCTATTTATTTAATCGTCAACCTTCTATACATTCTACAATGGAACATAGACAACCCCACCAGAAGAGAATTACAAAGATTCACAACAGTGTGCATGAAGAAATATCTCCTCATCTTAGATACCAGTGATCAGTCCCTTATTGTGAAACTGTGCCCTTGTATTCTAGATACCCCAGTGAGGGGAAATTTGACCCAGACTGATGATTGTTGGTAAGTAAATAATGTGGGTGCTGGGAAATGAGCAGAAGCTGAGGCTATAGATGCACTTAGTAGGATATGTCATTTGAAAGGTCATTCATTAATCTTGACCAACCATGTTAGCCCATGGAACTCATTCCAGCATTGCATCCTGCATTTTCACATTGATCCCTATGACTATCTGTTCTCATTGCATTTTCATTGTGTATATGAAGGGTCTGTTACTACCCTGACGACACAAGGCATCTCACCTCCTCTATCAAGACTTTAATGCAGTGTCTGAAGACCTGATTGTCAGCAATCCCCTATGGTTAGATATTCTTTTCTCTTTCAGTGATCAGTTGTTGCTGGATTCAGCCACAGTTCATCTACCCTTTAAGAGATGCAGGCTAGCTCTAAGTAATGTAGGTTTACTTTAAGTCATGCAGAATGTGAACCGTATCAGTCTCCTGGTGATACATTCAGGCCAATGAACTATGAGGCAATCATTATAATTAACAGGCAGCATAAAATTGCAGTTTTGGCTGCATTGCACTTAATGAGTAGTAGGTTAATCGCATCTCAATCCATGTGTCTATTTTGGAGGCGGAGGGGGGGGGGGGGCTAACCAATTTATAGCCAGAGAATAGCAGGTCAACAGGAGCGTTTAATCACGAGGGCAGCAACCTTAATTCCGTTGTGCTGGGGATCATAAACTGAAGATTGAAAGTCACTAGTAAGTGTACTCATACCTTCTTTATATATGACATTTAGAATTTGTAATAATTCAGTAGCTCATACTTTTTAAGTGTATTCTAATGGTTTCTCATTTTTCAGGAGCAGAATTCATTAAGAACGCTCTCATCCTCCATGACAGTCATGTTATGAGTCAAAGTAAAATGAATTATTCATGCTGATATCTCCTCCAAAATTCCTTGCCTTCCACTGCAACATACCTTCTTACCTACTAACCATGCCTGAAGTCACAGGAATCAAATACTTCTGGTTTTATTTAGGCTGCTGGCGAAACGTATAATTACTCAAAAAAAAATTCATCTAGGATTCATTTTCTGATTTTAACAAAATTTTTATGTCATTATTAACACTTATCTGCTCAAAAGTTGTATGCATTATTTTGGAAATGAATTAAATAAACCTTATATGTTATTCATTAAAATTAAACATTTTGAGAATTTAATTGCATATTTTAAAAGTGTGCCAGTCAATTGAATTCTTAGTTTAAGAGAAGCAAGGTGTTACTTGTTACATATTGTTGTATATAGTCCTTTATTATTATTTAAGCAGTATCTCATACGGATACATTTTGACAATGCTCGAACCTTAATGCTTGATACACTATATCCAAAATTTAACATAGGTTCTGTTAACCCCATAGTATATTACAGAAGAATTTTGAGGATACCACCTATAGTTTGCCTGTGATCCGAGCACTGTCATTCTCTCTCTTAATCTCTTAAAACATAGATACGTAGAAAAACAGGTGCAGGAGTAAACCTTCAAGGCTGCACTGCCATTCAATGTAATCATCATTTCAGTGTCCCACTCCCGCTTTCTCTCCATACCCCTTGGTCCCTTTAATTGCAAGGGCCACGCCTAGCTCCCCCTTGAATATATCTAATGAACTGGCCTTCTGTGGTAGAGAATTCTACAGGTTCACAACTCTCTGAGAGAAGAAAGTCTTCTTCATCTCAGTCCTAAACAGCTTAGCTCACTCTTAGACTGTGTCTAAGACTGTGTTGTTCTTTGACGTGGAGGTGCCGGTGTTGGACTGAAGCACTTCCAAATAAACCTGTTGGACTATAACCTGGTCTTGTGTGATTTTTTTACTTGTTCTTTGACTATACTTGTCTGTCACTTTCCATAATATTGGAGCATCTCAGGCTTATTGTTGTTCGAAGTTGCTTGAACATCTTTGATGTACCGTAATGGCAAGACCAGAAGATTTATTGTGACAGCCTAAAGTGTCACTGTATCCAGGCCATCTGTTTTAGGTTCTGGTTCCCATTTATAACGAGGCTTTAGAAAAAGTGCAGAGGACATCCACAACACTGATACCCAGGTAAAAACACATTATTTACCCCGGTTTAAAATCTGAGGCTATTTACTCCAGAGATGTATAAACTCAAGTATAATCTGATAGAAATGCATAAATTAGTGATGGAACCAAACTGCAGACCATACTAATGACTTACTTCCATTACTTCAGTTTGAGTAAGGATCAAAATATAAATTATGCAAGGGCAAAACTGGGCTGCTTTTCACTGTACTCATGAGAGTACGTGTGGCAATAGAACTAATTCTAATTGTTTTATCAATAAAGAAGAGACCCCTGGAAAAAGTTACCAGTTCGTGTGCTGAGTGCTGTTTGGCTACACACCTTTAAAAGGGCTTTAGTGCTGTTCCTAGTTTGAGTTGAATACCATGCCTTACAAAAAGTTAGTGAAATGCAAATTAATTCAAATCATGGTCCATGTCGTCTCTGGATGAATTTAGCGTGGTGGCGAGGTGTTTAGCAGATTTGTTTGCCCTTTAAGTTGGCCTTGAATTTTTTTTGGCCTCTTCCAGGAAGTTTCTTAATGTGTTGTGGGTGGTAACCAATAACTGTGGAAATAGTGAGGACTGAAGATGCGAGAGAAGTTAGAGTTGATAAAGTGGGGCACTGCACAGCAGGTCAGGCAACATCTGAGGAGCAACAGAGTCGATGTTTCGTGCTTACCCCTTCATTAGGACTTCATCAGGTGCTGCCTGACTTGCTGTGCTTTTTCCAGCACCACACTTTATTGACCAATAACTGTAGAGCAGGTCATATGAGCTGTTCCATTATTTTAGCATGATTGGCGTGTTGTGAAAAATTCATCACTCCTTCAGGACATTGCTATGATTCATTAAAGGACTACTGACAAGGAAGAAAAGGCATTGAGTTGGAGACAACTTTGTGATATTCATGCACAGTTCGTTGGGAAGCAGGAGAGAGTGAAGGTTGTCTCTATTGTTTGGTGACCACAAGAGTTGTTCATGTATACACAAATCTACTAGTAGATCTTTGGAATTGCATCTGTTTAACTCCACAAAAATTGATAGAATGTTTCATCCCTATTCAAAAATTACTTGAATGATCCTGGAAGCCTCAGATTTAAGCTGTTTGGAAGGTTTTACTTTGCCTCAGCAAACTTGACAACTGAAAGGGGACATCATTTGGGCAGAAGTAGATACTGCAGATGCTGGAGATCAGAGTCAAGATTAGAGTGGTGCTGGAAAAGCACAGCAGGTCAGGCAGCATCCGAGGAGCAGGAAAATCGATGTTTCGGGCAAAAGCCCTTCATTAGGCTTTCCAAACTGTATTGTAATGTAATCTGCAACCTCATGGTCTGGCATTCCCCACTCAAACATTACCATCAAGAAAGGGGATCAACCCAGGTTCGATAGAGTGTGCAGGAGGGCATGCCAGGAGCAGCACCAGGCATACCTAAAAATGACGTGCTAAACTCATGAATCTATGAGCAGGAATACCTGCATACTAAACAGCATAAGCAGCAAGTGATAACCAAGCAATTGCACAATCAACAGGTCAGATCTAAGATGTGCAGTCCTGCCACAACCAGCCATGAAAGGTTCTGGGCAATTAAACAAGGATTCTGGGTAATTCAAGATGAAGACAAGAAAAATAGTGGCTGAAAGAGCTGCTTTTCTTTGAGGTATTTTAGATGTTGGAGGTGATTTCCTCAAATTCCAGGAGCAGCAATTACTGTTTTATATGCTGTTGCATAATTTTGAAACTTTGGGGGAAAAATGATCAAAACCACGGCACTTCAAAAAGGAGGAAGACAGACAAAGGCAGCAACCACATGGTCAGAGAAAGAAACCTAAACTGCTGTCTGACACAGCAGTGAACCTGCACAGTTACTGCCTTTGCTGTTTGAGTTCAAATATCTCTGGACACAGGAGTGCATCTAGGAAAATTCATAGCTGACCTTGGAGGAACCTGTGTGGAACAGCTCACAGCACTGGACCAGGTAAGTGCATAGTTTTTAACATGTAACCTTGCTGTAAATCTACAATAGTGAGTAGATTGAGTTCTTTCCTGATGAGATCTGTCTCTTGATTAAATTATAAAAGTATAAACCATAAGTACTAAGTTAGCCTGGAGCAGTGTTTTTTTAGAACAGTATGACTATGCTATTTTCTGGGTCTGTAGATTGCAAAGGAGAAAAGATGGCCTTTAGTAGAGTGATGTGCTCTTCCTGTTGGATTTGGAAGTTTAGGGAAGTTTCTATCTTACTGATGATTATGCCTGTAGGAAATGTCTTTGGTTGCGAATCCTATCCAATTGCATGGATTGGTTGGAGCAGCAGTTAGAGGCAATGAGGAATTTACAGGAGCTGGGAGGTATGATGGATGGCAGTTATTGGAAGAGAGAAAAGCAGCAGATACAGTCAGGTAGATGGGTTAACTCCAAGAAAGATAGGAGGTGAGGCAGGGAGTGCAGGAGTTTCCTGTGGCTATCCATATCGCAAGCAAATATACTGTTTTTGAAAATGGAGGGGGTGATGGACTCTGAGGGGAATGTAGCATGAACAACCAAGTTTCTGGTACTGAGATTGGCTCTAATTTAGTGAGGGGTACGTCAGGTTCCAAGCAATCGATTGTGATAGGGGACTCTCTAGTCAGAGTCTCAGACAGGTGCTTCTGCAGCTGGCACTGAGAAATCAGAATGGTGTGTTGCCTCCCTGGTGCCAGGATCTTGGAGAAAGTGCAGAATGTTCTCAAAGGGAAGAGGGACTAGAATGAGGCCATTGTACACATTAGAACTAACAACATAGGAAGGGAAAAGGATGAGATTCTGAAGGGAGAATATAGAAAGTTAGGCAGGAATTTAAAAAGGAGGTCTTCGTGGGTAGTAATATCTGGATTACTCCCAGTGCTTGGAACTAGTGAGGGCAGGAATAGGAGGATAGAGCAGTTGAATGCGTGACTGAGGAGATGGTGTATGGGAGAAGGATTCACATTTTTGGATCATTGGAATCTCTTCTGGGGTAGGAGTGACCTGCACAAGAAGGACGGATTGCACCTGAATTGGAAGGGGACTGATATACTGGGAGAATTGCTGGAGCTGCTCAGGAGGATTTAAACTAGTAAGGTGGCAGTGTGGGACCCAGGGACATAGTGAGGAAAGAGATCAATCTGAGACTGGTAAGTTGAGAAAAGAAGTGAGTCAAACAGTCAGGGCAGGCAGGGACAAAGCAGAGAACAAGGTAGGACTGATTAATTAAACTGCATTTTCTTCAATGTAAGAGGCCTAACAGGGAAGGCAGATGAACTCAGAGCATGGTTAGGAACATGGGACTGGGATATCATAGCAATTACAGAAACATGGCTCAGGGATGGGCAGGACTGGCAGCTTAATATTCCAGGATACAAAAGCTACAGAAAGAATAGAAAGAGAGAAGGGGGAGTGGCATTTTTGATAAGGGATGGCATTACGGCTGTTCTGAGGGAGGATATTCCTGGGAATACATCCAGGGAAGTTATTTGGGTGAATTGAGAAATAAGAAAGGGATGATCGCCTTATTGGGATTGTATTATAGACCCCCCAATAGTCAGCAGGAAATTTAGAGAAGATCTCAGTTTTCTGTAAGAATAATAGGTTATGATAGGGGATTTTAACTTTCCAAACATAGACTGGGACTGCCATAGTGTTAAGGGTTTAGATGGTGAGGAATTTGTTAAGTGTGTGCAAGAAAACTCTCTGATTCAGTATGTGAATGTACCTACTAGAGAAGGTGTAAAACTTGACCTACCCTTGGCAAATAAGGCAGGGCAGGTGACTGAGGTGTCAGTGGGGGAGCACTTTGGGGCAAGCGACCATAATTCTATTAGATTTAAAATAGTGATGGAAAAGGATAGACCAGATCTAAAAGTTGAAGTTCTAAACTGGAGGAAGGCAAATTTTGATGATATTAGACAAGAACTTAGGGCGGCATGGTGGCACAGTGGTTAGCACTGCTGCCTCACAGCGCCAGAGACCCGGGTTCAATTCCCACCTCAGGCGACTGACTGTGTGGAGTTTGCACATTTTCCCCGTGTCTGCATGGCTGTGCTCCAGTTTCCTCCCACAGTCCAAAAATGTGCAGGTAAGGTGAATTGGCCATGCTAAATTGCCCATAACCTTAGGTGAAGGGGTAAATGTAGGGGAATCGGTCTGGGTGGGTTGCGCTTCAGCGGGTCAGTGTGGACTTGTTGGGCCGAAGGGCCTGTTTCCACACTTTAAATAATCTAATCTGAAAAAAACAAAAAAAAACTTTCAAAAATTGATTGGGGGCAGATGTTCACAGGTAAAGGGACGGCTGGAAAATGGGAAGCCTTTAAAAATGAGATAACGAGAGTCCAGAGACAGTCTATTCCTGTTAGGGTGAAAGGCAAGGCTGGTAGTTACAGGGAATGCTGGATGACTAAAGAAATTGAGGTTTTAGTCAAGAGAAAGAAGGAAGCATATGTCAGATATAGACAGCAAACATCGAGTGAATTCTTAGAAAAGTATAAAGGCAGTAGGAGTATACTTAAGAGGGAAATCAGGAGGGAAAAGGGGGGACATGAGATAGCTTTGGCAAATAAAGTTAAGGAGAATCTAAAGGTTGTTTATAAATACATATGAACAAAATACATTTAAGACTAGGGAGAGAATAGGGCCCCTCAAAAGTCAGCAAGGCAGCCTATGTGTGCAACCGCAGAAGATGGGGGAGATACTAAATGAGTAGTTTGTATCAATGTTTACTGATGTGAAGGAAATGGAAGATATAGGAGGTAGGAAAATAGATGGTGACATCTGAAAAATGTCCCTATTACAGAGGAGGAGGTGCTGGATGTCTTAAAATACCTAAAGGTGGATAAATCCCCAGGACCTGATCAGGTATACCCTAGAGTTCTGTGGGAAGCTAGGGAAGTGATTGCTGGGCCTCTTGCTGAGATATTTGTGTCATCGATAGTCACATGTGAGGTGCCGGAAGACTGGAGGTTGGCTAACATGGTGCCACTGTTTAAGAAGGGTGGTAAGAACAAGCCAGGGAACCAAAACGATGAGCCTGACATCAGTGGTGGACAAGTTGTTGGTAGTAATCCTGAGGGAAGTATTTGGGAACGCAAGGACTGATGTAGGATGGTCAGCGTAGCTTGTGTAGGAAATCATGTCTCATGAACTTGATTGAGTTTTTTGAAGAAGTAACAAAGAGGAATGAGGAGGGATCTTGGAGCGCTAGTACAGGATTCTCTAAAGGTTGATTTGCATGTTGAGTCTGTGGTTAAGAAAGCAAATGTAATGTTGTCATGTATCTCAAGAGGGTTGGAATGTAAAAGCAGTGATGTGCTACTGAGACTTTATAAAACTCGAGTTAGGCCCCATTTAGAATACTGTGTCCAGCTATGGGCCCCACACCTCAGGATGGACATACTGGCACTGGAGCGTGTCCAGCAGGGATTCGCACGGATGATCCCTGGAATGGTAGGCCTAACATACGATGAATGGCTGAGGATCTTGGGATTGTATTCATTCGAGTTTAAAAGATTAAGGGGAGATTTAATAGAAACTTATAAGATAATATTTATGATATAGAAGATGGTATTAGTAATAACATCAGCAAATTTGCTGATGATACTAAGCTGGGTGGCAGGGTGAAATGTGAGGAGGATGTTAGGAGATTACAGGGTAACCTGGACAGGTTAGGTGAGTGGTCAGATGCAGTTTAATGTGGATAAATGTATGGTTATCCACTTTGGTGGTGAGAACAGGAAGGCAGATTACTACCTAAATGGAATCAATTTAGGTAAAGGGGCAGTCCAGAGAGATCTGGGTGTTCTTGTAGACTAGTCAATGAAGGTAAGCATGCAGATACAGCAGGTAGTGAAGAAGGCTAATAGCATGCTGACCTTCATAACAAGAGGGATTGAGTATAGAAGCAAAGAGGTTCTTCTGCAGCTGTACAGGGCCCTGGTGAGATCACACCTGGAATATTGTGTGCAGTTCTGGTCTCCAAATTTGAGGAAAGACATTCTGGTAGGGGAGGTTCACGAGGTCAATTCCTGGAATGGCGGGACTACCTTATGCTGAAAGACTGGAGCGACTGGGCTTGTATATCCTTGAGTTTAGAAGACTGAGAGGGGATCTGATTGAGACATATAAGATTATTAAAGGATTGGACACTCTGGAGGCAGGAAACATGTTTCCGCTGATGGGTGAATGCCGAACCAGAGGACACAGCTTAAAAATACAGGGTAGACCATTTAGGACAGAGATGAGGAGAAACTTCTTCACCCAGAGAGTGGTGGCTGTGTGGAATGCTCTGCCCCAGAGGGCAGTGGAGGCCCAGTCTCTGGATTCATTTAAGAAAGAGTTGGATAGAGCTCTCAAGGATAGTGGAATCAAGGGTTATGGGGAAAGGCAGGAACAGGATACTGATTAAAGATGATCAGCCATGATCATATTGAATGGTGGTGCAGGCTCGAAGGGCAGAATGGCCTACTCCTCCACCTATTGTCTATTGTCCATTGTCTAATTCATGGCTGAGAAAGGGTGGACGCTGGTAAATTGTTTCCATCAGGCAGGGATACTAGCACCCGTGGGCACATCCTTAGAATTAGAGGGGGTCAATTTAGAATGGAAATGAGACATTTCTTCAGCCTGAGAGTGGTGGGCCTGTGGAATTCATTCCCATGGAGCACAGTGGAGGCTGGGACGTTAAATGTCTTCAAGGCAGAGATTGATAAATTCTTGATCTTGCAAGGAATTAAGGGCTATGGGGAGAGTGCGGGTTAGTGGCATTGAAATGCCCATCAGCCATGATTGAATGGCAGAGTGAGCTCGATGGGCTGAATGGCCTTACTTTGACTCCTATTTCTTATGGTCTTTTCTTATGGTCTTATGGCAGAGTGGTGAATGTGATTTTTTGGACTTTAAATAGGCATTCAACAAGGTTCCTCATAGTAGACTGGTTAGTAAGGTTAGATCTCATGGAATACAGGGAGAACAAACCATTTGGATACAGAACTGGCTCGAAGTTAGAAGATAGAGGGTGGTGGTGGAGGGTTGTCTTTCAGACTGGAGCCTGTGACCAGTGGAGTGCCACAAGGATCAGTGCTGGGTCCATTGCATTTCATCATTTATATAAATGATTTTCATGTGAACCTAGGAGGTATAGTTAGTAAGTTTGCAGATGACACCAAAATTGCAGATGAAGTGGACAGCCAAAAAGGTTACCTCAGATTACAACTGGACTTTGGGCTAATGGGCTGAGGAGTGGCAGATGGAGTTTAATTTAGATAAATGTGAAGGTCTGGCAGCATCTGTGAGGAGAGAAAAGAGCTGATGCTTCAAGTCTAACTGACCCTTTGTCAAAGCTGAGTCAGTTAGACTCGAAACGTCAGCTCTTTTCTCTCCTTATAGATGCTGCCAGACCTGCTGAGATTTTCCAGCAGCATCCGCAGTAATTTGCTTTTATTTAGATAAATGTGAGTTGCTACATTTTGGAAAAGCAAATCAGGGCAGGACTTACACACTTGATGGTAAGGTCCTGTGGAGTGTTGCTGAACAAAGACCTTGGAGTGCAGGTTCATAGTTCCTTGAAAGTGGAGTTGCAGGTAGCTAGGATAGTGAAGAAGGCGTTTGGTATGCTTTCCTTTATTGGTCAGAGCATTGATTACAGGAGTTGCGAAGTCAAGTTGTGGCTGTACAGGACATTGGTTAGGCCACTTTTGGAATATTGTGTGCAATTCTGGTCTCCTTCCTATTGGAAAGATGTTGTGAAACTTGAAAGCGTCCAGAAAGCATTTACAAGGATGTTGCCAGGGTTGGAGGATTTGAGCTACAGGGAGAGGCTGAACAGGCTGGGACTGTTTTCCTGGAGCATCGGAGGCTGAGGAGTGACCTTATAGAGGTTTTTAAAACCATGAGGGACATAGATAGGATAAATAGACAGGTCTTTTCCCTGGGTAGGGGAGTCCAGAACTAGAGGGCACAGGTTTAGGGTGAGAGGGGAAAGATATAAAAGGGACCTAAGAGCAACTTTTTCATGCAGAGGGTGTACATGTATGGAATGCGCCGCCAGATTAAGTGGTACAATTAAAATATTTAAGAGGCACCTGGGTGGGTACATGAACAGGAAGGGTTTAGAGGGATATGGCCCAAGTGCTGGCAAATAGAACTAGATTAGGTTAGGATATCCAATTGGTATTGGATCTAAGTATCTGTTTCCATGCTACAGCATGCTCTATAACTCCAGTGAGTTATAGAGCATCTCTATGACTCTATAACTCACTGGAGGAAGAGGCTCCACAAATATCCCCATCTTCAATGATGGAAGCGTCCAGAATATCAGTGCAAAAGGTAAGGCTGAAGTATTTGCAACAAACTCAGTCTAATCAATTCACTCCATGTGATATCTGGAAATGGCACTGGATACTGAAAGAGAATGGGTGCTGACAATATGCCAGCAATGATTCTGAAATAGCTCCAGAACTAGCTATGCCCGAGATGAGCTGTTCCTGTACAGCTACAACTCTGGCACCTACCCAATTATGTGGAAAATTTTCCAAACATGCCTTGTGCACTAGCAGTGGAATAAGTTCAACACAGCTAATTAACAGTGTATCAGTCAACTCTCGATCATCAGTAAAGTGATGGAAGGTGTCACCAACAATGCTATCAAGCAGCACCTGCTCAGCAATAACCTGCTCAGTGAGGCCCAGTTTAGGTTCCGCCAGGGCCACTCAGTTCCTGACCTCATTACAGCCTTGGTTCAAACATGGCAGAACAGTTGAATTCCAGAGGGGAGGTGAGAATGACAGCCCTTGACATCAAGGCTGCATTTGACTGACTGTGGCATCAAGTAGTCCTAGCAAAACTGAAGTCAATTGGAATTGAGGGACAAACTCTCTGCTGCTCGCAGTCATACCTGGCACGTAGGAAGATGGTTGTGGTTCTTGGAGATAAATCATCTCAGCTCCATCTCTGCAGGAGTTCCTCAGGGTAGTGTCCTACGCCCAATCACCTTCAGCTGCTTCATCAATGACCTTTCCTCCATCAAGAGGTCAGAGGTGTAGTTGTTCGCTAATGATTGCGCAAAGTTCAGCATCATTGGTGACTCCTCAGATACTGAAGCAGCCCATGTTCAAATGCTACAAAATCTGGACAATATCCAGGCTTGCAATGACTAGTGACACTAATATCTGTGTCGCACCTGTGCCCTGTAATGGCCATCTCCAACAAGAAAGAATCTAACCATTGTCAATTGACATGCAATGCCATCACCATCACTGGATTCTCTCCACTATTAACATGATGGGGATTACCATTGACCAAAAACTGAACTGAAGTAGCCATGTGAATACCACGGCCACAAGAGTAGGTCAAAGGCTAGGAATACTGCAATGAATTGCAGTCCAGGTAATTGAAAGGTATTCCTCCACAAAGCCTGACATTTGTCTTGTAGATGGTGGTAAGGCTTTGGGGGAACAAGAGGTGAGCTACTCACTGCAGGATTCCTGGAGTTTTGATGTCATAGGTGTTCTGGCACATAAATCACATCGTTTTGCTTAGTTCCTTTTGTGGCAGATAATGCATAAAAGTCATTGGATTGAGTACAGTTTCTATCTATACAGCTGTCAGTAAAATTCTTTTAAGTATATTATGTAGCAAGATAGATTGTAATTCCTGGAACTCGTTTAGAAATATAAATTACTTTAGAATTGTGGCACACCTTGACGAGCAGCAGTCTCTGTTAATGAATAGTAATTGTTAAATAATTCATAATCTCATTTGCGCTGAGACAGAAAGAATAGGCACTTAAACATTAAAGAAATGTAGTTGATGATTAGCCCATCATCTTTCATAGATGCACAGAATGTTGTGGCATAGGATAGGCCATACAGTCGATTGAGCCTGGGCATGTGACATTCATGTAATAAGTTTGAAGACTGAAGATATGTGGGTTGGGGATGAACAGTGCTAACTGATAAAAATTATTCTTTTGCAGGAAAACACTGAAATCTTGTACTTATAAACCTCTAGACCGGAACCCAGTGCCCATATAGGCACTTGGCAAAAAGAGGATAGTCTCCTAAAAAGGTGCATTTGGCAGATTTGTGTCTCCTACATAAAACGGCTAAGAAATAATCATACTGATCAACTTTAAAAGCAATGTGTTCAGAAAAAAAGTGGCTTGGTTTCTTTCAAACGAAATGTCAGAAGCCATCTCATCCTTTAGCAATTGGTTTAAGTGGTGCTTAATTTGTTTGAATTATAATACTTAAACTCAATGGTTAATTTGCTAAACTGAGTGCATTTTGGGGTAATGATGCCCAAAGCAGATTGATCACGTAAGTAGGTAAGGGCTGGATTCTCTGAGGAGTGACACTCACACATACAGTTTGCTGCTCCACTCTACCATCATTGAATGAAAGAGCTTGTATTTTTGACAGGACGTTCTGACTGCAAGTCCTTCAGAAAATGTAGAGATGTCATTTTATTCTGACAGGTCCTGCATGGTGTAGCTCAGTCAGAGGAAAACCAAGATTCCCTTTTCACAGCAGTCAGCTGCTGTATTCTGGGATATAAAGGTCCCACCATCACAGGCAGCACTTTGACAGCTCCTGCAAAAGGGGAAATACAGCAGTGTGGATGTGCCCAGCAGGGTAGGGTGCCAGCTCAGTGGGGTTCCAGGTATTTAGAGTACTGGTGGGTAGTGGATAATGTGCTGGGTGGGAATGGTGTCAAAAGTGGGGTGCTGGATTAATTTCAGATGAAGGGCTTATGTCCGAAACATCGATTCTACTGCTCCTTGGGTGCTGCCTGACCTGCTGTGTTTTTCCAGCAACACACTCGACTCTGACCTCCAGCACCTGCAGTCCTCATTTTCCCCTTGATGGGAATGGTTCCAGGCAGCTGAGATACCTATTCGGTAGGACGTCAGGGTGCAAGATGGAAAAGGAGCCAAGTAACTGATGACCTTTTGAGGGTCAGTCGGCATGGCTTTGGCAACAATGGAAGGTATATTTGGTCTAGTGATGAGGAAGGGAGTGGTGTTGGAAGAGGTTCAGGTCCCCTGTGTGGGAGTGGGGTGAACGGTGTCGGAACTGATAGCAAATGGTTTCAGGGCCCAAGGGTAAATGGTGCAGATCACAAGGGGTTTATAGGAGGTGCGCTGGGAGGTGTATGTGGTATGTTGAGGGGTGTGGTTAGTGTAATATTTACTCAGGAGTTTGATTAGATTTTTAAATATTCAGCCTTGCTGAATTACTATTTACACAACTTCTGCAGAACCCTCCAAATTCTCCAACATAAATTGATTTTCTCCAAGGATTCCTGGTGTAGAGGAATCTTCAATTTCCTGTGCAATTTCCTTGGAGTCTGTCATATCATGGATTTCTTAAAAATCCTATCCGTATCATGCAAACCCCATCCACACTGAAGAAATGGCTGTCCAGTCATTGGAAACTCCAGGCCGATTTTTCTCTGAGCATTTAATTAACTGCTCATTGGGCAGACCCACCCAGGAAATTTCTGGTTTAAACTAGCCACATATCAGTGTAATAATATTGTTTAAATCAGTTTGAAGGTCAAACATCAGCATCACCACCCTATTAACATTTTAAGTGAAAGATTATCTGGTTTTAGGAAGGAAAGCATCTTGAATAATGAGTCCTCTCTGCACAGATGCAGAAGTTATATATATTTCAGCTATAAATGATTTTTGAGAAGATTTGTAGCTCAGGTTGATGATAAGTATGTAAGTCAGCTCGCTGAGCTGGAAGGTTTGTTTTCACCTATAAATGTTGAGTTTTAATTATTTTAAAGCTGTATCATCACCAGTAACTGCACCTTTTTAGCTATTTATTGGCCCTGACTGATCAGTATTGGGACAACTCCTAGCTTTGTCCTCAGGCATGTACATTTGTTAAGCAGATAACAATTATAGACTGAATAATGGGACAATGACAATATTTAACAGCAATTTTGCTTAAGCAGTTATTTTGTCTCCAATTCTGCTGACAACATCAAAGCATTAGATCCTTTAAATGGCAATTTCACAACAGCATTGGGAGTGCCCTGCATCTGCAATGTATGAATGATTTTACAATTAATAGCACAGTTTGGAAAGTAAATCTTGTCCATAAGACTACAGGGGATAGGAGCAGAATTTGGTCATTCAGCCCATCAGGTCTGCTCCACCGTTTGATCATTGCTGCTATGTTTCTCAATCCCATTCTCCTGCCTTCTCCTTGTAACCTTTGAACCCCTTACTAGTCAAGAACCTATCCACCTCTGTCTTAAATACACTCAATGACTTGGCCTCCACAGCCTTTTAGATTAGATTAGATTACATTACATTACCTACAGTGTGGAAACAGGCCCTTCGGCCCAACAAGTCCACACCGACCTTCCGAAGCGTAACCCACCCAGACCCGTTCCCCTACATTTACCCCTTCATCTAACACTACGGGCAATTTAGCATGGCCAATTCACCTAACCTGCACATTTTTGGACTGTGGGAGGAAACCGGAGCACCCGGAGGAAACCCACGCAGACACAGGGAGAATGTGCAAACTCCACACAGTCGCCTGAGGCGGGAATTGAACCCGGATCTCTGGCGCTGTGAGGCAGCAGTGCTAACCACTGTGCCATTGTGCCTCCCATTTTGCAGCAATGAGTTCCACAGATTCACCACCCTCTGGCTGAAGATTCATGATGAAGGGCTTATGGCTGAAACATCAATTCGCCTGCTCCTCGGATGCTGCCTGACCGGCTGTGCTTTTCCAGCACCACACTCTTCGACACTGAAGAAATTCCTCCTCATCTCAGCTCTAATGGATTGTCTCTTCACTCTGAGACTGTGCCCTCAGGTCTTAATCACTCCTACTTATGGAAACTTCTTCTCCATGTCCACTCTATCCAGGCCTTAGAGTATTCTGTAAGTGTCAATCTTGACCCCCCCCGCTCCCCTGTCCCACTCTTACTTCTAAACTGTAGTGTCTTCATAATGGTAGTGGGGAAATAACTACACTTAGTCCATCCTCAGAGATTAATGAACACCTTGAATAAATTAAAAGAGTAAAAACAAATTGTAGCTATTCATGTTTGTGCCAGCTTTAATCCCACGTTCCAGCTCTTTGCCTGCAGCCTTGTATGTTTTGGCACTTCATGTCCATATCCAATTGAATTGAATTGAATTAGCTTTATTGTCACATGAGGACAAATCAGTACAGTGAAAAGTTTTCAAAACTTTCTCATGTTTAATCTAAGTCAATGATATATAAAATGAATAACCAAGGGACACAGAACCCAACTGGAAACTGCCTTCCATCACAGAAACTGTTTTTTGCTTCCAGCTACTGAGCTAATTTTCGACAGGACACACATGTTGTCCTTTCACCTTACTGGATGTGAATTTCAATGGATTACCAATAGAAAGGGAAAATTTAATTTTACTGAAAGGGATTAATTAGTTTTCTAGAAATTGACAGATGGAGTTAATGGCCCTTTGGTTGACTTTATTAGTATATTGCATCTTTAGTAACACAGTATTTTTCCTACCTGAATGGGATTTAAAAAAAAACTGCTCCTGATTCACAATTGAATGGTCTCAGTTTCCAGGGATGAAAGTAGTTTTCTGAGGAAGGAAAAGGGCAAGAGAGAGAAACTGAGATGGTAGAGGAGAGAGCAGTTAAAAGTGGGATGCAGAGAGAAATGTTGACTTGAGACAAAAGGAGCTTTGTCTTTGTGAGTAGTACAGAATTTCTCTTGGCGACTAACAACACAATATAAATATGGTGACTTCTGGTCCCCATTAGATTCCAGGGGACTAACATTTTACAAGTCTGGGAATGGATGTTGATGGTCCAGGAAATACAAGACTCTTTCTGCTGGCTGCCTAATAGCTGACCGATGACAATCAGAAACATTAGACAGTGGAGCAGCACAGCATCCGGAGGGCTACTGCCTTAGAATAACAACAACACTGTTTGAGTGTGTTTTATAAACTGCTCAGCATGACTTCAGACAGTGTCAACAATTCATAGAACCTAGCTGTTAAACTAATCATCATTTGTGAAGTAATTAAACCTTGGGTTTTCCGTCTTCATGAATACACCAGATGGCAGGAACTTCTAGAACAGCTTCTGGCAGAGGATTTTGCATCCAACCAAACTGTCACAATGTTGCCTTTTTTAAACAGAAGTGTCGCTTTTTCTGTATTTATGTTCAAAGTAATAAAAACTCCACATTTTTCTGTGTTAAACCAGTGTTTCTTCAAATTAATTATCCAGTATTGATAGTTTGAAAGACTTGCATTTAAATAGTAGCTTCTCACATTCTCAGAGCCGCAGTGAGCTCCAAACAGTGTAATTTGTTCCACAGGCAATTGAGACAGCAGGATTTCACAACCTGTAAATGACCCCTTGATGTTTTAACTTCGTTCCAACATGTAGGTGATATTGAGAAGGCTGTATGTATTGTTTGGTTTAGAGAGGAACTTGGAGATAACTGGATTCCGTAACTGCTTACTTTGTTTTTCACTGGGATTGAGTTCACTAAAGGTGAGTGGTGTGTTAACTTTAACGTAATACTATTCAGACTTTGCTGTGGCCTGTCATGGTTAGTTGTTTACGAAGCTTAAAGATCACTTTATATTTTAGCCAAATCTGTTTGAAATAATTTAGTCCTGTTTCTACCACAAATGCATGTTTTGCTAATTGTGGTTAATGGTGCTTGTTGAATGTTTTTGCTTTATAGCCAATAGCATTCTTAGATATTTTACATGCAGCTGTACAATAGAAGGGTGTGTTGTGGTTATACAGCTCATCAAAAGGATATCCTTTCTAACAGTACTGCTCTCAGTACTGCTCCAGAATGCTATCCTAGATTAGGACAGTACCTTGAACCCCAACCTTATGAATGAGAAAAACAAGTGGTTCAAACTGATACTTTGGAGAATTATGTCAGAATCAAAAGATAAAGATAGAAGAAAGAAAAATATTTTTATAAAGCTTATCATGATCACAAGTTAGAGACAAAAAAAAAATCTGCAGATGCTGGAATCCAAAGTAGACAAGCAGGAGGCTGGAAGAGCACAGCGAGCCAGACAGCACCAGGAGGTGGATGCAAGGCATTTCAAAGTGCTTTACAGTCAATCAAGTCCTTTTGAAGTGTACAGTAGTTCCCCCATACCATGGGGGATACATTCCAAGGCCTACCATGGAAGGCTGAAACCGTGGATAGGAGTGAACCCATTCATTTAAGTTGGAAATTTAACTTAGCAGCAGCCCCCTGGTTCTGGAAGATTGATTATAATACGTTTGAGCCGTGGTAAACCACGGGTAACTGAAACTGCGGAAAATGATTCTGCTAATATGGGAGTCACCCTGTAAGTTGTAATACAGGAAATATGGCAGCCAAGTTACATACCATTGCTCATGCAAGAGTTAGATCCAGATGAAGAAAACATACTTATTGTTTGAAATTATTATAACCTCATTCATAGTTGGCCTGGGGTGTCTTAGCGGAATTGATGCTTCAGTTGGCTTGAAGGTTTGAAAAGAAGGTTCTCAATCTTCAATAAAATTTGCCCTGGTTGAATTACCAGGAGTTTGGTTCTCAGGTGAGCCTGAATTTGAAACAGATTGGTGAAACTTCTTTTCCACCCACAGTCCAAAGACGTACAGGTTAGGTGGATTGGTCATGCTAAATTGCCCTGTAGGGATGTGCAGCCGAGGTGGGTTAACCATGGGAAATGTAGGATTAGGGGGATGGGGATGCTCTTTGGAGAGTCACTGTAGCTTCAATGGTCCAACTGGTCTCCATCTGTGTTGCTGGGATTCTATGATGTATTTCCAAGTCATGATGGTGAGTAGTTTGTAGGGGAACCTGCAGGTGGTGTGTTCCCTTGTATCTGCTAGATGGTAAAGTTTGTAAGTGTAGAAGATGAGGCACCTTTTTTATCTTGTTCCCTTAATTTCTCATTTAAAATCATTCATTTTAATGATTGATTATAATATCTGTCTATCTTTATAATGGAAATAAACAGTGGTTATGCTTTTCTGGAACTGATGCTACTGTATCATCTCTTCAGAAAAGTTTATCTTTTCATAACACTTTCCTTTTTAAACAGAACAAACAATAGTCGAACTCAGGAACAAACCCTTCGGCCCATCAAGTCTCTGGCGACATATGATGTCTTTCTAAACTAAAAACATTTGCCTCAATGCAGTTTGTATCCTTCTGTCCCCCACCCATTCATTAATCTGTTAAATGCCTCTTGAATCTGCTTCCACCACCTCCTTTGCTAGTGCATTCCAGGCACTTACCATTCAAAAACAGGAATTTCACACCTGCCTTAAAATTAACCCCTTTTACCTTAATCATGTGTCCCCTAGTAATTGACATTTCAACTCTGGGAAAACAACTCTGGGAAAACAACTCTGACCATCCATTCTATTCATGTCTCTTTGTAAACTTGGCAATTTTGTAAACTCCTGTCAGGATACCTCTCATCCTTCGACGTGAAAACAAACCATGTTTGTCCAATCTCTCCTCATAGCTAATACGCTCCAAACCAGGCAATATCTTGGTAAACCGTTTCTGTGCCTTTCTAAAATCTCCACATCCTTCCTGTAGTGTGGAGACCAGAACTGTACACATTACTCCAAATGCAGACAACATGTGGAAAGAGGTGGTCCACAAGAATATATTTTTAATATACAATATGGATGTGAGTTAAATTGTGTATTATAAATATCAAAAAGGTGTATAATTAAGTTATTTATTTTGAATTAATATTTCCACAATGTGATGTTAATTTTTCTAAATATGTGCAAAAACTGAGGGAGTATGCTACCTTCATTTATTCTGATCAAAGAATTAGCTTTTGTTTACAAAAATCTTCCTCAATGAAATATTGAGCTCCTCCTGTTGAACATTGTGATTGTATTTGCTTCCACTGGCTGCCAGTCGATGGAAAACAGAGTGGACTTTGTAAAGAGGGGACAGTGTCTCATGGCAAACCTGTAATTGACTTTCCCATTTGAAGGACATATGTTCCCTTGTTGAGAAATACATTATTCATTCCCAAACTAAGGACAGCCACACCCATGAAGTTCAATTCATGTTGGGGAATCTGCCAGTTGCCTCTTGCAGAAGAACTTTATTTGAAGCTTTTTGCACAGTTAGTTATTGTCTATTAATTGTGAATAAATGATCCATTAACAGTGCACCACCCAAACAAGCCTTAGCATGCCATGAATATATCCATTTTATCCTTTGCATTAGCTACCAGCTTAAATAACAGTCATTGGCAGTGTTAGACAGGGTGAAAGTCTTGAGAAATTATGACAATGTGATAAACGGCAGTTGTGCACTCTTCATAATTGAAAAGTTCTCTAAAATTGTGATATGATGTCATATTGCAGCTGATGAATCCCACACAACTTTTTTCAACAATTAAAGTACTTGCATGAATATGGAAATGGTGAGAGCTAACTTGAACACTTTGTCTCTGTCTTTCACCGTTGTACTTCTTTTCGTCACTCAAGGAATGTGGACTTTTCTGACTGACCCAGCGTTTATTGTCCATCCCTAGTTGCCCAAGAGAAAGTGGTGGTGTGCTGCCTCCTTGAAGATTAACAGAGATTAGTGGGAAACCAGAGGATTGCAAATCCTTTAAAAACCAGCAGAGGATAACTTAATGAAAAAGCAATAAGGGCAAAAGATTAAATGTGAGCGTAAGCTAGCTAATAACATAAAAGAAGATTGCAAGATATTTTTAAGATATATAAAAGGTAGAGAGAAGCAAATTGATGGCCTAGTGGTATTATCGCGAGACTATTAACCTAGAGACGGAGGTAATGTTCGGAGATCGGGGTTCAAATCCTGCCTTGGCAGGTGGTGGAATTTGAATTCAATAAATATCTGGAATTAGGAGTCTAATGATGACTGTGAATCCATTGTCGATTGAAGGAAAACCACATCTGGTTCACTAATATCCTTCAGAGAAGGAAACTGCCATCCTTACCTGGTTTGGCCAACATATGACTCCAGACCCACAGCAATTTGATTAGGCTACTTACTTTTTAGATTACTTACAGTGTGGAAACAGGCCCTTTGACCCAACAAGTCCACACCGACCCTCCGAAGAGCAATCCACCCAGACCCATTCCCCTACATTTACCCCTTCACCAAACACTATGGGCAATTTAACATGGCCAATTCACCCATCCTGCACATTTTTGGACTGTGGGAGGAAACCAGAGCACCCAGAGGAAACCCACACAGACACAGGGAGAATGTGCAACATCCACACAGCAAAGTTATCTGAGGCAGGAATCGAACCCGGATCTCTGGCCCTGTGAGGCAGCAATGCTAACCACTGTGCCACCGTGCCACCATGTGGTTGAAACTAAATTGTCCAGAGAGTAGTTAGGGATGGGAAGCAAATGCCAGCCTGACCAATGACACACACATTGTGTGAATGAAGCAATCAAGAGTGGATGTTGGACCACTGCAAAATGAGGCTGGGGAAATAGTAAAAGGGAGCAAAGAAATGGTGGAGGAACGGAATAGTGAAAAACATCAGTAACATACTAGAACCTCAAGGGAGTCAGGGGACAGAAGTGACTGTCGTGGCCATCGCTAAGGAGAAGTTGCTGGGGAAACTGAAGGGTCTGAAGGTGGATAAATCACTTGGACCAGATGGACTACACTCCCAAGTTCTGAAGGAGATATCCAAGGAGATTGTGGAGGCACTAGTGGTGGTCTTTCACAAACCACTGGTGTCAGGGAAGGTTCCAGAGGACTAGGATTTGACTAATATAATGCCCCTGTTTAAGAAGGGAGGGAGGCAGAAAACAGAAAATTATAGGCCGGTTAGCCTGACTTTGGTCATTAGTAAGACTTTAGAGTTCATTATTGTGGAGTATTTGGGAGTGCATGGTAAAATAGGAGGGAGTCAGCACAGCGTCTTCAATGGGAGGTCATGCTGAACAATTCTGTTAGAATTCTTTAAGGCAGTGACAAGCAATTTAAATAAAGGAGAGCCAGTGGACGTGATCTATTTGGATTTCCAGAGGCCTTTGACAAGGTGCTGCATTGGAGGCTATGAAATAAGATAAGAGTCCATGGTGTTAGGGGCAAGGTTATGGCATGGATAGAGGTTGGCTGACTGGCAGAAGGCAAACAGGAGAGATAAAGGGATCTTTTTCAGGATGGCAGCCGGTGACTATTGGAGTTCAACAGGGGTCAGTGTTGGGACCACAACTATTCACATTATACATTAACGATCTGGATGAAGGAGCATTGTTGCTAAGTTTGCAGATGACACAGAGATAGGTGGAGGGACAGGTAGTGTTGAGGAGTTGGGGAGGCTGCAGAAGAACCTGGACAGGCCAGGAGAGTGAGCAAAGAACTGGCTGATTGAGTATATCATCATCTCTTCAGTAACATTGGGTCAATATCCTGGAATTGCCTCCCTAACAGCATTGAGGATGCACCTGGAACTCACAGATCATAGTGGTTAAAGAAAGCAGCTCACCACCACCTTCTCAAGGGTAACTGAACACAGGCAATAAATGCTGGCCTAACCTTCAATGCCACATCTCACAAACAGATTTTAAAAAAAGGCAATTTCTTAAAGAAAAGAGAAAAGGAGAGAACTCATCAGTCAACCTACTGCACAAGTACAAAACTTAATAAAACTAATGAATGGAATGTTGTCCTTTATTTCAAAGGGTCTAGAATATATGAACAGAATATTGTGCTTCACTCATACAGTACCTCGCAAACCCCATCTATTTATACACAATATTGATTGCCCATGTACACATTCATATGAATGGTACCTGCATTTCAGGAGTTAAAATACAAAATCATAGAGTCATGGAGAGCTGTACAGCATGGAAACAGACTCTTCGGTCCAACTCATCCATGCCGACCAGATATCCTAAATTAATCTAGTCCCATTTGTCAGCATTTGGCCCATATCCCTCTAAACCCTTTCTATTCACATACCCATCCAGATCCCTTTTAAACGTACAGCAAGCATAAAACAGCAACAAAATTTTTGGTTCCTTCAGATAAAACTCTCTTATTCCATCACTGTAAAGTATTTCTGATTCACAAATTATTGTGCTCCACTTACACAGTGTGTTACACAGCCACTGTAAGCTTTGGCCCAGAATTTGATGTAATGATGACAAAACTGTTGGCATCAGCAGCCATTATTGGGGGAAAACCTGACAACAACATTTAATATCCACAGTCAACTGAGATTCAAACATTGTTGTCAGTGATACCCAACTCCTCCACAGACCGTACTACTGTAGACTTCAAAGTTGTAACTCAATGAAAAGGGGTTTTGTCAGTTGCATAAATTTGGCTGGTTGTCCCTCGAGTTTGGAAGGTTGAGGAATAATCTCATTAATGTATTTAAAATGATACCAATTTTCAAAAGGTACAAAGAGAGGAAATCCAGAACAACACAAGATCTTAAAACTTAGACGATAGAGTCTTGGGATGAAAATAGAAAATACTTTGTGTTTAAACAAAGTTAGTGAAAGTCTGCTACTCTCCCTTCTGAAAGGCAACAGATTCTGTATCAACTAAAATGCTCAAAACTGAAAGCAATCGATTTTTGAAGGATGAAGGGATTGAGGGATAGGAAACTGGTAAATGGTGTTGAGATAAAGCTCAGCCATGATGTAATTGAACAGTGCAACAATGCTGGATGCACCCTTGTGATTCAAGCTTTTCAGCCTGTCCCATTGGCTGGGATTATTCGACTGTTGGTGGAACAGTCAGGCATTGGGACTGGGGTGGGGATTAATGCTGTGAGGGACAGGAGAGCTGTGTTGCAGTGGAAAGTGATCAATAATTGGTGCTGAGATGCTTGATGCTTTTAAATTCAAATCAGAGTAAATAATGATAATTTCAGTCATTTCAATGAAATGTGGATGTGATAAAGTTATTATCCAAGGTGAAAGTTAATCTCATATACTGTTGTGAACCATGCTAAACTAAGGGTGAAGTTAGGTGAAGGGCCAGAAAGCCTCGCTCTTTGCTTCGGAGGCCTCCAAGATAATCTTCCGGTCCAGGGTCCGCTCGGTGGAGCAGGACGAGACGTGCTCACGTTTCTTCTTCCAGAAGGTGCACAAAGAGAGCTCTGTGCTCAGCAGCCTGAAGGAAGAAGATGGCACCATAACGTCATCTCAGGCTGACGTGATGAGGATCAGTAAATCCTTCTATGCCAGTCTGTATGACTCGAAGCCGACCGACAGCACGGCCTCCCAGTCGTTCCTGTCCTCTATCACGGAGGTCCTAGACGACAGAACACGAGAGAGGCTGGACCAGCTGCTATCTCTGGATGAGCTGACCAAGGCCCTCGAGTCCTTCGAAAAGAATAAAACTCTCGGAAGCGACGACTTACCGGTCGAGCTCTATTCCGCTCTTTGGGACTTGATTGGCCAGGACCTGCTGGAGGTGTATGTCAGTATGCTTCAGGCAGGTACCATGAGTGAATCCATGAGGAAAGGCATCATCACCCTCATCTACAAGCGGAACGGAGAGAGGGAGGAACTCAAAAATTGGAGACCAATCTCACTGTTGAATGCAGATTACAAAATTCTGTCAAAGGTAATCGCCAACCGGGTCAGGTCTGCTCTGGGGTCGGTGATTCACCCTGACCAAACCTGTGCTGTGCCGGGCAGGAAGATCGCTAAGAGTCTCGCACTCCTCAGGGATACGATTGCCTACGTGCAGGACAGAGGGTTGGACACCTGCCTGATCAGCCTGGACCAGGAGAAAGCCTTTGACAGGATATCACACAGGTATATGAGAGATGTTCTCTCCAAAATGGGCTTTGGGGAGGGAATCTGCAATTGGATCAGACTGCTCTACACCAACATTGTCAGTGCAGTCTCAATCAATGGGTGGGAATCAGATAGCTTCTCAGTCAGATTTGGAGTCGGGCAGGGCTGCCCTCTCTCTCCTGCCTTGTTTGTGTGCTGCATAGAGCCATTGGCCGAGTCCATCAGGAAGGATGCGAGCCTGAGAGGGGTGACTATTCCTGGCAGCGGGGGCCTGCAGTCTAAGGCCTCCCTAAACATGGATGACGTCGCCGTTTTCTGCTCGGATCCGCTGTCCGTGCGCAGACTCATGAGCATATGTGACCAGTTCAAACGGGCCTCAGGGGCCAAGATAAACCGAAGCAAGAGCGAGGTCATGCTCTTCGGGAACTGGACCGACCAATCCTCGATCCCCTTCACTGTCAGGACCGACCACCTGAAGGTGCTGGGTATTTGGTTCGGAGGGGCTGGGGCGTGCGCCAAGTCTTGGGAGGAGCGTATCAGTAAAGTGGGCAGAAACTGGGCAGATGGAAGCTATGGTCGCTCTCCATCGCGGGAAAAAACCTGGTCATCAGGTGTGAGGCACTGTCATTGCTATTATACGTGGCACAGGTCTGGCCTATTCCCAGAACCTGTGCCGCTGCAGTCACCCAGGCCATCTTCCAGTTTATATGGAGGTCAAAGATGGACCGGGTCCGAAGGGACTCACTGTATAAAGATCTGGGCAACGGGGGAAAAAATACACCCAATGCCACCCTCACCCTGATGGCTACCTTTGTGTGTGGCTGCATCAAGCTGTGTGTGGATCCCCGGTACGCAAACACCAAGTGTCACTACTTACTGAGGTTCTACCTGTCCCCGGTGTTGCGAAGGATGGGCCTGGCCTCGCTGCCGCGGAACGCTCCGAGTAGTTGAACCGTTCTGTATCACCTGTCCTTCATGGAGAAGTTTATGAAGAAAAACACCTTTGACCACAAGTCCATCAGGAAGTGGTCAGCATGTAGTGTCCTTGAGACCCTTCGGGAAAAGGAGAGGGCGTATCCTATCGAGCGGTTCCCTGAGCAGACTGTCAAAGCCATTTGGCAGAATGCCTCATTGCCAGAACGTTCCAACAAGCACCAAGACATGGCTTGGCTGGTGGTGAGAAGGGCTCTGCCTGTGAGATCCTTTATGCACGCCCGGACTCTCAGCCGCACCGCACGCTGCCCTCGAAGCGGCTGCGGGGGGGATGAGACTGTCACACACCTCCTTCTGGAATGTGCCTATGCAGAGGAAGTCTGGAGAGGAATGCAGTGGTGTTTGTTGAGGTTCGTCCCGAGCAGCGCCGTGACGCGGGACTCCGTGCTCTACGGTCTGTTCCCCGGGACGCACACCGAGACGAACATCAACTGTGCCTGGAGGATCATCAACTTGGTGAAGGACGCTCTCTGGGCGGTCCGAAACCTGCTGATCTTCCAGTTGAAGGAGTTGACCCCGACTGAGTGCTGCAGACTGGCACATTCCAAGGTCCAGGACTACGTGTTGAGGGACGCGCTGAAGCTTGGGGCAGCTGCCGCCAAGGCGCGGTGGGGAAAGACCACTGTGTAACATCTGCCTGCCTAAAGAAGAACAGGGGGCCCATGCAGTCATTTGGGCTCTGCTGACGCCTCAGCTAATTATATGGGCATATGATTGAAAAATGTACAGACCTGTGTAAAAATGATAAATTCTGATCTCTGTATGTACATGTTTACATATGTATGGCATGACCAACTGTACAGACCATCAAATTATTTTATGAATAAAGTATATTTTTGAAATAAAAAAATCATGAGAAAGTCTCCATTCCTGTACGAACATAAAGGCAGACCATCTCTCAAACACACACACAAACACAGTGGAGCCACAGGTAGGTAGGATAGTGAAGAAGGCGTTTGGTATGCTTTCCTTTATTGGACAGAGCATTGAGTACAGGAGTTGGGAGGTCATGTTACAGCTGTACAGGACATTGGTTAGGCCACTGTTGGAATATTGTGTGCAATTCTGGTCTCCTTCCTGTGGAAGGATGTTGTGAAACGTGAAAGGGTCCAGAAAAGATTTACAAGGATATTGCCAGGATTGGAGGATTTGAGCTATCGGGAGAGGCTGAACAGGCTGAGGCTGTTTTCCCTGTAGCGTCGGAGGCTGAGGGGTGACCTTATAGAGGTTTACAAAATCATGAGGGGCATGGATAGGGAAAATAGGCAAAGTCTTTTCCCTGGGATCGGGGAGTCCAGAAGTAGAGGGCATAGGTTTAGGGTAAGAGGGGAAAGATATAAAAGGGACCTAAGGGGCAACTTTTTAATGTAGAGGTGCATGTATGGAAGTACAATATTTAAAAGATATCTGGATGGGTATATGAATAGGAATGGTTTAGAGGGATATGGCCCAAGTACTGGCAAATGGGACTAGATTAGTTTACAATATCTGGTTGGCATGGGCGAGTTGGACCGAAGGATCTGTGACCCTGTTGTATATCTCAATGAGACACACAAGCACACATGCAGATACACACATATATACATGCAAAATTAAACTTTGAGATGTATACTCAAGTAGCATGTCTCAATGCAAAAGTAGATCTCCATTAACAGCTCTGCTACTATTTGATGTCCTTTCTCATGGCACTTTTAACTTGCTCATTAAAAGGAATGAATTTGTTTTAATTTTAAACTCAGGGGAGTAATGAAGCAGCTGTAATGTAATCCTGCTCAACAGCGATAGCTCTGAGCCTGCTCTGCTTATTGACTGAGGTGAACGCCCGATTGCTGAGTTGGTGGAAATCATGCCCTGGGCAAGGTCATGAATGTCACCTCTGCAATTCAATACAACACTGCCAAGTTTAGAAAGATTAACATTCTCAATTCTTTAGCAATTTGACAACACACTGCATATCAAAATTCAATCTGCTGTCTCTTCCTCAGAGGCATCGTGCCAGAGATAATGAGCCAAAATGCCATACAATGCCCCAGGATTGCTTTAAGATTCACTGGAATGATTGGGATGGGAGTGAGGGCAGAAATGTGCATCAGTATCTCCAGGCTAGGGAGTGAAAGTGTCATCCTCCACCGATTAAAACCTGCGCAACTTCCCTGGGTACATGAGAAGGTCAGGCCAGGTCAAAAGGGTGAGGCATTCCCACTAGTGGCCTCCTTCCATCCATGGCCCCCAGGTCCCTATCCACCCAAACCAAAATCCTTGTAGCATCCATCTCCACCGATTTACTACTTTCCTTTCATTAACTAAGTGGATGACTGGCACAATCCCCACGCAAGGTGTCGACTGCACAGACATGGAAATTCCCCATGGAATTTCAAATATGAACTGTCTAGAGTTGAACCCTGATGGATAGACATTTCCGTGTGGTAATGAAAGATTGGTGGTGCCTTTGAAACTGCACCCTGAAGGAGTTCTACAGCAACACACTATATCCCAGCAAGAACTATTCACCCCAATAAAGAACATATGGTGCATTCAGAAATACGCACACATATTTTATATATTATATATATATATACACACACACACAAACATATATATAGCAAGAGACATTGGCCCAAGCGGAGTGATGTATCATGGCTAAAATGGATAATTTCACATTTTTCCACAGTGATAAATCCATGCAGCATGGAAACAGACCCGTCAGCCCACTGCTCCATGCTGACCAGGTTTCCGAAACTGAACTAGTCCTATTTGCCATATCCCTCTAAACATTTCCTATCCATGTACCTGTCCAAATGTCACCTTTACCACTTACTCTGACAGCACACTCCATATAAATATCACCCGTATGTGAAAAGGTTGCCCCTTTTAAATCTTTCCCCTCTCTCCTTAAAATAATGCTCTCTCGTGTTGGACTTCTCTACTCTTGGGGAAAATACCTTGACTATTTACCTTATCTATGTCCCTTATAGAGTCATAGAGATGTACAGCACGAAAACAGACCCTTCAGTCCAACTTGTCCATGCCAAACAGATATCCCAACCCACCGGCCCATATCCCTCCAAACCCTTTCTATTCATATACCCATCCAGATGCTTTTTAAATGTTGCAATTGTACCAGCCTCCACCACTTCCTCTGGCAGCTCATTCCATACTACCCTCCATGTGAAAAAGTTGCCCCTTAGGTGTCTTTTATATCTTTCCCCTTTCACCCTAAACCTATGCCCTCCCCACCCCAGGGAAAAGACTTTGTCGATTTATCCTTTCCATGCCTCTCATAAATTTTATAATTCTCTATAAGGTCACCCTACAGTCTCTGATGCTCCAGGGAAAACAGCCCTAGCCTATTCAACCCTGGCAACATCCATGTAATCTTTTCTGATTTTATAACCTCTATAAAACCCAGCCTCCTCATTCCAGGCAAATATGTCCCAGCTTAACCAGCCTTTCCTTAGAGCTCAAACCTTCCAATCTCGGTAACATCCTTGTCAATCTATTTTACACCCTTTCCAGTTTCAATTCACCTCAACCTCTTCCAGTCGTCACCAGCATTACAGATACCAGTCTTCAGCCAACTTGATTCACTCCACGTGATATCAAGAAATGTTTGGAGACACTGGATACTGCAAAGGCAATGGGCCCTGACAATATTCCAGCAATAGTACTGAAGACTTGAGCTCCAGAACTTGCCAGTCCCCAGCCAAGCTGTTCCATACAGTTACACTGGTCAGTTATACAGTCCAATACACTGTATCTACCTGACTATGTAGAAAATTGCCCAGGTATGTCACATACATAAAATGCAGGAAAAATCCAACCCTGCCAGTTACCGCCCCATTAGTCTAATCTTAGTCATCACTAAGGTGATGGAAGGTGTCATCAATAGTGCAAACAAGCAGCACCTGCTCAGCAATAACCTGCTCAGTGACACCCAGTTTGGGTTTCGTCAGGTCCACTCAGCTCCTGATCTCATTACAGCCTTGGTTCAAACATTGATAAAAGAGCAGAATTCCAGCGGTAAATTGACAGCCCTTGACATCAAGGCTGCATTCAACCGGGTGTGGCATCAAGGACCCCTAGCAAAACTGGCATCAATAGAGGATCATGCAAAGTTTCCAGTGATTGGAGTCATATCTGACATACAGGAAGATGGTTTGGTTATTGGAGATTGGAAATCTCAACTCCAGGACACTTCTGTAGGAGCCCTACAGCAGAATGCCCTAGGCTCAACTATATTCAGCTGCTTCATCAATAACCTTCCCTCCATTATAAGGTCAGAAGTGGGAATGTTCATGGTTAATTGCACAACACCATTTACAACTCCTCAGATACTGAAGCATTCCATGTTCAAATGAGGCAAGATCTGGACAATATCCAGTCTTGGGCTGACAAGTGGCAAGTAACTTTTGCACCACAAAAATACCAGGTTATGACCAATAGGAGACAATCTAACTACCGCCCCTTGACATTCAATGGTGTTATCATCAGTGATTGTGACAATATCAACATCCTGGGGGTTACCATTGACCAGAAACTCAATTGGACTCACCACGCAAACACAGTGGCTACAAGAGCAGGTCAGAGGCTTGGAATATTGCAGCAGGTAACTCACTTCTTGACTCCTCAAAGCCTATCCACCATCTACAAGGCATAAGCCTGCATGGGTGCAGCTCCAAAAACACTCAAGAAGCTTGACACCATCCAAGGCAAAGTAGCCCATTTGATTGGCATTACATCTACAAACATCCACCCTCTCCATCACCAAGTAGCCCAGTAGCAGAAGTTTGTATCATCTAAATGATGCACTGCAAGTTCCTCAGATAGTACCTTCCAAACACACAACTACTTCCATCTAGAAGGACAAAGACAGCAGACATATGGGAACACCACCACATTCAAGTTCCCCTCCAAGTCACTTACCATATCGAGTTGAAAATGTATCACCTTCACTGTTGCAAGGGTAAAATCCTGGAATTCACTCCCTAATGGAATTGTGGGTCAGCTCACAGTAGGTGGACAAAGAGGTTCAAGAAGGCAGCTCACCACCACCTCCTCAAAGGCAACTAGGGATGGCCAATGCATGCTGGCCAGTCGTCTACATGCACAAATGAATTTTAAAAATCCTTCCGAGAGGTGAATGATCAGGATTGTACACAGTACTCCAAAAATAGCCTCGCCAATGTCTTCTACAGCTGTAACATGATACCCAACTCCTTAATGCAATGCTCTGACCAATGAAGACATGCGTGCCTAACAACGTCTTCACCACTGTGTCTACCTGTGACACCACTTCAAGGAACTATGTACCTAATCCCCATGTCTCTCTGTTCAACAACACTGCCTAGTACCCTAGCATTATCTGTGTCAGTCCTGCCCTGGTTTGTCTTACCAAAATGTAACACCTCCCAATTATCTCAATGGTTCCAATGTGGACAATGACCTCCTGCTGGCCCCTCTCCCCCGTGAGAACATTCTGCACCCTCTCTGAGACATCCTTGATCCTGGCACCAGGGAAACAACACACCATTCTGCTTTTTCTCTGCTGGCCACAGAAACGTCTGTCTGTACCTCTGACTACAGAATCCCCTAACACAATTGTTCTCTTGGAAGCCGACGTACCCCTCTTTGCATTAGAGCCAGTCTCAATACCGGAAACTTGGCTGTTCTTGCTACTTTCCCCTGAGAATCCATCACCCCCTACATTTTACAAAACAGCATACCTGTTTGAAATGGGTATATCCACAAAAAACTCCTGCCCTAAGTGCTGACCTCTCTTACCCTTCCTGGAGTTAACCCATCTATGTAACTGTACCTGAGACTTTCCCCCCTTCCTATAACTGCCATCCATCACGTACTGTTGCTGTTGCAAATTCCTCATCGCTTCTATCTGTCTCTCCAACCGATCCACTCAATCTGATAAGATTCGCATCCAACAGCATTTATGGCAGATGTAATCCGCAGTAACCCTTAAACTCTCTTTAAACTCCCACATCTGACAAGAAGTACATATCACTGCAAAGGCCATTTTTGCTCCTTCACAATCTACAGACCCAGAAAATAACACCGTCTTATTCCCCTACAAACACTGCCCCAGGTTAAATTAATAGCTATGGCTTATATTTTAAGTTTAATCAAGAGACTTATTTCCAAAAACATATAATCAAGAAAGAATCCACTATACTCACTACTGCAGCCTTTCTCTTGGACAGACTTAAAACAACAATTAACTTCTCTGATTCTGTGCTGTGAACTTCGCCCAACAGTTCCTCCAAGATTAGTTGTGAAATTCACTGTTTGTTAATTTTCCCAGATGCACTCCGATGTCCAGCGATACACGAATTCAAACAGCAAAGGCGGAAACTGTGCAGTTCTCTCTCTCTCTCTGCTGCCCTTAAAAATTGAGATTCTGCAGGGAGATTGAGGGCAGGAATAGGAGGATAGAGCAGATGAATGCATGGCTGAGGAGCTGGTGTATGGGAGAAGGATTCATATTTTTGGATCATTGGAATCTGTTTTGGGATAGAAGTGATCTATACAAGAAGGATGGATTGCACCTAAATTGGAAGGGGACTAATATACTGGCAGGGAAATTTGCTAGAACTGCTTGGGAGGATTTAAACTAGTGAGGTGGGGGGGGCCCAGGGGGATAGTGAGGAAAGAGATCAATCTGAGAACAGAAGTGAGTCAAACAGTCAGGGCAGGCAGGGACAAGGTAGGACTAATAAATTAAACTGTATTTATTTCAATGCAAGGAGCCTAAAAGGGAAGGCAGATGAACTCAGGGCCTGGTTGGGAACATGGGACTGGGATTTCATAGCAATTACGGAAACATGGCTCAGGGATGGGCAGGACTGGCAGCTTAATGTTCCAGGATACAAATGCGACAGGAAGGATAGAAAGGGAGGTAAGAGAGGAGGGGGAGTGACATTTTTGATAAGGGATAGCATTACAGGTGTGCTGAGGGAGGATATTCCCAGAAATACATCCAGGGAAGTTATTTGGATGGAACTGAGAAATAAGAAAAGGATGATCACCGAATTGGGATTGTATTATAGACCCCCCAATAGTCAGAGGGAAATTGAGAAACAAACTTGTAAGGAGATCTCAGCTATCTGTAAGAATAATAGTGTGGTTATGGTCGGGGATTTTAACTTTCCAAACATTGACTGGGACTGCCATAGTGTTAAAGGTTTAGATGGAGAGGAATTTCTTAAGTGTGTACAAGACAGTTTTCTGATTCAGTATGTGGATGTACCTACTACAGCAGGTGCAAAACTTGACCTACTCTTGGGAAATAAGGCAGGGCAGTGACTGAGGTGTCAGTGGGGAAGCACTTTGGGGCCAGCAACCATAATTCTATTCGTTGTAAAATAGTGATGGAAAAGGATAGACCAAATCTAAAAGTTGAAGTTCTAAATTGGAGAAAGGCCAATTTTGACGGTATTAGGCAAGAACTTTTGAAAGCTGATTGGAGGCAGATGTTTGCAGGTAAAGGGATGGCTGGAAAATGGGAAGCCTTCAGAAATGAGATAACAAGAATCCAGAGAAAGTATATTCCTGTCAGGGTGAAAGGGAAGACTGGTAGGTATAGGGAATGCTGGATGACTAAATAAATTGAGGGTTTGGTTAAGAAAAAGAAGGAAGCATATGTCAGGTATAGACAGGATAGATCGAGTGAATCCTTAGAAGAGTATAAAGGAAGTAGGAGTATACTTAAGAGGAAAGTCAGGAGGGCAAAACGGGGACATGAGATAGCTTTGGCAAATAGAATTAAGGAGAATCCAAAGGGTTTTTACAAATATATTAAGGACAAAGGGGTAACTAGGGAGAGAATAGGGCCCCTCAAAGATCAGCAAGGCGGCCTTTAAGTGGAGCCACAGAAAATGGGTGAGATACTAAATGAATATTTTGCATCAGTATTTACTGTGGAAAAGGATATGGAAGATATAGACTGTAGGGAAATACATGGTGACATCTTGCAAAATGTCCATATTACAGAGGAGGAAGTGCTGGATGTCTTGAAACGGTTAAAGGTGGATAAATCCCCAGGACCTGATCAGGTGTACCTGAGAACTCTGTGGAAAGCTAGAGAAGTGATTGCTGGGCCTCTTGCTGAGATATTTGTATCATCGATAGTCACAGGTGAGGTGCCGGAAGACTGGAGGTTGGCAAACGTGGGGCCACTGTTTAAGAAGGGTGGTAAAGACAAACCAGGGAACTATAGACCGGTGAACCTGACCTCGGTGGTGGGCAAGTTGTTGGAGGGAATCCTGATGGACAGGATGTACATGTATTTGGAAAGGCAAGGACTGATTCGGGAAAGTCAACATGGCTTTGTGCGTGGGAAATCATGTCTCACAAACTTGATTGAGTTTTTTGAAGAAGTAACAAAGAAGATTGATGAGGGCAGAGCAGTAGATGTGATCTATATGGACTTCAGTAAGGCGTTCGACAAGGTTCCCCATGGGAGACTGATTAGCAAGGTTAGATCTCATGGAATACAGGGAGAACTAGCCATTTAGATACAGAACTGGCTCAAAGATAGAAGACAGAGGGTGGTGGTGGAGGGTTGTTTTTCAGACTGGAGGCCTGTGACCAGTGGAGTGCCACAAGGATCGTTGCTGGGCCCTCTACTTTTTGTCATTTATATAAATGATTTGGATGTGAGCATAAGAGGTACAGTTAGTAAGTTTGCAGATGACACCAAAATTGGAGGTGTAGTGGACAGCGAAGAAGTTGCCTCAGATTACAACAGGATCTGCACCAGATGGGCCAATGGGCTGAGAAGTGGCAGATGGAGTTAAATTCAGATAAATGCGAGGTGCTACATTTTGGGAAAGCAGATCTTAGCAGGATAAGGTCCTAGGGAGTGTTGCTGAACAAAGAGACCTTGGAGTGCAGGTTCATAGCTCCTTGAAAGTGGAGTTGCAGGTAGATAGAATAGTGAAGAAGGCGTTTGGTATGCTTTCCTTTATTGGTCAGAGTATTGAGTACAGGAGTTGGGAGGTCATGTTGCGGCTGTACAGGACATTGGTTAGGCCACTGTTGGAATATTGCATGCAATTCTGTTCTCCTTCCTATCGGAAAGATGTTGTGAAACTTGAAAGGGTTCAGAAAAGATTTACAAGGATGTTGCCAGGGTTGGAGGATCTGATCTACAGGGAGAGGCTGAACAGGCTGGGGCTGTTTTCCCTGGAGCGTCAGAGGCTGAGGGGTGACCTTATAGAGGTTTACAAAATTATGAGGGGCATGGATAGGATAAATAGGCAAAGTCTTTTCCCTGGGGTCGGGGAGTCCAGAACTAGAGGGCATAGGTTTAGGGTGAGAGGGGAAAGATATAAAAGAGACGTAAGGGACAACTTTTTCACTCTGGAATGAGCTACCAGAAGAAGTGGTGGAGGCTGGTACAATTGCAACATTTAAGAGGCATTTGGATGGGTATATGAATAGGAAGGATTTGGAGGGATATGGGCCGGGTGCTGGCAGGTGGGACTAGACTGGGTTAGGATATCTGGTCGGGTTGGACTGAAGGGTCTGTTTCCGTGCTGTACGTCTCTATGACTCTTTGACTCTAAACTCCTTCTAACCTCATTATACCCCATTTGCCAGAACATTGTTCATTCATATCTATTTTCTAATCATAATAGTGTGTGACCTGGAGGGGAATTTGCAAGTGATATTGATTCTATATGTCTGCTAACCCTTATCCTTTAGGTGGTAAAGACTGTGGATTTGGAAGATGCTTTTCAGGGAGCTTTGGTGAGTTGCTGTATCGTGCATACCTTGCTATAGCTGTGCATTGACGGTAATAGGGAGTGAATGTTCAAGTTGGTCTATGTGATGCCAATGAAGCGAGTCCTTTTTCCTGAATGGTGTCAGGCATCTTGAGTGATGTTGGAGCCCCACAGATATTGTTGGCTTTCCCCTCGAATTTGTATTCTTGTAACCATCATGACAGTTCACAAGATGAAATGCTTTGCAAAAATGTCTGTTCTTCAGAATAAACATTTTTTTGGTTCTGTCCTGATAATATGCCTCTCCATCTAACTTACAATGAAGGCGCCAAGTGTGTCATTATCTCAGGTGTTCAATTTCTGAAACCAGTTAACATCCATCCTCTCTGAGAGTGATTTTGAATTGGTGCTGGATACAGGAATGTTTCATGTGTGATATATTTACATAAACTAGCCAATTCCATTTACATGGAAAGTAGAAGAGAGAGTAGGCCATTCGGCTCTTAACTAGGCAAAAGTGAAGACTCTTTTGCCCGAAATGTCAATTTTCCTGCTCCTCAGATCTAAACATTCGGCTCTTAAAGCCTATTTCACTCTTCAATATGGTCATGGTTGATCTTCTTTCTCATTACTATATTCCTACTTTCTACCTTGATGTCTTTAAAATCTGAAAAAAAAATCTCTTTCTTGATATATTCAGTATCTTGACCTCCACAGCCTTCTCTGGTTGAGAATTCCACAGGTTCATTCCCCTTTGAGTGAAGAAAGGGTTCCTCACCTTAGTCCTCAATAGTCCTAAAAAGACTGTGACCTTTGGTTCTAGATTCTCCAATCAGAAAAAAAAATCCCCCTTGCTTCTAGTTTGTCCAGCCCTGACATTTCAATCAGATCCTCTTCATCCTTCTAAACTGTTGGTACTGTTACAGATAAGGCAGAGACAAGGCTAGATTGGAAGTAATAATAGATATGGAAACTATTTGGAATAGATTTATTTTGTTTATATTGAGTTTAGTTTTTACTCTGAATAATTTACTCTAAAAGTTTTTACTCTGAATAATTTTTTCATGTTTAGCATCTCACACCCCTTAATTTCTAATGCCAATGAGTGTCTTTACTGGATTAATACCTAGCTACTTCTTTGGGTACCCATGTATTGAAAACAAAGCTCTTGGCCCTGTATTTCTACTCAATATGTGGTCTCACCAAATTATCTGCATGTTCAGGAGACAATACAGAAAACGTTTCATCAGAATTTAGTTGGATCGCAATATATTATACATTTACAACAGTTGTAATGAGGTCTTTGAAGATCGCCTTTATTGTTGATCATGATGTGGTCTTTCTCTCTCACTCTGGATTATCTATTTCCTGCTGAAGGTTTCAGACAGATTGTCTAACTCACAAGCTCAATTCTATAAGCTTAGCAATACAAATGCATGACATGAAACGGCTTGTCCCATCAAGCCTGTGCACACCATTTGTGAGAATGACATCATGACTAAACACTCCTTCCATTTGACTGCCAATCTCTACCAGTTTAACTCCCAGAAAATAAGAGTGGTGCATGAAAAGTTAAAACCCAGAGCCAAGAGAAAAGGGAATAGAAAATCTAGAAAATTCTCCTGTGACATCCTCAGACAATCAAACCAATAGAAATATATGGATATTCCCATTACCTTTGGGAAAGGGTTTGTCAATCTCCTGTCACAGTATAACACAAGACCAGGAGAAACTCTTTGCAATTTTAGGGACCAATCAAAAATACTCAAAAACATTCAAGGCCATCTTGAAAACTTTTGCTTTCTTTCTTAACTTCTCATGCTTTACAAATTATTTCACATGAAAGCATGAGCATTGACTAGCCATGAGTAATCCCACGGAGATCTGCAAATGCAAATCTATCTGTTACTGGTTTGAAATACAGCTCATGAACCTGCAAGAGACATGTATCTGAGTTCATTTCACAGACCTTCCAGCAAAAAGAATGGAGTGAGAACCGCTAATGGGGAGTTTCATGTAATATTCATAATATGTATATTCAAATATATGAACAACAACATAATGAAAGGCCCCACCGGGACTAATTGTTCCTGGCTAGATTTTAGTATCTTCATCTCGAGTGCTGTCAGTGTAAACAATATATTTTATTTATAAAGCTCAATGGCTCAATGGCTCAATTGAATGGGTCTTTTTTATGTCACTGCTCTGCAGTCTCATCACTATTGCTACTTTTAGTTCTTGAGTCAATGGAAGCATGGGAGACATGTAGGTGTCAATTGTAACTTTTGGTGGGTATCACCCTGATGGTGGGATATATATTATGTTTTGAAATTGCCGGAGATATCCAAAGGGTTCGACCTCATTTCAATGTGTTGCAAACCTGCGCTCAAATGCAGAGACTCCTGTGCAGAGTGGGGAGCTGCAAATATTGACTTGGAAAAGGGAGGGAGAAATGGGAGGTGGAGGAGTTGAGCAGTTAAGGAGAAACATTTTATGTGGCTTAAGAGGAAGAGCATTCATGCTGCACTGACCCCCATGTAAGAGACTTGGGTATCCTGGCAGTCAAAGGTCTAGTTTGGGTTCAAACAATGATGCCTGAGAGATATCACTTGAAGAGATAGCTACTCACCATCCTGGTTAGTCCCTCCTTACTCAATCTCTTTGGATGTATGGCCAGCTGAGAAGGTTTTGAATCTGAATCAGAGAGCACATCATTCTAACTGGCAGAGGTGTTCACCCTGAAGCCAGACTGCACGGTGGTGTCCTTGCAGCATGCAAACTTCTGGTGAGAAGGTATTTAATGAGTACCTTCTCCTAGTTGTGATAAAAGGTCAATCAGGTGAATCAGTGCACGAACTGCTGACTGTGTTAGCTCCTTTTCAGGTTTGATTATGAACGCTGCTGGTAGGATAGGAGCGATTGTACTGTGCTGCAAGTAGAACAACATGGAGAAGGTCAGAGATGCAATGGACAAATGGAGGAGGACAAATATTGATTGCACACAAGGAATCTGATGGATTTGCCTGGCATCTAGTTGTGTCTGTGATAGCAGGTTTGGATCCAGGTGCAGATTTTTGCAGTGACCTCAGACCAGGCCTCTTTAGTGATTCAGGATGGCCATTTGTTCTCACCTCACAGAAACAGCACATTCCTTTTTCCCTGAACCTGTGTCTGAGGGGCATTACTAAAGGTTGGGGCTGACTTCTGATTGATCTCTGAGATCTGCAGGTGTGGTAGTGGCGATGAACTGAGCTTCACTGTTTGCCGAGAGTGAAGTGCTTGTAAATGACCACAGCACAGCAAATAAACCACAGATTTTGGTAAAATCCCTTATGTTATTATGAACATGTAGATTCAATAATCCATTCTGGACGTACAATTACCATAGCATCACATATTTCACAACGGACAGTCTGAATAAAGCAGTGTTTACCAGGACTGACAGCTTGTCTAAACACTGACTGTGCCTGTACACTTTGGTCCAGAGGTGTAAATTTGGTTGTCCCTCCATCCAAATACTTTGAGGTTAGTTGAGCTCTGCCAAGACTAAGTGATAATGGACACTTTATCTAACATTCCTTTCATCAATATAACCAGTAACTGATACTTCATCTGATGTTCGTATGGTAGCAAGCTAATAGTTCACTGCGGTGAATGTTTGAGAGTGGTCCGATTGTCAAGTCTTGCCAATAACAACTTGATGCAGCACCTAATACAAACTGAAATCTAGGCTGCACACACACAAAGTGGGCTTTTGCTGCAGAGCTTACATTTTAAAACAAACAGCCTACTGAAAAGTGCATTATCCAGCTGATATCTAGACAAGTCACAGCCCCAAGCAGCTAACAGTTCACTCCTAGAGCAGTACTATCTGATGTAGAGATTGAGGAAATTACTGAGGCGCCTGATCCAGCAAAGGCTTGTGTGAACAAAACCTTCTTGCAGAACCCAATTCCAAATGTTGCCTCAAGATTAGAAGCGAAGAGGAGAGAACATATGTTTGAATTTGAGTTCGAGGTCACAATGGAATGTACGTGGTAACAAATTGACATTTTATTCTGCTTCCTGTTAACTGGCTATGTGTACTACTCACTGGATTATACAGGCCTCTCTTTGCTGTGATTGTAGTGTGGATGATATTAGTCAGGCTTCCCATTAGTTGTGTTGCTGAAAGTGCCTTTGGTTTAATTGCTAGCACTGTTTTTAGGTCCATTCTCCATGGGTGAAATTTAATGTCCTGACCCCATGGCAACTTTGGTGAAAGGGTATTTTATCAGACAGGAGAATGGCAGGTGGGGATCACACCCCCTTGTAACTTTTTCCCTGACTAAGCCAGTGGTGGGATAGCTCATGGATAACTGCCCCCTACTCTGTGGTCAATTATTGCCCACTTGAGGGCCTCTTTCACATGTGAATGGTATTCACTCAGTGTTGGGCAGGGCTCTCACCATGCAGAAAGCCCAAATGTTTGGGGGTAATTGCAGACTTCCTGCAGTTATCACTTGTTTAAAGATTCTAATATCTGATTAAGAAGCTTATCATTGGGAATGGGAGTGCTCCTTGAGAGTCACCCTCCTGCCCTTAAAGCTGAATTCCCATACCCACAACACCCTAGCCTCCATCCCATTACTCCTTCATCACTCCATGTGGCTGGTCTGTTGGAAATCCTGGGCCTTGGGTATGAGCATGATCAGCATCAACCACTGCTGTCCAGGTGGCTTTGCTAAGCAGGAGGTGTCAGCCTCTGATGGGGTCCTTGGTCCCACACTAGTCATGCTGCTGTCTAGTACAATGCCTTGATTGCAGATGGACCATGCTCCCCAGCCCCCCTCCCCCCCACCCCCCAAAAAAAAGCTTGCATGCTTCGCTCACAGGGATTCAGAACCTCAACACCTCCATTAAATATCACCCTGTGGAACTGGACTATATTGAGCCCAGGACCTTTTTTGTTACTTTCCCAAGAAAGGTATTGTGGCCAGTGTTTGATTCTGCTATTCCTTGTGAGCAGAAATTTGTGATGTGTCTTTTGTTTATTCATTTACAGAATCTGGTACATCCCTGACAAGGTCAGTATCTAGTGCCCATCCTTAACTGCCTTTGAGAAGGTGGAGTTGAGTAGCATGTTAAACCGCTTCCTGCAGTACATTTAGTGTAAGTTAAAGTGCCCTTAGGGAGGGAATTCTAGGATATTGACCATGAGTGACGATGAAGGAATAGTGATATATTTCCAATTCAGGGTGGTGTGTTACTTTAAAGGGAATTATGCAGGCGGGGCTAGACTCAGATATTTACAGCTCAGAAGCAGTTCAGCTGACCATCATATCCATGCCAACAAAGACCTGATAACATCAATTCCATTTTCCAGCTCTTAAACTAAAAGCAAATGTGTTGGTGATAATCAATGGGTCAGGTAGCATCTGGCTGAGATACCATTTCAACTTGATTACTTTTCATTAGAAAGGTCACTGGTCTGAAACCTTAACTTCATTCCTCCCCTCAGATGCTTTCTGACCTGCTGAGAATTTTCCAGCATCTGTTGTTTTTTTTTTAACAACTTTGGTATGTGGCCTGCCATGATATTTAGAATTTTTTATTGAGTGGAATGTGGGTGTTTCTGAACATTACGCATTCTGCAATGCCTTTGATCTGAGTTGTTTACTGATCCATTTCAGAACAAACCATGTTGCTGTGGGTCTGGAGTCGTGTGTAGGCAGATTTCCTTCCCGAAAGGACATTTATGAACAAGATGGGTTTTTAATCGCAATCAATAATAATTTCATTATCACCATGACTAAGGCTCAATTTTAATTCTAGATTTATTAAATGAATTTAAATTTCATCAGCTACCTTAATGGGATTCGAACCCACATCTCCAGAGTATCCATCTGAGCCTCTGGATTCCTAGATCAGTGACTTTATCACTCCCCCAAAATGTTAGAAGCTAACTAGAAATATATTTTCTACATAGCTCCCCAAATTCTAAAGTTGGCCATCAGGACCTCAAATGTAGTAATATCTGGATTACTCCCAGTGCCGTGCACAAGTGAGTATAGAACTAGGAAGATAAGTCAACTGTAAAGATACTGCAGGTGGGAAGGCTTTACATTCTTTGGACACTGTGTGTGACTCTCGGGGAGGTGGATGGGTTGTGCCAGAACACAGCTATGACTGACTTCCTTGCGGGCTATTTTGTTGGTGCTTCTGGCAGGGCTTTAAACTAACTTGTCAGGGGCTTGGGAAGAAGCAAGAATAGCAGAATGCCAGGGTTCACAAAAACACTCAGTGATAAAGTTAGCTGTAGCATAGACAATAACAAACTAGTAGGAGAAATCAGAATAATGAAGAAAGAAATGAAATCTAAATCAGTTATTTTGTGAGGAAGTGAATACATAGCCTATAGATACAGACGCTGATTGCTATGTGGAAGTATGACGTTCAGGTAAGAAGAGACCTGGCTCAAGGAAGGGTAGGACTGGGTGTTAAATATTCCTGGTTACAAGGTGTTCAGAAAAATAGAAAAGGAAGGAAGGCAGAAGGTATAGCAGTGTTGATTAAGGAGAACATTACAGTGTTAGAGACTGATAGGAACCTGGAGGGTCCAAGGACAGAATTAATTTGGCTCAAACTAAGAATAAAAAGGATACCTTTACATTGTTCAGTGTATTATATAGACCACCAACTAGTAGAAAGAGTGTGAAGAAACAGATCTGTATCGAAATTACAGAGAGATGCCAACATTATACTATAGTTATAATAGACACTTTGATTACCAAATATAGTCTAGAATATTTGTATTCTAGAAGGCAGCAAGTGGCAATGGTCCTGGATTGTGAGTAGGACCTCAATCCTATGGCAGTATGTGTCCAGTCTAACGATAGTGGATGCTCTATTTGACCTACTTCGTGTAAATAAGGTGGGACAAGTGGATCAGGTGTCACCAGGATAACACTGGGATGACTGGTGATATTGGTACAAAATTTACATCCTTGTATTTCCTCTATTGATACATTTGGGGAGAATTTTTACTGGACTCCCACGTCCTTCTGTCTAATTTCTCCCCTGGTTTACAACCTTAAAATGGATTTAGAATTTCAAGCAGCACTGGCTTGGCTCAGATGCTGCTGGATTTGCTTTATATTCACAACATTTTGGGTTTTTTATTTTGGATTTCAGATACATGCAAATTTCCTTTTAAATTCTAGCTTCAAAGTTACAACTTGGTTTGTTGTACCCTTAGTGCTGACCACAGAATCATAGAGTCATAGAGATCTATAGCACGGACACAGTACCTTCGGTCCAACTTGTCGATGCTGACAAGATATCCTAAACTAATCTAGTCTCATTTGTCAGCACTTGGCCCATATCCCTGTAAAGCCTTCCTATTCAAATACCCATCCAGATGCCTTTTAGAGTCATAGAGTCATAGAGATGTACAGCATAGAAACAGACCCTTCAATCCAACCTGTCCATGTCCCACCTGCCTGCATCCGGCCCATAACCCTCCAAACCCTTCTTATTCATATACCCATCCAAATGCCTCTTAAATATTGCAATTGTACCAGCCTCTACCACTTCCTCTGGCAGTTCATTCCATACGTGCACCAGCCTCTGTATGAAACAGCTGCCCCTCAAGTATCTTTTAAACCTTTCCCTTCTCACTTTAAACTTATGCCCGCTAGTTTTGGACTACTCCACCCTGGGAAAAAGACCATGTCAATTCACCCTATCCAGGCCCTTCAAGATTTTGTAAACCTCTATAAGGTCACCACGCAGCCTCCGACGCTCCAGGGAAAACAGCCCCAACCAATTCAGCCTCTCTTTATAGCTCAAACCCTTTAATCCTGCCAACATCCTTGTAAATTGTTTTCTGAACTATTTTAAGTACCACAACATCTTTCCTACAGCAGGGAGACCAGAATTGCACACAATATTCCAAAAGTGGCCTAACCAATGTCCTGTACATTTCAATAGGTTCGCACTCCGAGAAAGACAAGGCTGATATTTTAAAACATTTTTTCATTTAAATGAGTTGCTGAACTGAAGTTCTCTGAGGATATACAAGAACCTATAGCACTGTTTGAAGAAGGCCAGAGGAGTTAGCCTGGTTTGCTACTAATGTTTATCCTTCAATCAATAGATGGCAGTGACGGCAGGATAGGTAGTGTTTGGGTTCCTGAGCCTGTCTGCTGCAGAACACCAGGCCAGCTGAGTACAGCTTTCTTTTATTTTTTCTCTCTCATTTTCGTTGTCTTTTCTTTTCGGCAGCTTTGGCAGAGAAGAGGGCATCTGCGGTCAGTGATGGAATCGGAGATGTTGGGCTTCAGCTGTGGCGATGTGGTAGGCCTGAATCGGTCCTCCTGGCAGTGATAGGGACAGCTGTTGAATCAGCGACAGTGTGGTAGGCCCAAATCGGTCCTCCTAGCAGTGATAGGGACAACTGTTGTATCAGCGACAGTGTGGTAGGCCTGAATCGGTCCACCTGGTGGCGATAGGGATAGCTGTTGTATCAGCAACAGCATGGTGGGGCTGGTGTGGTGCCCTTGGTGGTAGAGGCCCATCAATTTAAAATGCTGCCAGAACATGGCACAGAATATACACTTTTTGCTGTTTGTTCAACACAACTGACAATAAATCGTTCAATTCAATTTAATTCAATCACAAGAAATAGATTTATTATCATTATCTCACACTATTGCATTGCTTTTTAAAATTATTGTGTGGGATGTGAACATCACTGGTGAAACCAGCATCACTGATTGCTGTGGGACTAAACAGTTTGCTAGGCCTTTTCAGAGGACAGCTAAACCTCAACCACACTCTCCAAGTCGAGACGGCGGCTGAGTACCAGGGCTGCGTGTGCGCTCTTGAGTCTGGGGCTCATCCACTCCCCTGCTTTCTTAGTTTTCCTTTTACTTCTGCTCTTTTTCTTCTCCTTCTTTTGTTCTTATTTGATCACTTTTCTTTTCTTTATAGCCTTTTGTGGTGGGTTAATCGACAGCATTGTCATGGCAACGGGTGTGGGCCATGCGCAGAATAACACCAGCTCTTCCCACCGGTTAATGGTAGCACTAGTGGACGCGGCAGAAGCAGCAGCAGGGACATCCTCCCTACTTTGGAGCCAGCAGTGGCAGCAGCAGTGGCAAAGCTCCTTCAGTGATCGGAGGCAGCGGTGGCAGCTGATTTTTCAAGATGATGGCACCAGTAGGGTGACAGGTCGGAGGAGGGTGACCAGAGGTCTCTTGGTGAGGTGATAGTGGCGGCCTGGTCTGGCAGCAGAGCCAGAGACCCCTGGTTACACGAGGCCCAGAGCAGAGATTCTTGGCATTAGCAAGGCAGCAGGGGCAGGATGGTAAGCCCAGAGCGGGGACACCTGGCATCATCAAGGAGACAGTGGAGCCAGGGACCCGGTTGCAGTGGGGACTCCTGGTTATCAAAGAGGTGGCAGCAGCACCTGGTTACAGAAGGCACAGAACCAGAGGCTCCTGATTTCCGGCGAGGTGGCGGCAGTGGAGCCAGGGACCCCTGATTGTGGGGCGGGTGTGGGCTCAACGTGGGACCTGGCATTGGCATCAGTGCCTCTCTCTGTTGTCAAGCTGCCCAAATACCTGGAACCGGCAGCTGGCTCATCCCTTCACAGATCATCTTTTTTCTTCCCACGTGACACAAGTGAGAATAGAAATCTAACCGCCCCCCTCACCGCCACACCACCCCCAACCCCCCAAGGGGGGGGGGAGGAGGCAAATGAATGCCGGTGGGCTAGCAGATCAGAACTACTTTACCTGGTTGGGGCTACTGCACTTCAGAGCTGAGCTACAAGCAGTGATATTTCCCAGCTGCAACGATAGGTAATACTTAACAGCAAATTTTACTGCAAATTGAATATAAAGAATAGCTCTCTTTTTAAAGCTATTGTAAATAACAGCATGATTGCCTTGAGACTCCAAAGTATTCATCAAAATAATTCCCTTTTGGAAGTAAAAGATATCAAATCCTTACACGTGCTTCAACCGAAGAAATGCAAAGGATTTGTTGTAACTCTGAGATTCCCAAGTTTAGAAATAAGTTCAAGAGTTTGATAAAATAGCCGGGTGAGGGCCAGATTACTTGAAATAGGGACTGTGCCTCATGGTTTGTGTGTTCCTCTCTTGCTAATCTTTTGAATTCCTCGCTTAACCACGGTTTTCTTAGATTGATTCCCTTTTTCTGGTTCCGCCCCAAGATTCACTCATATGTTGTTCTTGTGTTCCCCGGTGTCCCTCAGATTGTTCAAGACTCTGCACATCTTGGAATCGAGATAATGAGGTTTATGAGCCACTGGTGGGACTCATACTCAGCTAATGGCAATGTACTTGTCATTTTCCCCATTTGCTGACTTGTGTCCTCATGTATTGCTCTCCTACATATTACTATGGGTTAAAATTCGAGGAAAAAGAAATGGGACTAGATTGATTTAGGATCTCTGGTCAGCATGGATAAGTTGGACCAAAGGGTCTGCTTCCGTGTTGTCTATCTCTATGACTCTAAATAGCTTTAAAGTCTGTTTTTAGCTGTTTGTTTCTGTTATTCTGGGTGTTGCTCTAATTGTTTGCCAAAGTTATAGCAGTAGATCAAGAGTTTCCTCTCCCTCCCCAACATTCTCTTCAAACATTCACAGGATAAATGCAAATGTGAAGGGCCATACAGAAAGATTGTGATGTTCCCACATCCTGCAATTCAATTGTTGCTTAAATTATTTCAGGGATATGTAAGGGTGAACGTGCTAGGTCTCAACGAATATGTTACTTCCTCTGCCAGAAAATTTGACCTATCATGCACCAATTAGCTTGTTAAGAGCTGACTGGCGAGTTTTAACAAATTCCTTGGCCTACCACAGACCTCAACACTGGTGTCTTGGGTCGTTAGACACTGGTAGCCAATCAGAAACTGGCAGCTTCTGAAGGAATCTTCTTTCAGATTCTAGTGAACCTATGGAATGTTTTACTGCAGAGAGGTGCAGAGGTTGGGTCACCTACAGACTACTTCATGAGTGGATATAGAGAAAAAGGTCATCATGTGATTTTTCAGATGGGGCTAGCAAATAGAATTGAGTTGGTAATTGCATTCACCACCATGGAAGCTTTCCAGAAATATTTGCTAGAAACTGAAGACTTATACCATTAAAAGAGCCACTGAATGATGGATGTAAATACAAAGTGGCTGATCATCGGTCCAGGAAAATAAGGCAAAATTTCAAGAATTCTGCCTCTTGTTTCTGGTAGGATAGTGGAGTCAGAGGGGACAGCTCAGAAATCACAAAGAGAGTTCAGTGAACTATGTAAATAGACAGAATCATGAAAGATGAAATGTAATACAGGCAAATTGCTGCAATAAGGAAGGATAACTTGATCACATGTATATTCCACAAGTCATGCTAAAACAGCTCGTGAAGAAACAAAAAAAAGACAGCGACATCTGTATCAGGCTAAACACTTAGAGCCAATCAACAAGGCGATGGAATATTCGTTCACCCAGAGGGTTGTGAACTTCTGAAAGTTTTAATTCATGGGATGTGGACATTGCCAACTAGGCCAGCATTTATTTCCCCATCCCTAGTTGCCCTTGAGAAGGTGGTTGTGAGATGCCTTCTTGAATCATTGCAGTCTATTTGGTGTAGGTAGACCAACAAGGCCATTAGAAAGAGAGAGAGAGAGAGAGAACTCCATGATTTTGACCCAATGATACTGAAAGAATGGCGATATATTTCCAAGTCAAGATGGTGAGTGGCTTGGGGGACTTGCGTTTGGTGGTGTTCCCATATACTTGAGCTTCTAGATGGTAGTGATCGTGGTTTAGGAAGGTGCTGCCTAAGAATCTTTGTTGAATTTCTGCAGTGAATCTTGTAGCTGGTGCACACTGCTGCTACTGAATGAGTGATGTTGGTAGAGGGAATGAACTTTGAGAATGTGTTGCCAATCAAGTGGCTGCTTTGTCCTCATCAAACAATTGGGGAGTATTCCATCACACTCCTGATTGTAGATTGTGGACAGATTTTGGGGATTTAGGAAGTGAGTTACTCATTGCAGGATTCCTAGCTTCTGACCTGTTCTTGTGGCCACAGCATTTATGATGAAGGACTTACACCTGAAATGTCGACTCTCCTGCTTCTCAGACGCTGCCTGACCTGCTGTGCTTTACCAGCACCACACTTCTCAATTCTGATCTCCAGCATCTGCAGTCCTCACTTTCTCCTAGTCACTGCACTTATATGGCAAGTCCAGTTTAATTTGTAGTCAGTGGTAATCCGTAGGATGTTGTTAGTGGAGGATGACAATGATTATCAAGGTGTGATGGTTAGGTTAATTCTTGTTGGATATGGTTACTGTTTGGCATTTGTGGTATGAATATTTCTTTGCCACCTGTCATCCAAAACCTGGATATTGTCCAAGTCTTCCTGCATTTGGATGTAGACTGTTTCAGTATCTGAGGAGTCACAAATGGTGCTGAACATTGTGTGATAATTAGCAAACATTTCCACTTCTGACCTTATGATGGAGGGAAGGTCATTAATGAAGCAGCAGAAGATGGTTGGACCTAGGACACTACCCTGAAGAGCTCGTACAGAGATGACCTGGAACTCAAATGACTAATTTCCAGCAAACACATCCATCTTCTTATGATTCCAACCAGTAGAAAGTTTTCTCCCTAATTCCCATTGATTTGTCAGGGCTCCTTGATGCCACACTCAATCGAATGTAGCCTTGATTTCAAAAACAGTCACTCTTACCCCACTTTTCAGTGCTTTTGTCCATGTTTGAATAATGCTATAAAGAGATGAGTAACCCTGGCCGAGCCCAGACTGAACAGGTAACAACATTAGTGATGACCCCTTCCATCAATTTACTGATGGTTCAGGACATACTGATGGGGCAGTAATTGGCCAGCATTGCATTTGTCCTAATTTTGTGGAAAGGATTTTAAACATTGTCAGGTAGATGCCAGTATTGTAATAGTGCCAGCTTAGTTATTGGTGCAGCAAGTTATGGAGCTCCAGTCTTCGGGCAGCACAGTGGCTCAGTGGTTAGCACTGCTGCCTCACAGTGCCAGGGACCTGGGTTTGATTTCACCCTTGGGTGACTGTCTGTGTGGAGTTTGCACATTCTCCCTGTGTCTGCGTGGGTTTCCTCTGGGTGCTCTGGTTTCTTCCCATAGTTCAAAAGTGTGCAGGTTAGGTGGGAACTATAGGGTAGGGGGTTGGGTCTGAGTGGGATGTTTTGTGGAGGGTCAGTGTTGACCAGAGGGCCAAATGGTCTGTTTCCACACTATTGAGATTCTATGATTCCATAACTGGAATACTGTCTGGGCCTAAAAGCTTTTGCAGTATCCAGTGCCTCTAACTGTTTGTTGATATCATGAACAGTGAATCTAATTGCCTGAAGACAAGTGTTTGTAATGTTGGGAATGTCTTATAAATGTAAATGTTTTGATTTTGATTTAATGAGAATTGTTGTCTTTGTTTTTAGATAGAGTTCCAGAACCTGATCATTCATGGGTGACAAGCTTATTTCTCAACTTCTCTCTAATCATTTAAGCCTTTCCACTCTTGGTCCTTCCTGGCCACTCTATCTAGAACTCTCATAAATGCTGTTTTATAACTTGTCAACTAACACTCTCTCGACTTTCTCTTTCCAAAGAAACCAGAGCAGTATAGTAGCTCAGTGGTTAGCATTGAGTTCAATTCCAGCCTCAGGTGCCTGTCTGTGTGCTTTTCCTTTGGGTGCTCCAGTTTCCTCCCACAGTCCAAAGTGGGTTAGCCACAGGAAATGCAAGGTCCCAGGGGTAGGGAGGTGAGTCTGGGTGGGATACTGTTTAGAGAATTGGTGTAGACCTGTCGGGCCAAATGGCCTGTTTCCACACTGTGCGGATTTTATTTCACCCTATCCAATATTTCCATCGAGAAGGTTTTTCTATTCTTGGTAACATCCTTATAAATCTCTTGGGTACACTCCATCATATGATCACATCCTTCCTGTAGTGTGGTGGCCAGATTGTATACAGGACTCTGGCTGTGGTCTAATTGATCATGTGTGATACAATTTTAGAATAAACTCCTTGCTCTTATACTCCCATGCCTTGTTAGTGCTCCCCATATTCTGACTTCTTCATTTACCTATTTTTCTGCCCATCTAATCAATTTGTGAATACCTTCCTGCAGTCTACAGCTTTCTTCTTCACTAGCAACTAAACAGCCAGTCTTTGTATCATCTGAAAATTTAAAATATGTCTCCGATAATATTATGACCACAGCTGATGGGTATACTACTGGATGGATCACATTTTAGAGTAAGATATGTCTTCACTAGGGGTGGCTAAAGTCCTTTGAACAGAAGAATATAAAAGCTTATTAAACAATAAACAATGCAAGAACTATTTAAATCCATCTATCTGATCAACTCTTTTATCCCAGCAACATTGCAGACACCCAAATCTTAGTGAAGCGTGCTAAAATTCTCCAAGCTAAAATTCCTTGTTCTGCTTACACAGCTGTAAGCAGTTTCTTCTCAGTAAGTTTCTCCATTCAGTTCTTCTTTCTTTAGTGTTGATGAGATTTCCTTAGGATTAGACATCATGGCCAGTATGAAGAATCCAAAAATGCTGGAAACTCAGCAGGCCTGGCAGCATCTGTGGAGAGAAAGCAGAATTAACATTGTGGGTCCAGTCAAGAAGGGTCTATTCTGAAGCATGTTAAATTTACTTTCTCTCCACAGATGCTGCCAGACCTGCTGAGTTTCTCCAGCAATTTCTACTTTTTTGTTTCACTAAGGTCCTTTAGGGAAGGAAACTGCCATCCTTACCTAATCTCCAGACCGTAGTTGACTCTTAACTGTCCTCTGGGCCATTAGGGATGGGTAATAAATGCTAACCTAACCAGTTACACCCTCATCCCATGAATGAATAAAACAAAACAGTATGATATTGTCTGGGTGCTTTCTTATATACTAATCCATTTAACATATACCACAAAAATTGGAGTCTTGTAGAGACAGGTAAGTTTATTAACAACTCTAATGATGTGATATCATATTTCAGTCTTCTAAGTTCTATGCTTATTTATATACAACACACACCAACTCATAGTCCAACAGGTTTAGTTGGAAGCACTAACATTCGGGGGGATACTCCTTCATGATTTTTAACTTTGTCCAGTTCCTAGTCCAACACTGGATCTTCCACATCAGATTTATGTACTGGCACATTGCATACACTACTGATAGGGGAAAGTGAGGACTCCAGATGCTGGAGATCAGAGACAAAAGTGTGGTGCTGGAAAAGCAAGGCCGATCAGGCAGCATCCAGGAACAACAGACTCGACAGTTTGAGCATAAGCTCTTCATCAGGAATGTTACTGACTACTGACTGGTTAGCTAACTGACTACTTAACTGATTAGCTGAAAGTAAGGTATATTTTTATACCACAGATGGTGCCAAATCTATTGAGTTTCTCCAGAATTCTGTCTTTGTGTTTGTTTCTGTATGAATGAATCTGCTTTTGGGCCCCCCTTCTCTTTCTCTTTCTGTATTAAAAGATCCAAGTCAGCAAACACCTGAGAAATTAACTACTCAGTGGCTTGCTATTCACATAATTTCCTGGAAAGGCTTTCTTTAACTTCCTGTTCAGGAATAATCTTCGAGCCATGCTAAGAAAAAGACTTTCATACAACTGAAAACTAAAGTCCAGTTTTCCTCCAATTTAGAAGAACCCAAGTTCCCATATATAACCTCCCTCAAAAAATTCAATACGATTTTGTACACATGCCTTCCCCCAATAAAGCCATGTCAATTATCTTTAATTAATGTGGAGAAATTAATTCTTAACCCGTCTTATTTTAGCACAAGAACCAGACTCAGAACTGAGAACAGTCAGGCAGAAGATGGACAAAGGATCCCTAAAGAGGCCAAATATCCCTGCTGAATCATTGGAATTCTTAGCCTGTGACTGGCCAAAATGGTGAAAAGCCAGTGAGGAAGGCACTCACATGGAGAGACTGCATGACAACATACAGAGGTCATGCCGAGAGCACACAAGCGCCAAACATCTTATCTACCTGACCCTTCACGCATCACATCTGGCCTGCATGTGGCAGATTGAATAACATGGAAATTGCTGTAACAACACTTAAGAAAACCAGGATGGAAGGGGTCCTCAATTCTGACAGACTAAGATTACAAGATGAATAATATTCAAAATGGATTTTTATCTGTTCTCAGGCTAATCTTTGACTGACCAGTACTTCCTGTGGTTACTTCCAGTTACTTAAAATCTGAGATTTTGATACCTCCTTTGCAATGAAGGCTGATCTCTTCCCCAGCAGATGGCATCACTGGTCTAGAAGCGCGCAGTTAGTACAGTATGTCTGTTCTATAGACTGTATTTAGCATACAAATTAATTAATCTATTTAATAGGGCGAAAATGTTTCGTGCATTTTGTGAATAAAAGAGTAACTCATGTAAATTCCTTGTACTATTTAAATGTTTAAGATACGTAGTTCATTTTAGTATTTCTCTCTTTTACGAGATTTTGTGTCTTCGGTCTTCAGGTAGCAGTTATTTATCTTTTCTTCTCTAGAAAAGTATTGCGATATGTTTAAAACATATTAATAATAAAGGGCTATTCCGACAGGCATGTTGAAATGCAACAGTTAAAGTAACTGAGGAAGAAATTAATATCTGGTAGAATCGAATGCGACGAGAACTAAATGCAACAATCTCTTTTTGAAAGCAGACGTGTGCTGTGTTCAGTCTGCATTCACCCCTTCATAGGTATCTACTTATCGCGTACTTTAATGCATGTAAACGGTGTAGTTTGCAGACCGCCACGCACAAGGTTAACAGAATGAGCACGGTTGCAGTGTGTTATCTGAAAGCTCTCTGTTTTATTGGGGTAGGTTATTGACCTGCTGCAACTCCCACGAGGTTCCATTGTTTATAATCTGGGACCCGGACTGGGACCGCTCCATGCTGCACAGCCGGGAAAATTTAGGGGGTGCTGTGATTCCTCGCCGTGTTATCGAAGTGGTCAGGTTCCCCGCCGGTCGACGTCCGCCTTTTCTGGCCGACCGCAGAGGTGGACTCAAGTTTTGACGTGCCGCCCACCGTGCACGCCGCCGCCCCGGTTTGCCCCATACATTGCCCCTCCGTCTCCCCGCCACCCCATGACGGTGTGTAAATGGTACGCACCGAGGTTATAAAGGTGGCGGCGCCAGGCCGGCAGCTCAGTTCTCCTGGCGGTTGGGAGAAAGATGCAAATGTGAATGGAAGATGCTGCTCTTTTTTTTCGTACGTTGCTCGTCTTTATCATAAACCAATGTGCCTGTGTTATAAGAGGAGGGGGAAAAAAAGAAAAACTGGGCAAGATTTTTATTCTTTCAGAGACGAGCTTGAGATGCTGTACTTTTGTTGGAGATATATCTTTAAGTGTGTAGCCATATATATTGTATAAAAGGTAGGAAAAGTGTTGAGGGTTATTATAGTTGAGGCTTTTATTTAACGGACGGGTTTTTATTGTTGCCGTTGATAGTGGGTTTGCGGTTGGGGGGACTTGGGGATGCTTTGAGGGGGTGCGGGTAGTGACTGTTGGGGCCTATGCTGTCTGGAGTTCCCACGGCCTTGTGGGAGGTGTAGTCTTTTCCTCCGGCGACGTTGGGGGCGGTGAGAGGGGTAGGGACTCAATCTCCCAGCATTCTGCGGCACGGGCTTTTGCGAACTGACGTCACGGCGCTTCTTCCCTACTACTAAACTCGGTGAGGGCGGCGTGTGCGCTTGACCGATAGGTCTTTTAAGCCAATCGGCTCTCGGGAGGGCCGGCAGCTGTGGAGAGGGTACTCCAATAGGCGCGCGGCTGGGGGCGGGTCTCCGCTGCTGGGAGTTGGGTTGATCTAGCTCCTGGGCTTGTTTCCCTGGCTCTGCTTGTACATGGGGGATTGGGGTATGCGGGCAAGCAGCGCTCTCAGAAATAAGGGCACCTTATTGTCCAGCACCCCTCAGTCGGAGGTTTTCACTGGTACGGTAAGAAATAACGGTGAGTACTTTATTAATCGATGATTTTTTAAAGTAGGTAATCCTTAACCTTTATTGGGTAAACTGGTAGCATTTGGGAGACGAATATAGCAGAATTGTAAATGCAGTTTTGACTTTTTCTTTACTGAGGTTAATGTGTAAAAGAGGTTGATGCTCGTTAGTGACACAGCATGATGTTCATTCCTATCTTCATTTCAAAGTAATAAAAGGAGTTGGATGGTGTTTCCATTTTTAAGCACTGTTTAGTGCATGATTCTGGTTTTAATTGAGGTTTGCCTTCGTCTTTTACAAAATGAGGAATTTCCTTTGTATGAAAGTGCCCTAATTGGCGGAGCATCAAATAAATAATCAGGTGCATCTTGGATCACTGTCCATCTTTGTGTTCTTTCTCTGAGAGCTTTTAATGATGTCATTGTGGTGTTGTCCTGAATCCTTGATTTTATACTCATGAACGCTGTTATTTTACAGCAGGCGCATCAATATTGCTTCAGCAATTTTGCTGCTAAAGCACCCTATTGCATGTTCAATGCACAAATTTGGTTTAATTTTTTTGAATATTCTGTGCTGGAAAATAAAACCCATTAAGATTCATGACATACTGCGAATATAATGTAACATAGCATATAGCAAGTCTCTGTACTTGGATGTTTTTTAAACCGGTTGAGAGAAGGGAATTGGCAATTTAACTGTATTCATGTTCACCCATATGTAAAGTAGCTGCCATTCCTAACAGAGCTAATCAATGATTTATGAGCCTATTTGCATTCCACAATATATAACTTAATTATTGAGAAAATTCCAAACTTTGCTTTAACTGATGTCATGTATGCTTTTATCAGTGTGCAATAAGTAATATTTTTGTATTTATTACTTTTTGGCCAGCTGGCTGCCTGTTAAATGAGTTAAACTTTGAAAATATTTGTACAATTTTAGTTTTTATGATGATGGTATCATTCAGTATTGAGAAAACTAGGTGAGTTAATCTAAAATTCAGGTTCTCAAATTCAGTCATCTAATCTTTTGTGTAGCTGATGATCAGTACTGCTGAGAGCACTAAACTGCAACCGCAGGCTGCTTTTTTTGGAAAGTAAACCTAGCTTGGCTAAAGCAAAGTGTTTATTGTGGGCAGTAAAATTTCCTTCCAGGGGGATTCCGCTACATACATTTTGATTTGAGAAATTTAGTTGTAAGCAAATAAACTATTAGCAGAGATGAACTTATGAAAAATAAACTGGAAAGGGAACTTTCCATTCTGAACTGAACAAACATGAGTGTTTCATTGTTTTTATTCATTTCAAGTAAAATATATTGACTTGTGCTTTTACTGGAAATCTGTTTTTAATAATGCTGAAATAATCTGAGCAAATATATTTCATATCCTGTAGTTTTGGGTCTGTAGCAAACTATAATGAAGAAGTTGGACCACAAATAACATTGGCAATCAATCCCTTGACTTAAGACATAGTGGAAAATAGTGAACATGTTATCATGAATGCAGAAATGTGTGGAGTTCGCAAATGATTGATGATTCTTTAGGAAAATGGAGTCAACAATTTGGATAAATCCTTTTTTGTAATACATTGGAGCAGAAGTAGTCCATTCAGTCTATGGAGTCTGCTCTGCCATTTCAGAGATTCTGACTGATCTGATCATCATTAATTCCATTTTAATGTCCTTTCCCTGTTACTCATGATTCCCCTACTGATTAAAAATCTCTCTCTCTTAGCCATGCGCAAACTTAATTAACCAGCCTCAACAGCCCTCTGTAGCCAAGGATTCCACAAATTCACTATGCTGCTCAAGACAGAATGCCAACTTGCGGATTGTTTCAGAGAACATCTCTGGGACACTTGCACTAACCAACCCCACCGCCCTGTGGCTGAACACTTGAACTCCCCTTCCCACTCTGCCAAGGACATGCAGGTCCTGGGCCTCATTCATTGCCAAACCCTAACCATCCAATGCCTGGAGGATGCATGCCTTGGGGACCCTCCAACCACACAGGCTCAATGTGGATTTCACCAGGTTCCCCATTTCTCCTCCCTCCACCTTATCTCAGTTCCAACCTTCCAAATCGGCACTGCCCTCTTGAATGGTCCTGCCTGTTCATCTTCCTTCTCACCTATCTACTCCACCCTCCTTTCTGGCCTATCACGTTCACTGCCACCTTCATCTACCTATTGCATTCCCAGCTACCTTCCCCCAGCCCTCCCATTTATCTCTCAGTTCCCCCCCGGCCCATAAGCCTCATTGCTGATTAAGGGTTTATGCCCGAAATGTCAACTCTCCTCCTCGGATGCTGCCTGACCTGCTGTGCTTTTCCAGCACCGCACTCTTTGACTCTGGTCTCCAGCCCTGACTTTCTCTTATGGTCCTCAGCTGTCTTAAATATGTGACCTTTTATTCTGACATTATGCTCTCTGGTCCTAGACTTTGCAACAAGGCAAAGCAACCTTTCTGCATCTGCCCTATCAAGCCCTCTAAGGCTTGATGTTTCAAGAAGGTCTTCTCATTCTTTTGGATTCCAGTAAATGCAGACTCGTCCCATCTTCAAACCCCCTCGATATTTAACATCAATCTTGTGAATCTATCTGGATTGCCAACAATATTGGTATATCCTTCTTTGGATAAGGTGCCCAAACCTGTTCAGGATTTCTACTGTGGTCTGACTAGTGCCTTGTGTAGATTGACCAAGACTTACCTGTATTCCATATCCTTTAAATAAAAGGCCAACATTCAATTTGTCTCCCTTATTAATTGTTGAATTTTGATGTTAGTTTAAGATTCATGCACGAGGAGTCCTAAATCCCCCTTCTTTAGTATTCTGCAGCTCTCTATTTAAATAATATTAAGCCCCTATCCTTCCTGTCGAAGTGTTTAACCTCAAGTTTTCCCCCATTATATTTCATCTACTGATTTTTGCCTGTTTGCTTGATCTTGTCTACATAGGGGAGGCAATGGCGCAGTGTTATTATTGCTGGAGTGTTAATCCAAAGAGCCAGGCAGTGCTCTGGGGACCTGAGTTTGAGTTCTGCCAAGGCAGATGGAATTTTAATTCAATAAATATCTGGAATTAAGAGTTTAATGATGACCATGAATCCATTGTTGATTGTTGGGAAAAACCCAGCTAGTTCACTGATGTCCTTTAGGGAGGGAAACTGCAATCCATACCTGGTCTGGCCAGTGTGTGACTCCAGACCCACAGCAATCTTGTTGAACTGCCCTTTTGGCAATTGGGGATGGGCAATAAATGTTGGCCTAGCCAGTGATGCCCTCGTGAACAAATGAAAAAGACATTTCCTGCAAACACTCATCCTCACCATTTGCCTTCCCATCCATTTTCTTTTATCCACAAACTTGGCTATCATGTGTTCACTTTTCTCATCTCGGGCATTAATATATATGGAATTGAGCCTCAAAAGTGATCCCTGAGGCACGCCGCTAGTTACTGGTTACCCTGAAAATGTTCCCTTATCCCAACTGTCTTCCATTCTTGCTAATATACTACTTCCAATACTATGGGCTCTTAAGTAGCCTAACGAGTGGTATCTTGTCAAACCTTTCTGTAAATACAATAAGGGAAGACAATGACCAGTGGTATTATTGCTGGGCAGTTAATCCAGAGACCCAGGTAAAGTACTAGGGATCAGAATTCGAATCTTGCCACAGCGTTAGCAAATCTGGAATTGAGTCTAATGGTGACCGTGAATCCATTGTCAATTATTGGAAAAACCCATCTAGTTCTTTAATGTCCTTTAGGGAAGGAAACCGCCATCCTTACCTGGACTCAAGACCACATCAATATGGTTGACTCTTAACTGCCATAGGGCTGGGGGGTAATGCAGGCCTCACCAGGTGATGTCCCATCCCGTAAATGAATATTTTTAAAAACAAACCTACTGCATCCGCTTTATCTGTCCTGCTTTCTACCTGCGCTAGAAATTCCTGTAACTTTGACAGACGTGACTTCCCCTTTGTGAGGGACATGTATTTCAGAATGCTCTACTTCGTTCCGAACAAGATATGAAACTCACTGGCGTATAGTTTTCTTTTCCAACCCCTTCCCTTTATAAATAAAGGGTTGCATCAGCGGTTTTCCAAACCTCTAGGACTTTTCCAGAATCTAAGGGTTCCTGGAAGATTACTACCAGAACATCCACTATCTGTAGGTGCTTCCTTTAGTATCTTGGGATATATCCCATCTGGTCCCTTGCAATTTAGTATGATTAGTAATCCCCTTAATCTTAGTTTTATCTCCTGTTTTCCATCCGAAGTGTTTACAAGGCCTTACATTTACTTGTACCAAACAGTAAAGAGAAATTCGAAGATCAATTCTTAACCCCAAGATGTGCAGATCAGGTGAATTGGCCATGCTAAATTGCCCATAATTTTAGGTCAGTTCGTCAGAGGGAAGTGGGTCTGGGTGGGTTACTCTTTGGAGGGTCGGTGTGGACTGGTTGGGCCGAGGGCCTGTTTCCACACTGTAAGGAATCTAATATTTAGTGTATGGATTTTTTTAAAAAAAGATTTAGAATGTTATCAATTCTACGAGGAGTGGAATGAAATGAAAGGAACAGAAGCTGTTTGAAGACCACAAAGGTGACTGCCTCCATTTGAAGGTGGGCCTATTACCCGCAAAGCCTGTCACTTTCCTTTCTTGCACTGTCACTTTTCACTTTAGATGCATTTTAAAAAAAGTCAATGAATAAAGATACCTAGACCCTTCTATCAAGAAGTCTAGATAGTTTACCATAACCTTTGCATGAACCAGAGGTGCGCAGTCTGTTCTACAGTTCTTATCTACAGTTAAGGTATTCACAGGAACGGTACACTTTAAGCCTCAAAATAAATAGTTTATTTTGCATCCATTAACCCTTGCTTACCATTTGAGAGTATTAATATCTTCTACCCTGGGAATGTTGTATTCCTTTATTGAAATTAGAAGCAAGTTTCAACAATATTTGTAATTCCTAATCTTTTGAAAATAGTGTGTGCGCGCGTATGTTTGATCACTTAGCAACTGAAGCAAATTGCTTTGCGTACTGGTGGTTGGAGTTCACTGTTCAGGTCATGCTGAAGAGAGGAATTATAAGCTTCAGTCATCTATTCACAAATGGAGGTAATGACTGTTAAACCCCTAGACAACTACATAGTGTAAAGTTGTCCTCAAGTAATAGTTCTATTAGAATGGTAGACTGGGTGATTAACATCTGTAAATTTAGAGTAGTGATGTTGATTTTTAAAGGTGAAAATACTGTCAAAGTCGTCATGATCAAATAGTCATACAGTACGGAAACAGATCCTTATGTCCAACCCATCCATGCCAACCAGGTTTCCTAAACTGACCTAGTCTTACTTGCCCGTTTGGGACATATCCCTTTAAACCTTAATCTGGTTTCCAGCATCTGCAGTCATTGTTTTTACCTCCCTTTAAACCTTTCCAATCCATGTCTGTCTTTTAAATGTTGTAATTGTACTCATCTGTACTGCTTCTTCTGGCAGCTCACTTCATGTTTGCCCTAGCCTCTGTTCGAAAAAGTTGCTCCTCAGGCCCCTTTTTAAATCCTCCCCCTCTCACCTTAAATTTGTGCCCTCTAGTTTTGGTCTCCTATACCCTGAGGGAAAGACCTTGCCCCTGCTTCCCATCCATGCCCCTCATGATTTTGTAATCCTTTATAATGTTACTCTTTGGCCTCCTATGCCCAAGGGAAAAAAATCTGAACCTATTCAGCCTTTCCTTATAACTCAAACCTTCCAGCCTGTGTAATATTTTTTATAAATTTTTTTCTGCACCCATTATAGCACCTTATAGCAGGGTGACTATGCAGTACCCCAATGCAGCCTTATCAAGTCTTGTACAGCGAGCTGTAATGTGACCTCCCAACTTAGAACATAGAATATTACAGTGCAGTACAGGCCCTTCGGCCCTCGGTGTTGCGTTGCCTGTCATACTAATCTGAAGCCCATCTCACCTACACTATTCCATGTACGTCCATATGCCTGTCCAATGACGACTTAAATGCACTTAAACTTGGCGAATCTACTACCGATGCAGACAAAGCATACCATACCCTTCCTACTCTGAGTAAAGAAACTACCTCTGACATCTGTCTTATACCTATCCCCTCTCATTTAAAATTGTGTCACCCCATGTTTGCCGTCCCCATACTCTCCCTGTCCACCCTATCTAACCCTCTGATTATCTTGTATGTCTCTATTAAGTCACCTCTCAACCACCTTCTCTCTAATGAGAACAAACTCAAGGCCCTCAGCCTTTCCTCATAAGGCATTCCATACCAGGCAACATCCTAGTAAATCTCCTCTGCACACTTTCCAAAGCTTCCACATCCTCTTTATAATGCGGTGACCAGAACTGTACACAATACCCCAAGTGTGGCCGTACCAGAGCTTTGTACAGCTGCAGCATAACCCCCTGGTTCAGAACTCAATCCCTCTATTAATAAAGCCAAAACACACTATGCCGCCTTAACAATCCTGTCAATCTGGGTGGCATTTTTCAGGAACTCTTGTACTCAATGCTGTAACTCATAGTCATAGTCTTATGGCACAGAAATAGACCCTTTGGTCCAACCAGTCCATGTCAACCATTATCCCAAAATAATCTAGACCCACCTGCATGTGCTTGGTCCATATCCCTCCAAACATTTCTTATTGGTAAACTTATCTAAATGTCCTTCAAATGTAACTGTACCCAAATCCACCACCTCCTCTGAAAGTTCATTCCACATATGGGCAGCTGTGCAAAAAGAAAATTGCCCCTCATATCTGTTTTAAAATCTTTCTTCCCTCACATTAAAAATATGCCCCCTGGTCTTGAAATCCCACATCCTTTGGAAAAGACACCTGCCATTCAGCTTATCTGTACCTCATGATTTTATAAACCTCTAGAAGGTCACCTTTCAACCTCCTATGCTCCAGTAAAAAAAGTCCCAACATATCCAGTCTCTCCTTATAACTCAAACCCACCATTGCTGGAAAGATCCTGGTAAATCTGATGAAGGAAAACATGTCAAACATCTTCACTATCTTGTCTACCTGTGGTGCCACTTTGCAGGAACTATGTACCAACACTCCTAGGTCTGTCTGATTCACAACACATCCCAGGGCCTTACTATTCACAGAGCAAACCAGAGCAGGACTTGTGCAATCAAAATGCAATGTCTAGCATTTATCTAAATTAAACTGCAGCTCCTCAGTCCACTGGCCAACTTGATTACAATCCTCTTGTACTTTCACTGTCCACTATACCATCAATTTTGGTGTTATCCACAAACTTATTACGCTTCCTTTGGTCTCATCCAAATCGTTTATGTAAATGACAAACAACATGGACACTACACTGATGTTTGCGGCATATCACTGTTCACATGTCTCCAGGTCTGATCAGCAACCCTTTACCACTGGATCTGCCTCCTATTTGCTCAGTTATGTGAGGTTTTCTTAAAATAAATTTCTCTAAAAGAATGGAATTGGCATTGACCAATTATAGCTCCCAATGTTGAAAAATAGTACTGTAAGCATTTAAGCTCCAGGAAAGTTTGTTTACATTTTCAATAAACCTTTTAATGTTTAAACCTCTGTGCATTTTCTTATTTTGAGAGTATACGCTTGCTTAGCCAGTTATTAAATAGCAGGGTTGGCATTCAGCTAAAGGCTGGTCTACCATTTAATTAGATCATAGTTAATCACAAGACAACTGATTAAATCCACGAAAGCTCTAAGTGGTTTACATTGCATTGGGACTGGCATATCCAAATTACAGGCTTGGGCTATTTCTTGTCTGTGGGAGCTCTGGTTTTTATCTGCTTGTATTTTTTTTAATCTGATAGGTTTTATAGTACTTAAAAAGCCCTGCTTTTAGTTATGTTTTGTTGCTTTTCACATTTGAAATAACAGCCCACTGCCCTGTGGCTGACCACTTTAACTCCCCCTGTCACTCCGCCAAGGACATGCATGTCCTGAGCTGCGTTCACCACCAAATCCTAGCCCCCACCTCCTGCCTGGAGGAAGAACACCTTGACTTCCGCCTTGGGGCCCTCCAACCACAGCATCCGTGTTGATTTCACCAGTTTCCTCGTCTTCCCTTCCCTGACTAACCCCAGATCCACTCTCCAATTTGACACCTCCCTCTTGAACAGTCCCATCTATCTGTTCCAGCCTCTGCTTCGCCCTATCACCATCATCCCCCATCTGCATCTATTGCCTTCCCAGCTACCTCTTCTCTCCCCCACCGTCACACCTCTCTCCTCTTTATCTCAGTCCCCTTCTACCCCCTCCCACATTCCTTATGAAGGCCTTATGTTCAAAACACCGATTCTTCTGCTCGTCAAATACTGCGCTTTTCAATATTTGAAATTTAGCGAAGATCATTTGGCATTAGTTTGAGATGTATTGAAGTTGTTGGCAACACTCATTTAAATTGTGACTGCAAACATTTGTGGTAGCTCTTTTCAGTGGCCCGTAAAGACAGAATTTGGCTATTTTGGTTTGGTGTTAGCAGTGTTGGTACAGAGACTTTTTAATGCACTTGTGAATACTTTTTAACTGTTTCTGATCTAGGTTAGTCAGTTTGGAGACTTAACTGAACAGGCTGAGCAGTGGGAAATATTTGGCTGCACAATTTGGAATCTAATCTTATGGGTGACAGTGTAGTGGTGTGACACTAGATTATTAATCCAGATCCCCAGGCTAATGTTCTGCCAAATGTTGGAAATTAATGAATTAAAATTTTGCTAAAAGCTAGGCTAATGACGATCATATAATCACCAGCAAATGTTATTAAAACCAGTTCACTCATGCCCTTCAGGGAAATAAATCTGCTGTCTCTGCCTGGACTGACCTACATGTGACTCTATACCTGGCTCTGACAGGCTGTCCATGCAATTAGGATGGGCAATTTGTGCTGGCCATCATGTTGACTGTCATCCATGAAAGAACAAAAATGACAAACTGGTGCAATTGTGGTGACTTTGGTCTTTGAACTGACTAGCTTTCTTCCTTTATATTCTCAACTGCTTACATACTTTCCCACAGTTACTGTACCTCCTGCTTTCGGCCTGTCAGACAGTCCGCAACAAATCTGCAAGCCACAACAGCTGTTTAAAAAAATCCAAATGTGAATGCAAAATATTTTTAAACTTGCCCTTCTTTTGAAATCTGTTAACCATTCAAATGTCAGTCTAGATATTGGACTTGAAGTGATTCATCATGAGGAACTAAAGGTGGGACCAATTTTAGCTTTGTTATTTGCTGTGTTAGGGTATGTCAGTGCATCCTTATTCAAATTCATACAGTTGAGAGGAGTGGTGCACTGTATAGTGGGAGGAAAACAAAAATGCTGTGCTCGTGTTCAAGGCATACATATTCTTGAATCTTCTAGTCCTTTTCTGAAGTTGTGAAAGTCTGAAGCAGAAGCTCATTTCTTTCACTTGTATAGTTAGTCAGAATGTTAATTAAATCCACAACATCCCATGTGAGTACATGATGTTAAGGTTTAAACGGCGATAGTTTTAATTGCACAGTAGATTGCATGAAATGTGATTGGTTTTTATCCCATAAAAAGGTACTTTTTTTCCCTCCAGCTAACTGGGGAAGGTAGACATGCTGTGCTTCTAAAGAGTTTTCACCTATATGGAATGGTCTATTAACAGATCATACACGTCCAAAAATATTGAGTAGGTGGTCAGAATGATGGTAACTCTATGCTTATACTTCACTGGCGATAGTACTAGGTAATTTACCAGCCAGCTATTTGGTTAGCAGTACTTTTTCATATGTGAAGAACTAAACTACTTTATTTTCATTAACGCCAGAAAACTTTCTACTGATGTTGATACTGAATTGTTCTAGTTACAACAGCAAGTAATTTTAAGCTGAATATATAACTTGGTGGTATTTTTCTCAGCCATTAGAAAAAATAATTCTGAGATCACTTGTTTCTCAGCCAGGGTGAGGTGATGGGAAGGAGTGGGTAAGTGCTGGTGTGATACCGTCTACAACTCCTAATCTAGGTAGGTGACCAGAGGAATTAACTGTTCATCCCATTATGTTGAGGGCTGTAAATTTGACATGGGAATTGTTAGATAGCTATTATAGTGGGTGTGCTTAATTTTTACTAAATTTATTTCATGGAGCAATGCACCTGAGCACTGCAGCGAGCGGAAATATGACCCCTCGCAGTTTTATGGTCTGGCAGCAGGAAAGTTGTGCATAAAAGCTGTCAAACTCAACTAACCTTCCAACGTGCTTCAAAGCATAAACCTGTCTCCTACCTCGTGATGAGCTGTGTACAATCATTAAATCATACAGTAGTTACCTTTTGGTCCATGGAATCTGTACCACCAAATATATGCTAAATCTGCAGTAGCCCCACTTTCCAGCACAAGGCCCTTAGCTTTAAATGTTAGCACCTTTTTTTATCCATTTGTGGGTGTAGCTGACTGGGCCAGCATTTCTTTCCTGTCTGTCATTGCCCTTGAGAAAGTAGTGGTGAGCTGCCTTCTTGAATTGCTGTAGTCTACCTGCTGTGGGTTGATCCACAATGCCATTAGCGAGGGAATTCTAGGATTTTGACCCTGTGACAATGAAGGAATGGTGATGTATTTCCAAGTCAGGATAGTGAGTGGCTTGGAGGGGAACCTGCAGGTGGTGGTGGTGGTCCCAAGGGTCTGGTGCCCTTATTTTTCTAAGTGGTTGTGGGCTTCACGCTATTTTAAAATGTTCTTTACCTGTTCTGTGTGGAGTTAAATACTTGGCTTTATTTCTTGTGAGCACCAGCTTTGCTGAATTAGGATTGAATGGCACATGGAATGAAACTGCAGGAAGGAAACCAGTTTCCTGTTTTGTCAATTATGTCTCTTAAAACTACTGTATATGCTGATGAGAATCGAAACTTACATTTGGAAACCTTCTGTCATGAAACCTTTTAAAAGTTTTAAAAAACAGATGTCAGTTAAACCTAATACACATATGTCATGTCCCAAGCAAGTACCTGTTTGTCTCTGTCTTCGCCAAAAAACAAGAATAGGATTAGGAGTAGCCCATTTGGTCTTTGCATTGCCATTTGAAAAAACATATGGATCTGATTATGGTATTGCCTTCATCTACCTGACTACAGTTCCACATTCCTTGCCCCCAAAAAAGTGATTGACATAATTTTCCTTGCTTGGCCTTGATACCTGGAATTTTCATTTTCAGCCTCTACAGCTGTCAAGGCAGTTCTTTGAGCCTATGTTCTACATGTGAGGTCAAGTTAACATTGTAGCTTAATGAACAGTTTTCATTTAATTGGGTGCTATAATCATGTGCCGTATGGTAGTTGTGGACAGGGTGTCATTCTGCTGAAGAACAACTTTGCACTTCACTTGATTTGATAAGGTGCCACATGGTAGGCTGCTCTGGAAGGTTAGATCGCATGGACTCCAGGCTGAGCTGGCAAATTGGATGCAAAATTGGCTTGATGGTAGGAAGCATAGGGTAATAGTGGAAGGATGCTTGTCGGACTGGAGGCCTGTGACTAATGGTTGGTGCTGGACCCATTGCTATATTTGTTATCTATATTAGTGATTTGGATGAGAATGATCCAAAGGCATGATTAGTAAGTTTGCAGATGACACTAAAATAGGTGGTGTCGTGGACAGTGAGGAAGGTTTTCAGACATTGCAGCAGGATCTTGATCAGCTGCGGAAGTGGGCTGAAAAATGGCAAATGGAGTTTAATATAGATAAGTGTGAGGTATTTCATTTTGGAAAGACCAATCAAGGTGAGAATTTTATGGTGAATGGTAGGGCCTGAAGGAGTGTAGTGTAACAGAGGAATCTTGGAGTTCAGATGCACAGCTTTCTGAAAGTGGAGGCAGGTAGACAGGGTAGTGAAGAAGGCTTTTGGCACACTCTCCTTCAGTCAGATCATTTAAGTATAGAAGTTAGGAAGTTATGTTGCAGTTCTACAGGACTTTGGTGAGGCCGCACTTGGAGTATTGTGTTCAGTTTTGCTCACCTTGTTATAGGAAGGATGTCATTAAACTGCAAAGAGTGCAGGAGCAATTTACAAGGATGTTGCCAGGATTCAAGGGACTGAATTATAGGGAGTCGTTGGACAAGCTAGGACTTTTTTCTTTGAGTATAGAAGACTGAGGGAAGATCTTATGAAAATGTATGAGATCAAGGGAGGCTTGGATCGGGTGAATTCGCTTTTTCCCCCAGAGTTGGGGAATTGAGGACTAGAGGGTGTCAGTTTAAGGTTAGAGGGAAGGAATAAATGGTTACTGAGGGACAGCGTTTTTACACAGAGGGTGGCATATGGAATGAGCTGCCAGAGGAGGTGATTGAGATGGGTACATTAACGACATTTAAAAGGCGAAAGTGAGGAGGCAAATGCTGGCGATTAGAGTTTAGGTTAGACTGGTGCTGGGAAAGCACAGCAGGTCAGGCAGCATCCGAGGAGCAGGAAGATTGACTGATGAAGGGCTTTTACCTGAAACGTCGATTTTCCTGCTCCTCAAATGTTGCTTGACCAGCTATGCTTTTTCAGCACCACGCTAATCTTGATCAACATTTAAAAGGCATTTGGACAAATACATGGGGAGGAAAAGTTTAGAAGGATATGGGCCAAGTGTAGGGAAATAGGGTTAGGGTCGATGAACTTTTTGATCGTCTTTTGACATTTTGATGGTCGTTTGCTCATTGAAGTCCAGTGTGGGGAAATTCCTCCTTATGGCAATGGGTGTCATTTGGTGCATACTCTGAAGGCTTGCGAGGCACGGGAAAGTTTAAAATAACATTCTGGTTAATCTGGCTATATTTCAAGCTGCTTACACAACAGATAAAGGTGATTTGATTTAAGCTTTATTCAGTACAGCTGGAATGCTGAGAATACATCTTCCCAAGTTTACAGGCTCAAGCTAATTGAGAACTGAATTGGCTGTCATAAGTTTTAATGCAAGGTGGGTCATACTTTAGGCATCCTCTTTTAACTCAAATTGCATATAAATTGCAGATCAGATTTGAATGTACAGTGGTATCTGTTTTCAAATTTTGAATTTATGGCTTTGCCTTACACCCCCCCACCCAAGATGTGACAATGCTGTGGCTTTGAGTGTATTTTGTCATCTTTTAAAATGAAGGTTGTGACACAAAACTCAAGCAGTCTGCCCAAAACCAGTAAAGTGGACAGCTTGAACGGCCTTGAGGGTTTTATAAAGTTGTAATAATAGGTGCAGCCTGAATGGGTGGGATCAAGCTCCCACAGAATCACTTTTTTTTTAGTTTTAGCCTTCAGTAGCAGTTACTGGGGTCATGCAGCTGGATGTGAAAGCTCTTATTCCTCTTATGGATAAAACTTGTGGTTATCTTCCTGCTGTCAGAATTTAGACTACCTCTCTTTTTTTTTGAGGTGTTTGGTCTGGTCCATAACAAAGGGCTTCCACAGTCCTTCTGTTTTCTTTCAAGTGAATTTCGAGTTGCTGATGGTCTTGTGTTGTGTGTGCTAGGTATATTCCCTTAGCTCTTTTCACATCTGTAATGCCATCTCACTCTGCATATGCCTTTGCTCATCAACGCTGAAACTTTCATTCAAGTCTTTGTTGTGTCTGGACTCAATTCGCCCTGATAATGGGTGCATTTTCGAGCCCAGCAAAGGATAACCAACAAATTGTTACAGAAATGAGTGAATATGAATGCAAGCTAGTAAGAAAAATTAAAGGTGGTTTGTAAAAGCTGCTTTAAGGGTGTGAAAAGTAAAATTATCTAGGATAATTGAGACACTAATAATAGTGGGAACAGAAGCAATTTTATGGACAAACCAATGTTGGAGAAACTAAGTAGACCCTGTCTTTTTCACAGAAGAACATAAGAGCTAGGAGCAGGAGTAGGCCACTTGAAGATACAGAATATTTCCTAAAAATATTAAACAATCATTGGCCATGTGAAATTGAAGTATTGAAATAAATTTGCATTAGTAAAGAGAGATTACTTGAAAATGTAACTGGAGTTTTAAAATTCATTCACAGGATGAGGGTGTCACTGCCTATTCCCCATCCTTAATTGGAAATAGATAAATCTTCTGGACCAGGTAAGCTTCATTCCACTGTGTTTAGGGAAGTGGCTGGAGGGATTGGTAAAAATTCTTAAAATTCTAGATTATGAAATGGTTTTTATAGACTGGAAAGTAGCAATTGTATTCCCACTATTTCAGAGAAGATCTGATTTTGTTGTAGGGAAAATGTTAATTATAAACAATGTTACAACTAGACACTGAAGATGATGCTAATATAGGACAGAGTAAATAAGGATTTATGAAAAAGCCTATGTTTGTACTAACCAATCCAATGTCTCTTGATATGTCAGTCCTGCCACCCCAGGAAGTGTTCTGGTACACCTTTGTTGCACTCCCTCCATAGTCACAATGCCCTTCCTCAGATGTGATCGTAACTGCACATAGTACCTCAGGTTGGTCTTGCCAAGGCCCATCATAATTGCAAAAGCCACCCCTACTCCTGAACCATTGCTGCCTTCACCACTTGCTGAACCTGCATGTTTGCTTTCAGCGACTGGCGTACACTGGCACCCTGGTCTCATCGCATCTCTCCTTTCTCAATCTATGGCTATTCAGATAATCTGCCTTCCTCTTTTTGCCACATATGGGAGCACCAGCTGCAAGTACTTCTGCAAATCACACTGCCTTGCAGCTATATTGCTGTTCTTTTACTGTCACTGGTTCAAAATTTTGGAACTTCCTCAAGAGCATTGTGGTTGTATGGAAACCACATGGATTGAAGTGATTCAAGAAGACAGTTCATCAGCTTCTCCAGGGCAATTCAGAATGGGTAATGAATTCTGATGCACCCCAGATCCATCATTCATTTTTAAAAATGCAGGGGCTTGGTCAATATTTGCCTCCCAATCAACATCACAAAAAAAATCTGTGGTTGTTATCACATTGCTGCCATGGGAAGCTATTCTGGTGCAAATTGACTGCCGTGTTTCCCACATTACAACAGTGATCACACTTGTTCTTGATTGTAAAACAATTTGAATACTTGGTTGTCATGTAAGATGCTATAAAAATAGAAGTCTTCCTTTTCTCTCATGATGCTAACATAACTTTTCCTTACCTACCCTTATAACTAATAGCCCCATGGTGTCGCCAAGACTTTGCAGCAACAGAAAATTCCAGCTGCCTATAGCCAGAGACTTTAGAAAACCCACAAGTTACTGATATTAAGACATTTTATAGGCCTCAATGTGAGGGTTGCTACCTTAACTTTAAAACTCCTCAGGGAGCAGCACATTGCAATAGTCAACTTAGCCTACATTTTTAGAAAAATTTGTGTTGTAATAAATGATTCATTACAGATTTTGTATTGCCGGTATCAACATTTCAGTATAGAAATTTTAATTTATTGTATTATTTAGTACAGATTGAAGACAATAGTAAAGGTTAGAACAAGGAGTAGTAGGAATAGAATTTTAACAAGGCTGCACAGACAAGATGCAGGTTTTCCCTGGTGGGGCAGTCAAGAAACAAGGGACACAGTGTCAGCATATGGGGTACACTATTTACAGTAAAATGTTTTTTCAATTAAAGGATAAAGAACCTGGGAAATTTGTTCCTCTGGCTGTGGATGCTAAATCATTGAATATATTCAAAAATGAGCTTAATTTTTAGATTTTAAAGATATCTGCAGAGAAGTTGCAAAGGCAGAGCTATGGTATTGAGATTGGATCAACTATGATCATATTGAATAGCTGAACAGGCTCGTCAAGCTTTGTTTGTATCTGTGTCTAAAGTATTCACATTATATTTCATCTGCCATGGATTTGTTTCCTTAATTTGTTCAAATCATCTTTACTCCCATCCAGCTTTGTGTTGACAAACTGAAATATTACTTTTCACTCCATCAACTAAATCATTGATGTATTGTGTGAACTGCTGGGATTCAAGGACTGATCCCTGCGGTACCTCACTAATTATTGATTGCAACTTGGAAGTTATCCACTTTTTATTTTTGTGACCTGTTGTTTTAAAAAATTCTCAAGGTCAGGTTCGTAGGAGAGTAGTCTGACACAGAACAAACGACCAAGAGGCGAGACTGCTAGAATATGGGCATTTTATTCCCCGCAGCGTCGCACAACGGGTCTGGCTTATACTCACTCTACATGTTACAAAAACTGGGAGCCGTCAGTTCTCGTAGAGCGGTTGCCAACAACCCACGCTCGGCGGTTAAACGTAACCCCGGAGCAGACTCACCGAACTGGAGACTTTTCCGGCTGATATACTCTTTTCCAGATATAAACATTCATGTGAACAGCAGAAAAACACATTCCATTCTGGTTACATACAGATAAGAAGATTCACACGGGACTAAGCAACACCTCCATTCCGGTTAGATTCACACATGTATTGGGACATAATTTTTAACCGTTTCACCACATTCCACTGCTTGGAATTTTACACCACACCTGTCTGCATCCATCCATGTTAATTCTCTACCGCAATTCCATGCACTTTAATATTGCATCCTAATTTTTGATGTAGTATCTTATGGAAAGCCTTCTGAAAACCCAATAAACCACATCCACTGATTCTGTTGTACCAACTCTACCAGTTAATTCTCAAAATTCCAGTAGATCTGTTAAGCATGATTCTTTTTGCAAATCCATGCTGATTCTGTCCGATCCTCTTTTACCAAATGCAAGCTATTAAATCTTTTATAGTGGACTCTAGCAGTTTTCCTAGTATGGATATAGGACTTAACTGGTCAATGGTTCCATGTTTTCTCGACCTTTTCAAAATGGGGTGACATTAGCTGAATTTCGTAAGAACAGTTCCACAGTGACTAGAATGTTGAAAGGTGAACACCAGTGTGTCCACTATTTCTAAGGCCACTTGTTCAGATATCTGTGCTGTAGGTTATCAGGCCCTGAGGATTCATTGGCCTTTAATTCCACAACACCATTTCCCTACAAATTACTGATGTCCTTCCCCTTACTAAACTGTATGTTGTCCAATATTTTAGAAACGTTACTTGGGTCTTCCTCTGAAGGCAGAATCAAAATGTGAATTTAATCAGTCTGCCATCTTTGTTCCCCATTGTGTAACTTGCTCTGTTTCTGATTGTAAAGACATTTGTCACATTTTGTCTTCAGTAATCTTTCCTCTTTGTAAAAGCTTTTATGGGTATGCAGCCAGTTTGTATTCTGAAAGCTTGCTGTGTTCCCCCCCACTTTGTCCTCCTTTGCTGAAATCTAAATCTATCTGCAATTCCCAAGTGTGATGAATGCTTCTTACTTGTCTGGATCAGGGCAATTCTAACAACATTCAAGAAACTTGCAGCTTGCTTGATTTGCACCACAATGACGAACATCACTCAGCAAGCAATATGTGCCATCTGCAAGGTGCCAAAATTCACTCCGGTTCCTTCGCATCTTTCAAATTCAGGTGTTACCATCTTAAAGGGCAAGGGCAACCGATACATGGCAGCACCACTTGCAAGTTTCCCTCCAAGCCTCTTGCCATTGAGACTGGATAATATACTTTCTTGCCTTCAATGTTGCTGTGTCAGAGTCCTAGAACTTCCTTCCTTAACAGCATTATGGATGTACCTACACCACGCATCGACTAATAGTTATTCAGGAAGGTTCCTCACCACTACCACATGGCATCTAGGGATGAGCAGCATATGCTGGCCCAGCCAATGAAGCCCATGTCCCTTGATTGGTCACCGACACATTCTATTCAAATAGACCTCCAGTCCTTGTTTGATTCGAAATAAAAGTGTAATGTGGAAAACAGAGTATTTTAGTCTCATGACAATTTTTTTTTGCTACAGGGGTAAAATGTTTTACTGGAATTGTACAGAGCCTCGGTGAGTCTGCATTTGCAATATTGTGTATAGTTTTTCTCCTTATCTAAGGAGAGATATACTTTCATGAAGTACAACAGAGGTTCACCAGGCTAATTTGAGATGGCAGAATTGTCTTGGAGTTTGATGACATCTGCAAGGTGATCTTATTGAAACTTACAAAAATTACTTCCAAAATTTACAAAGAAACTCAAATTTTTAACAGGGCCTGGGAGGGTGGTTATTTCCCTTGGTTGGAGTATGGAACCAGAATAGAAGGTAAGTAATTTAAGACTGAAACACTAAATCTTAATCATTCAAAGGGTGGATCTTTGGAATTCTCTACTCCAGAAGACAGTGGAGACTCTATCATTGAGCATGTTTAAGACAAATTGATAAATTCCTGAAGACTGGAAAGCAACTTTGAGGCAGATGATCAACCTCAATTGTGCTCATGAAGCTGCAAAAGTAAAGTTATTGTTTTTGATGCACCAGCTGGTTTCATAAGTTTCTACCCTATTATTAGAATACTGAATGGACTCTCAAACTCTTGACATGTACCTTTCTTTTTGTTTTTGCCATTATTTACCTATTATTTACTATTTATGCTACTTAACTCTTGCAAGACACAGCTTTTCACTGTGCCTCGGTACCCGTGACAATCAATGCAATTAGGATGATTTGAGATTGTCCCCTAGCTTCATACTAAACGATCAGGGAAACAGCCACCTTTTTCTCCCCTTTTAAGAATTGTGTAAGTTTTGATAAGATTGGGCCTCATTTTTCAAACCTGAGGCCCAGTGTTCTGAGACTCTTAAGGCATTTAAGGATACATAGAATAAACTTCATCCACTTTGATAAATTTTTGTATTACCAGCTCTTATGGCTAATCTTCCTGTTTGGTTAGCTTAGGCACCAATTTAGCACATCAGATAGAATTGTGGTTTGTGGCTTGACATTACACAAGGAGATGAGGCTGCTTTAGGTTGTCAGCTGGCATTGACTAAGTGGTACAGTGGTCCAAAGCTATAATGAGCTCAGTTCACACAATTCTGAAGTATGTTATAAAATTGGAAGAATTGTGCGGAATTGTAAGCAGTTCAGTGATCATTGTGATTGTTTGTTTGATAGCCTAACTCAATTAGTCCAACTTGCCTGTTTTCTCTGCTTCCTGAATTTTCTCCTTTTCAGGTACACCTTCATCTCTTTGGAAAGTTAATTAGTTGGGTCACTAATGTTACGTTCACTTGGATGTCCTGAGTAGTTTCAGGGCAATTATGTGAACTTAATGCTGGTTTGTCAAATTATACTTTTCTCATTGCATTATAGGGTCTCTTCATAGTTCAGCCATGCAGTAAGACACCACTATTCTGCATTTCAACCAATTGAAGCTGCATTGTTTCAGTAAATCCTATGGAGATGTTGACTGTGGTTAATTCTCTCACCCTGCTTTTGGACTTAACCAATACCAAGATATTAATGTAGTTTGAGTACTGAAGATCTTTTCAACTTTGTTGACCTTGTTTCTCCTGCAACTGATCCACTAAAGTTAAACATGAAAAATGCTGAATTGACATTTTGTAACTATGAGCAAGAATTACTTGGAGAATTTTGTTCCACAGAATGTTAAGGTTGAATACAGGTTTGCAGTCACAATTGCTGAACAGTAAGATTACATTTAAAAGTAGTGGTTAGCGGAAACTTACTGAAATAAGCAATTTCGGTTAGCTGAACTAATCTTCTGTCTTTGATTTGAAATTGAATTTCCTGAAAAAGCTATCTTCAGGATCTTTTGACTTTCTATATAGAACCTTTTGAAAAGGCTTTTTTATTTGTGCCTTCACTTGAGGCTTTGTAAAACTAAATTATATGGTTTGTTTACTTTGTGGCAGCTGCATTTAGTTTTGCAAAATCTTTTTTAAAGATAAATTCCCATATACTTTACGCAGCGATCTTTACTATCGGAAGAACTTAGTCAAATATGATTACTTGGTACCATTTGAGATTTGAAGAGCAGGTAGAGGCTGAAAGTCGGTTTAAGTTTTTACATTTCTGGTGTCCGTGTTTTAAACAGCTAAATTGGTCGGAGGTATTAAATGCAGGCTAAGTATATTGTAAACCTTTGTAGGCTTAACACGGTAGCAGTGTTCTTGTGTATATTTTCTTTGTCAATACAAATAAAGCTTTGTAGCACCTATAAACACTATATTGTATGGCACATCTGTAAGTATCAGTAGTCAAAATGTATTTAGTGAATGTTTTTTATTTTTGATTTGGTACAGGAATAAGTGCATGCAATAAAAATGGACTTTGGCATTTGCTGCAGCTTAATTTTAATTTTTTTACTTGAATCTTTCATTTAGATTTAATATGAACATTGTGACCTTGGAGACTCTGTTTGATAATGAAAGTGTGCTGGAGAAATTTAGGGAGTTCAGAAGGACTATTTGGAAGTTTCTCCACATTATTATAATTTCAGGCTTCCAGCCTCGCAGTATCTCGCTTTTAATGTTGAATAAGCTGTGGCACAACGATTTAGGATTTTCTGCTTTGACTGAATTTTTGACTGTCTTGCATGTCAGCGATAGATGAGTAACTAATTTGAAAGGGACAAAGATCCATCTTTAAACAGTTTTAAACTACATGAAGTTTCCTATCATTTCTCTATACGGTTATAATAAAATGAATGCTACTTTGCACTTTATAATGGCTTAATAGCAACAATACAAGGTTTTGAATACAGAATTTAATTAAGTAATGTTTAATAAGTATAATAGCATTTGAAACATTTGTGTCCATTTTACGTAACTCTTTGCCAAGTATATTTGGATATTTAGTTGTAAGACAAATCCACAAAAGTGGATGCAGAGTTTCATGTTAAGTTCAAAATTGTAAGTTATTTTAGGCTTCTGTTCTTGTCTGGAAAGACTGACTGAATTCAAGTTAAACTCATGGAAATATTACTTTAAAGAATTTTTTTAACTTTGTGAGTAGATCTCTTGGATGTGTATGTATTCATTTTGGACAATGAATGTGCCTGTTCAAAGGTATAGGAGCTAAAGTTTGAGTACTTGAGATTTGCAAAAATATTTTTACTGGAATCATTTGTGAAAGAATGACAACATGTTAGATGTGAAGAGAGGCTGTAGGTAATGAGTAAAATAGGCATCAATTAATTAATTGGTACAGGAACTCTGCTCTTATTATTGTAATTAAATTTAATATTCAGTTTAAGAATTTTGGCTGACATGTGGTTTTATCACATCTTCCCTAATGTAGTTAATAGTGAATTGAAAGTTTCAAATACCTTTAGTCAGAATCAAAATCATTTGATCAAATATCTGTCCATAATGGGAGACAAGTATGTAAACAGTTTAGGGAATATATTACGTGGCTAGATTTGAACATCAAATTTCCTTGCCACATGTAGACACCAATGATTTGGATCGCATTCATAACTGGAACAGATTGAAAAGAAAGGTACTGGGGTAACTTTCTTATTTTCCTAAATCTGAAATTTAATCTTGGTCATGTTCTACAACTACCATCAATTGTAAAAATCCATCAGTATTGTCCTTTATTTTTTCAGGAATCTACAATCTCTCTCCAGTCTGGCTTTTGTGTGACTTCAAGCCCCACCCTAGTTTATCTATCCTCTGAAACTGCCTAAACTCACATTGTGCAAAGACAGTTAAGGCTGAGCAACAGATGCTGATCTTGTAAGCAATTTCCACATCCCATAAAGCACATAAACAGCCTACATGGGATCTTCCTCATAGTACAGAAACATGAAGTTGTCAGTTTCTTGATTTCCAGATGAGCTTATGCGTGAGTTTCTTTTAAAGGCTAATGTTTTCATGTGAAGACAAATGGGTACCTCTTGCACTGCTCAAGCTGAGTGGTTAGGCAGGGTTCTGTTCTTGCTAGTAGAATTGTCACTCTGGTTTTGACTGGCTGCTGGATTCTCTTGTGCAGTGTTACGGTCATTACTCAGGCCCAACTAGCTCAGTGTGTGATAGCAAGCTACAGTGCCTCCTGTTACGCCAACAGTTGATGCTGTGGTGATTGAGACACAATTTTGGAATGATGGGTGGCTGTTTACACCTTTCTTTATCAAGTTTTAACATTACAAACTCTGCATATGGGGTGATTTAATTTGGTACTATGCAAATTATGGGCTGTGAATTCTGCAAGCGGTTTTGGATCCCCTTTCAAGGGAGAGCACCTTCTCCATGGTCGCATATAATTTTAGGAATTCAGGAAGAATGTTTGGACATGATTCTTCTAGAAAGACCTCAGGTAGCCATCCTGGGTGAAAGTAAATTGACTATGTCCTGTTTCTTTTTAACAAAAGTCACAACTCCATTTTTTTGCACACTCAGGCATAACAGGCATAACTTGGGCGGCACGGTGGCACAGTGGTTAGCACTGCTGCCTCACAGCGCCAGAGACCCGGGTTCAATTCCTGCCTCAGGCGACTGACTGTGTGGAGTTTGCACGTTCTCCCCGTGTCTGCATGGGTTTCCTCCGGGTGCTCCAGTTTCCTCCCAAAGTCCAAAGATGTGCAGGTTAGGTGAATTGGCTATGCTAAATTGCCCGTAGTGTTAGGTAAGGGGTAAATGTAGGGGTATGGGTGGGTTGTGCTTCAGTGGATCGGTGTGGACTTGATGGGCCGAAGGGCCTGTTTCCACACTGTAATGTAATCTAATCTAAAAACAATAGGCTGATGTGTTTACCTTGCACTGTAGCTATCTACCTAAACATGAAGCAAGCTGTGGAAGGAGGAAAGTCTACTGCCTTTGCATATGCAGCTTCCATCAACTTTTGAAAATTTTTAAAGTGCCATCCAGGCTTCTTACAAATAGTGACTTCTGGTGCGTAAGCACTCGAGCAAACCTGCAGTAGTATGACTGCTTAAATTATAAAACTCAACCAAATTCCTGAAGCACACTGCTGTGGAATAGGTAAAGTGAGTAAGCACAAATTTGTTTTTTTTTTAAGAAGTACAGTTACACTTAAGTGGAAGAACTGCTCCATAGATTTGTTTCCTTTTGAAGATTCTAGTTCCTACTCCATAAAAATGAAACTACGTACTTAAGTACTGGATTCAGTTTGAGTAGTTCTGTTTTACATTTCTATCTTAGTGGCATCCTTTTCGAGTGTCATGATTAGGTTCAACCAGCACTGAGACTGCAGCTTGAACAAAGTTTTGCGGGATTGTTTTCTTGCTCTAAACACTTTCCTGTTTAGGATATGATGGGGATTGATGGTACTGTGGAGATGGGTGAAGAAAGTGACAAGCTTGCACATTGGTCTATCTGTCGTGGCAGCAAAGTTGGAATAGTTTCCTAACTCTAATTTTCAGTCTTTTAAAATAAAAAAATTGGAATATAACCATTATTTTATTGTTGGATTTATGATTTGTTGAAATTGATTTTGACAGATGATTAAATGTACCAAAGGAAATGTTGGCTCGTGAGCACTGAACTACCATGGAGGTCTGTGAATGAGAACAGAGATGCAGCACGGCAACCAGGGAATGCATGGGGAATATTGAAACAGCACATAAAGAACGTCCAATGCTCGTTAGTGTGAGCAGTGGAAAAGGAACAACTACCATGGTAACGCTAATCACAGAAAAATTGCAGAATCAGAGCCTGGAAGACATCACTTGCAAGGCCTACAGTATTAATGTGGTGAGAACTTAATGAACCTTTTTGGTAAATTTGAGAGACTTGAATACAGCTCTCCTCGTCCTTGTTACTGCTTTGGGTTGCATCTTACTATATTTTTCTTGATGCTAACTTTAGGCATAATTGTGATGAAAGCAAATAGTGGAAATCCTTTCGTGTCAAAACATTTGTCATACTTTGAGCTAAATGATAACTAAGCATCAACTGTGCAACATCCCTGCTTCCATCAGCACTTAATACTTATGTCCAGTAGTTGAGCAACTAAATTGTTGTCTGATCTTGCAAATTTTATCATTGTGCAGTACCCTTCCTGAAGGGAATAATGTGCTACCAATGAGGAATGGCAGTTAGTCATTCATCCTATATAAAAACTTCCTTGGAAATTATTTTTTCAGGTCATCCTTTCCAAATTTTGAAAGTCTGTGAACTCCTTCCCTAGTTATACTAACCACAACATTAAGCTTATTGGCATGCTTACTTATGGATCAGTTTTTGTTTGAGCTTGTTGTACATCACAATTCTGCCCTCTTCACTTGGAACTCATTCATCCACCTTCCAATATGCATGTCCTACGCATTCTTTAAGCTTTTCTCTATCTGTGTTACACATTATTCACAAAAGTAAGGCACTGAAGGAGGCCATGCGACCCAACATTACAATAACTTCACGTTGATCTCCTATCTTTTCTTCACTAGCTATTTCCATCAAAATAATTATCCAGTGCTTTCTTGAATGCTTCAATATGAAGGCAAGCTGTCTGTTCGCATTCTCATCCAAACACTTCTGCCATCACTGAATGGTGATGCTGCTCCTATCTGAGCAGAAACATATGGCCACCTGAGCAGCTGAGATAAGACTACAATCTGAGAAATTGAGGACATGGCCCTCCGTTTAAATGTCACATGGTGCCAACTGGCACTCCAGTTTTTGCCTTTATGGGGAGTTGTACTTTTTAAAATTATGTTAAATGATTATCTGTGTTGAACGCTGCAAATTAGGGGGAGCACACTGATGACATGCTCGTTTCCGGCTGTATTAGTCTGTTTCGTGGCAGATCACATGTCTTATCAACAGATTCATTTGTCTAATATGAACCAATATTGCACTTATAATAGACTATTAGGTGTTGTGAACTTTAATATGGTTTGTTGCACAAGTAATGCACATCTGATTATCAAAGTATTTTTGAGATGAGATATTGGGCTGCATGTTACCCTTAATGGCGGACATTGTTTCGCATTCGATATGTGCACAGTTGCCCAAAGAATTTTCATGAGCATGTGTATGGCAATCTGGGACGCATAGCAGGTCATTTCAATGTCATGTCTTCTCCAGTGGATCTGGGACCTTTGTAGAAGGCAATCGAAACATGTTTCATTGATACGTTTCAAGTTTTGTAACAACATATACAAAAATCCTAAACCAGTAAGATCTAATTTAAACACCATTTGATATCACTTGCCAAAAGTGAAATGGGGGACAAATGGCATTGAAAGCTGAGAAGGAGAGAAAATGCTGGGCCAAAATAATTTTCTTGCCTTTTTAAATTTTCCAAAAATTAAAATCTAAAAGAATATGGCTCTGTGTTCTTCACTGCCAGTGTAGTGACTTTATAGTCACTATGATTTGCCACACCATTTTAAAAAACATCACTTTCATTTGAGTGGGCAAATCACAACCTTTTCAGCATGTTTACTGGGTAAATACTGCACCTTCAAACCTTTTGTGTTTTCATTCCACACCTCTGAAGTACCAGCATAATCAAAGCTAAAAAGGACAAAGCAGCTTCCTGGATTTGGGCATCTTCTACCACATGTGCAGGTAGAAAGTTGCAATTCAATGTACTCTCTAATAACCATGAGTGCAGGCAGCCTCACTGCAGATCCAACCATAAAGTCCTGGGTATTCCTGATGAAGGGCTTTTGCCCGAAACGTCGATTTTCCTGCTCCTCGGATGCTGCCTGAACTGCTGTGCTTTTCCAGCACCACTCTATTCCAGAATCTGGTTTCCAGCATCTGCAGTCATTGTTTTTACCTTTTATTGAGCAAATGTTGCCTTAAAATGCAAATTTACATAACCGAAATCCTCAACTCTTTTTAAGCTGACACCTGGGATGGCAGAATTGTATACGAAGAAACTGTATTGGTTAGGTTTTTATTTATTCACTGAATTTAAGAATGAGAGAGGGATATCTCAAGAGAATATAAAATTCTAATATGACTAGACACAATAAAATGCAGGAAGAAGTCTAGAACTTGGAGTCAGTCGTATATGGGGTAGGCCATTTAGGACTGAAAGCAGGAGAAACGTCTTTACCCAGAGTGGTGAGCCTGTAGAATTCTCTGCCACAGAAAGCAATTGAGATCAAGTTATAGTTCAACAGGACAGAATATCAAAGCACAAAAAGATTTTTAACACTTTGATTCTTTACCTCATCTATTAGTTGTGCATGAAACTTGTTTTCAATTTCTTAGATGTGGTCAGTGTGAATTATTGTGGTGCTATCTCACCCCACCAAGTTAAAATTTGCACCCAACTCTTCAGTCAGGTTTCTTAACTGTATACAGTGTCTTAATCAAAATTACAAATTATAACATTTGACTTCATCTGAGTATTATGACTCTTGTCCACTGCTTTTCACAATATCTGAAAATAACTTCAATTCTGTAATGCCCTTCATGATGCATTAAGGCATTTTACAACGAAAAAAGTTTTTTGCAAGGTTAGTCACTATGGTGATGTAGATAACCTGGTTACCAATTTTGCTGACAGCAAGGCTTCAGGTGATCAAGACCAGCTAATTTTTTTTGTGAAAGTGCTATTGTATTAGATAACTAGGTCAGCATGTTAAGTAGAATTTCCTGATCTTTGAAATAGTGTATTTACATTGACAGAAGAGTGCATGTGCGCCTCTTTGTCCCAGCCAAAAAACGATGGCACTTCTGACAATGCGTCACTTCCTCAATTCAGCACTTGCTATCAGCCAAGATTTTGTCCATAAGATTCCCACATGGAACTGAAATGCTCATGCTATCCACACCATTTTCCTTCTCTGTGGTACCATTAAATAGGATTATCTTCTCTTATCATAATCCAATCATGTTATCCTTAGTGGCTTCTCTTCCTGCCCTCTGGAGTGCCTCAAGCAAGTAACCTTCTTTAAACAAAGAGTTATTCTATTCTTGGTAATGTTACACTGTAATGGGTATAATACAATGAGAATTCAAAAGTAGCCTTACTTTTTTGCGTTTCAAGCACAAAAGTACAAGTCACTTAATAGTTAGTGGTCTGTTGGGTCAGAGTTTGTGCTGCAGCATTGGCCAGTTTCAGGATGAAGTAATAATTAAAACCACCTTGTTGCATTGTGAATTATTTGATAACACCATGGGGTAATGGTTAGTTCTGCAAAGGAAACACCAGTTTATATTATTTTTAATTGTCAGGATTGAAACAGAAACAAGCTGACTTATAATTAAAGGTTTCAGTAAACTGAATAGTAATTGCATGGAACAGTAGTGAAACTAACTAAGATTAGAAGAAAAGGGAGTAATGCTGCTGAACAGCTGCAGTGAGGAAAACTAAAGTTTTATATAAAGCAGTTAAATTGTCCATATATGGTTTTAATTTTTACTTCTACATAATTAGGTAATGCACATTTGTACAGATAGCTGTGTAGAGAGTGAGCAATTAGAAACTGGTTGGTTGGTATTCAGTTTAATGTACTTTGAAAATGTAAGTCTTCAGACCTCAAGCTTAGAGTTGTACCCCAGTGCTCAGTAAATCACCAAATTGCATCTCAAGTGCATACTTAAATACTTCTACTGCACTTAATAAATTTGCTTTATTTCGTTTAAGGACCTCATTGATTTCAGTAAGAGTAAACTTTAGCCAACATGTTTTCCTCATTTACGTGTCCTTTGGTGATATGATCCTCTGATTAATTCACCCTTCACATGCATGCACAACATCCAGTTGTTTTTTCACAATTTCATAATCTGTTACCTCTGCCAGCTTGCTTGCCTGATAACTAGTCTTTGAATGAATGACGTTTCCTCCTCCAGTTTATATTTAAGGACTGAAGTCAATTAACTTTGTTTTGGGCTCTCTCCTAAACTCCATATCTTTGTCTCCAATTTTTTTCCTTCCTAGTAACTGTCAGTTTTAGCCAAACTGTTTGGAATCTGTGACCATAGTGAGTTTTTAATTCCTGTAGCTGCTTTAATGAAGATGTGTAATTCCACTTTTGCATCTTTGTTCTTTTGGTTTTGATTTTATTGTTGTAAGTAGTGAAAAGATTTTTGTTTTGTGAGCAGTACAGACAGATCATAATATAGAAGGACACATAGGTAATAGGGTGTTTAGACAACTATGTGCCTTTAGTTCAGACTCTCTACTGTTGAAACCTTCATTCTTGTCTTTGTCACCTTCAGATGTGACTGTACTCAGACTTCCCTGGTTAGCCTGTCATCCCTTCATACTCCATAAACTTCAAATCCATAAGCTCAACTCCTCTACTTTTATCAATCTACCTTCACCCACAATCAACACTGGCGCCCAATCTCCTAGCCTAAAATTTCAAGGGTTTTTGTCTTAAAATTGTCCCGTGGCCTTACTTTCTAATTCTAAGCCACCTACTCGTGCATATCCTATTTGTATTTTAGACTTTCACGAAAGTACTCCTTTACCCCAACATTGTCCATTTTTTTACTCCTTTACCCCAATGTTGGTCATATTTTATCCCAGCATGTCCCAACCTCTGGAATCCCCACAAGCCCCATCACCTTTCCACTTCTTAGTTAAGATCTTCCTTGAAACCCATCTTTGCCTCAAACCTCAAGTCCCACTCTCCTAATATTATCATGTCTTGACAATCGTGCTTTTTTCTTCTTACACTCCAAAGTGCCTTATGATGCATTTTTTCTGTTAAAAGCACTATACAAATACAAGCTGCTCTCACAGTTGACTCTTTCACAACAGTGACCTGTTAAAACCAATTTATATTTGCTCAAAATCGTAATGCGTTCTCAAAAAATTAGCCCCATTTGTTCTGTATCTGAAAGAGTCTGAAAACAGCATTGTCGCACCAGATTATAGGAACACATTTCTGGAATTGCCTTTCTACCTAAAAGAGCAAACTTGAAAGAACTAGCTTGCACTGTTCATATTAATGAAGTGTGGTACCTGTAAGAGGTGCAGCTGCTGAAACTCAACACAATCAGCTTTTTTTTGTGGGATTAAAGGAGAGTCAAACGTCAGTTTTTGGTTTTATACTGAATTTGGTTTTGTAAGATCCTTTCTGCGGATTGGGAGATGCTTCTGTCTGTTTGATAGATTTGGATTTGTGATTTTTTGGTAAAGATTATATTGCGTGCACTTTTAATTTGTTCAATTTGAATGCTCTATTCATCATGGATATTTGATTCATGTCAGGAAACATTATGTAATGCTCAGCTTATCTCTGGATATGTCAAGACTGGCCAGGGTATATTTATTGCTTGTTCTGGAGAATCTTGACAAGGTCGTGGTGAGCTGCTTTCTCTGACTCCTGCAGTGAGTTTTGAGAAGACTTGTAGTTCAGGTTGAGGTTCTGCGTGTAAGTTTGCTCACTGAACTGGAAGGTTCATTTCCAGACATTTCGTCACCCTACTAGGTAACATCTTCAGTGGACCTCGCCTGGAGGCCCATTGAAGATATTACTTAGTAGAGTGATGAAACATCTGGAAATGAACCTTCCAACTCAGCGAGCAAAACGACACCCACTCCTGCAGTCCCTGTGGTGGCGTGCTCTCACTCTAGGTTGTGATTTGTAGGATATTGTGCCCATATTAAAAGAATAGTGAGATGCATGAAAGTCAGGAATGTGAGAGACTTTGACAATGCTTTCAAGTTCTTGATGTTACCAGAACATTGCTCTCACTAACACTGTGGTGAAACAAGCTACAATTGAAGTAACCTGGGTGAGATCTTGTAGATGTGTCTTTTGCTAGGTGATTTGTAGGGAATGATTGGCATGAAAGGCACTTATTCAGCAGTCACCAGAACATTGAGCTCATCTAGCAAAACCACTTTGCTCCACATCATTTTTGCAGCTTTCATCTAGACATGGAGCAGCTCAACTGGATCTCTAAGTTGGACACACTTGATAATGCTGAGGTATTTGTGTGTAATTTTTCTTGGCAAATTGAATGTTTGTTGATTAAAACTATATTTGGACACATGCAATTGATAAAAGACTGAGCTAATGTGTGCGTCATAAGGCATCTTATGTTGCGATTTTGGCACAGTTGATGCTGTGAATTCACTTAAGTTTAACAATACCATCATGTTTGTGCCCGCTATGATTTAACAAACCCCAGCAAAATGTGAGCTTACATTGCTGTTGGATCTGAAGAGTGTGATGCCTTTATTATAAGGAGCTGATAACTCTCAGAAGCCGACATATTTGCAGTTGATCATATGCTTGCAGTGTAAAAACATGTAGAAATCAATTCTCTAACTTTTAATGGTCTATTCATTCAACAATTGTTTATCATCCCTGCCAATTCCTTATCATGCCTACCTTATTTCCATTAAAAAACAACTTGTGTTGAAGTATTGTCTTTTATTTTGAGTGTGCCGTAGCAGTATGCTCCTGACACACAAACTTACTGCCATCTGTGAAGTGCAATTGCACCTGTGATACTTGCATAATAAATTGTAAATTAGTAGTAAGGCCGGAGAAAAGACAGCTGCAATTGTCATCAATCTGCAAATGTGTGGTAGTAGAGTCCCTAGGTTTCAATCAAAAGGAGGCTGGTGAATTATCAAACAAGATTGTGCTATCCATGTATGGAGATGAGACCATTTAAGTCACCTGGAAATGCTGACTTGTAAATAAATTTGTAACTGCTGTTTTCTGGAACTTGCAACTAATTTAAAATTTAATATAATAAATTGTTTTGGTCTGCTTGCTTGATTCCTACTTAGATTGATTTTTGGGATAGCAGACCATTTTTGCCACATTTAATCAAGTGGGACACTTTCGCATTTGACTGCAAAACACCACCCAGGTGGGGTTGCCTGTTAATGTAGCCTTTCTTAAAACATTTTTTTAAATTTAAAAGCTGAGGTTATTACACTGCCACTGCAAACTTCACAATGTCTCAAACATCTATAAATTCAGTAGCTTGCATTTATATAGTACCTTTTAAACATGCCAAGGTTCCTTTTGAGCCAAAGGAATGAGGCAGGGAACTAACAGCTTTGCTAGAGCACTGAAGAAATCATACTGAATTTGTAGTGTTAACTCTGTTTCTCTGTCCCCACATGCTACCATGCCTGAGTTTCTGTAGCACTTCCTTGTTTTTATGCCAGAGTTTGGCTTTAAGGATACACCTCTTAGAGGGTGGAACTAGTGTTGATTTGTAATCTTGAAGCATCCACCTCTTTTAGCAGAACAGCAATGCATTATGTTTTGTACGGTAGGACTTTTCTCAGTACATCCTCAGACTTGTGAGCCGTGTCATGTGTTAGTTGCCAGTAATTTTATATAACCAGTAACTCTAGTGATATTTCCTAACCATTTTCTTGTTCTGTTGCAATAAAAAGGAAATAAAGAAACCTACTGAAAATGTTACCTGGTAGGGTAACAAAATGACTGGAAATGAACCTTGCAGCTCAGTGAGCAAACCTATATCCAAAATCTCAACCTGAGCTACAAATCTTCTCAAAACTCGCTAGGAATAAACTGTATTCACCTTAACACCGAATATCTTTGCAGCTTAAAGATAATTCTCATTGAGCAAGTGACAAAAATTTATTTTTGGGTGTACATCTGTTTTGGTATCAGCAGTATGATCTTTTTTTGGGGGGGGGGGGTTATCACTTTTAACTTGGTATTAAAGTCCATGTCTTGCAACTAGGGGCATCATGGGGTCTGGAGGAAAATTGCACGTATGTATTTGAAGCCATTTTTGCCCTACTAAAACCTGTGGTTACAAAGTACAAATTTGTGTTGCTTTCTTTGGTATCGTTTGATTTAAAAATTATATAATGTTCAGAAATTTTAACTTGGAGTCCAGAATAGCCATTTATTCCCCCAATGAAAGTCCCATAAACTTCCTAGTTTACTAAATTAGGAAAATATGATTAAGCTGACAAGAACTATCATTTTTGTCATTTTCAAGCAAGTGATCTGATTGGAATGAGAAGAGCCAAATATGAAGGATTTTATTGCAGACAGTCTAAAGGAAACTCAGTTGTTTCATTGGCAGCCACAGTATGATTTTTGCTTTATACAGTGAGAAACTAATCTGCAGATTTCAGATTAAAATAGATTAACAGATTAAAATAGATTAAAATGAGCAAATTCTGCAATGTGGAGTGACTGCATTGTTACTGTGATAATTTAGTAGAAGTTTGCAGAAGTTCAAGTGTGAACTGGTTGGAAGTTTAGAAGCCTGGTTTTAGGGTTTTGACAAATTTGCTGCACAAACATCTTTGCTAAAGCTGACAAATAATATTTTGTTGGCTTGTGGAAATTGAAGGTAGTCAGTGAAAATGGAAGATTAATGTTTGATTTCTTTTCATAAACGTCACTGTATTGAATAGCAGATAGCCATGTTAATGTAGTGATAGAGAAATTGTTTATTTTTCAAATATTTTCTTGGAATTTACCCAAAACATTTTTGACTGGAGCTCATTGATTTAGTGATGTAAAAGTGGACTTTGCCAAAGTCACTAAAATTCTAAGATATTACTTTTGGGCAGAGAAATTGCTTGCTTGCTTTGTTCAATGGAATAAATGATGACTTGAAGACTTGAATTTATCAAGTAACCACCCCGCTTTTATTCAAAAAGAAAGCTGTTCTTTTACAGAACCACAGCAGAAAGCTGTTCTTTTATTACACATATATGCAAAGACATTTTAGAAATTGCAATACGAAATGGATTAACTCTGGGTTATTGTAGACAATGCTTTTAAATATGGCATAGTAACCACCTATATGCTCTGCGACAACAGGTGTAGTGGTCACTAGCCTATTAATTCAGACTCTCAAGCCAGTGTTCTGGAGATGTGGGTTTGATTCCCATCTTAGCAGGTGCTGATGTTTAAATCCATAAAAATCTGGAATAGAGTTGACCTAACCATGATTGTAGAACCAAATTTATTGATTGTTGGAAAAACCCATCTGGTTCCATAATATCCATTAGGGAAGAAAATCTACTGTCCTTAGTTTGTCTGGCCTGCATGTAACTCCAGACTCGCAGCAATAGGTTGACACTTAACTGCTTCTTGGGCAATAAATTCAGGCCCAACCAGCAGGTTCCCATATCCCATGGGCAAATGAAAAGAAACGATTTTTCAGTGCCAAAATATTTAATTATCTGACAACCTTGAAGTTGAACTTCTGCACATTACAGCTTCTGTCAAGCATTTTAGCCCAAACATTATACTGTTCAAGCACCACCAGAGTCTTTGCAACTGTGTGCACAGACCTCTAAAAAAACTTATTCTTCATCCAGATAAGTTATCCTAAATGTTGACTTCCCAATTTTGCCTTTTATCTGTTCATTCATTGAATGAGTGTTGGCAAGGTCCACATTGATTGCCCATCTGTAACTGTCCTAGAGATGGGCTGGCGCATTTGTCCTCTGCTTGTAATATGGCTTTATGACCTGCATCTTGAAGTTTGTTGCTGAATCAGACTGTGTCTTGAAGCTAAACTTCATAGCAGATTTGTATGGCCTTAAACGTTGTTCCAATCTCTTGATTTTCTGTCGTGTTCAGGATTGGTTAATTTAGATAACTTCTGTCCTTAGTCTAAATATTAGAAATCTGCAATATATTCTTGCTTGATATCTACCATATAGAAAAATGTTTTCTCGTTATCCATTTATGGATAATAAAAACTGCAGCATCTTTTGAAAGTGACTGAAACATTAAGTTTGTCAAACTTCTATAGTACAGCATTCCTGCACAGCAATATGGAGACTTGGTTTCCATGTTTCTCACCTTTTCCTCTAGTCTCATTAGCTTTGCTAGCTATTTAATATACCAACTCCGTTCAGAAACAGGATTGAGTTCTTGCTGTTCAAAAAAAAGCTTTGCCTTTGAAATTAAACTTCCTTATAATAAACACAGGAATCTGTGTTGGAAATATTGTACTAGCACTGGAAGTTTGAGTTGAGCCATAGTTGATCATAGGTCTGAGAGTTTGCAGTAACATTTTAAAACTCTGAAGTGCGATTTGTGAAAAACCCACGTAATTGCTATCTGCTTTTCACTTGTAAGCTGATTATTAAGAATGAAACTTAAGGTAAAATTGATCATAGAGCTATGTATCTTTTATGTCATGGGTTATAACTTTTGCCTAACAAGCTGTTCTTAATTTTAGTGTGATATGTATGGCTTGATTTTCTTTAAGGTGGGCAGAAAATGCAACTTAAATGTGCAACTTAGGCAAGATTTTTAAACAGATGAGAGTAGGTATGTCTGTCTTTCTGTCTGTCTTTCTGTCTGTCTTTCTGTCTGTCTTTCTGTCTGTCTTTCTGTCTGTCTTTCTGTCTGTCTTTCTGTCTGTCTTTCTGTCTGTCTTTCTGTCTGTCTTTCTGTCTTTCTGTCTGTCTGTCTTTCTGTCTGTCTGTCTGTCTGTCTGTCTGTCTGTCTGTCTGTCTGTCCCCCCACCCACCCCCCTCCGCGCTCCCCCCACCCACCCACCCCCCTCCGCGCTCCCCCCCTCCCTCCGCTCCACTTCGTGTGAGAACTGCTCCTCTTCGCCCCCCCTCCCTCCGCTCCTCTCCTTCTCTTCCCCCCCCCCCCCCCCTTTCCCCATCTGTTTGAGAACTTGTATAAGACTATCTGCCCCTTGAGTCTGTTCAATGAAACCTTGGTTTATCCATGGCCTAAGTCCCTTAATACTTAAATTATCCACCTCAAATGTAACTGATCCAGCATTTATTGCTGTTTGTGGAAGGGTTTCAAGCATTCCACCATTCTGTGCGTGGAATTTGAGAATTTTCATATTGTGATGGAGTGTTCGGAAGGTCCTTTTATTCTGTGATGGACGTTTTTTAAAAAAAAAGTGGACAAAATAGTTGAAGTGCTGAAGTCTGGTTGTTTTAACGCTGATAACTGATGTATTCGGTGTTCGTCTTGTTTTTAATATTTGCTGAGTCAAAGACTCTGATCATCTGTCTATATGTACCATACATTTTATGTTTTGTTAATTTAATTGGGTAGATTTATTTTAGCTTCCAAGTTTTGTGAATTGAAGTTGTCCTGTTGGACTTTGTGCTCGCATGCTGTCATAAAAAGTCCTATTAACTGTACAAATAACCCCTACTGAACTTTATATAGAAACCTGTTGGTTCTATATCCTTTGACCTGCAGGATCTAATGCACTTGACAGCACTGTCCTTTGTAAACAGTATTACTCAAGGTTGTTTGTTTAGTCCTTGCACGAATCCCCTTGAAAGAGGAAATCACTAAACCATGCTTTGTGTTCTTAAAGGTTTTTCCAAAAATAAGTACTAATAATTACAATAAACACTCTGGATAGGATTCTGCTTGGTTTATATTTGGAACAAGCCATGACTCCACAAAATGGGTCAAGGTTAATTTTGTGAACTCTAGTCCATGTTGTATACTATTGATAAAATCAGGATTGGAAGTTTTCAAGGAATATAGGAATATATATGGTTTACTTGTGACTTTTGAATACTGACAACTATTCCAAACAAAATTCTAAAGATGAATTTTTGGATGTTGATCCTGATTGAAGTGGCCTTATTAAAATCTTGTATAATCTCTTGACACGGAGACTACGTTTCTAACTGGAATCATTTTACACTTTCAGCTGTTCAAGTAACCTTCAGATTGTTCATAGAATATAGCTTTGTGACAAACCTGAAACTGTATGGATACCTGTTCCAAGCTTCAACTTTGGTCTTTATTGTCACTGACTTTTGCACCATGTTTGCCTCTGTGGTGTTGAATATTTTTTCTTTTGGTTGATTTCAGCGCTCCACTGAGAAACTGAATGAAAGTGGCAGTTTGTTTCCATATGAAATTGATGGTAAGTTCTTTTTGCCTTTTCTCCCAGATGGCTCCTTAGAGTAAAAATAGTGACAGAATTCTACTTCAGAAACTATCGATTTTTTGCAGCATGAGGTTCTGGAGCATAGTAACTTTCAATGAGAAACGTCGAGTAAACAATAATGCTGCTTGGGTTGTCCAGCCATTTGGTTGAATCATGATTGCTACTAATCTCATTTCTACTCTCCCCTTCCCCCGTCCGATATCTACTATATTATCTTCTAGATAAATTTCTCAGTTAACAGCTTGCATTAATGTAGGAATTTAAACTGCTGAATCAGACAATATTTAGCAAGAGAAGATACTTGAATAAGTGGCTTGAAGTTACCTTGGTTGCTTTAAAGAGTGCCTTTAAAAGGAGTGAGGTAGAGAGGCAAGGTAATATAAAGTTACACAACGTTCTCCCTGAAAGGAGAAGACACAGTAAATGCATTTCTCAATTTACTGTTTAAGCCTTGAAGTCATTATGAATGTCTAATCCTCAAAGATAATACATTTTTGCAGAATCTATTTGGAATCTGACCAGTTTTGCATACCTCAGCTCCACCCCATCTTCTGTAATCCAAACCGTTTCGAAAAAGAGGCCAGGATCCCGTTGCCTTAGGATCTGTTACTTGCACTAGTTTTCAAAAAGAAAAGGACTTGCATTTGTTTTGGCATCTTTCATGGTCTCAATTGTCAAGAGTGCTACAGACCCAATGGCAACTCTTGAAGTATTTTGTCCGTGTCAAATGAGAAATGTGGCAGCTAATTATCACAATTTCCACAGTGATATAATGAGAAGATTTCTTTGTAATGTTGAGGTAATATGGATCAGAGCATGTGATAATTTCACTGCTGCTTTTCAGTATCCCATGAGTTCTTTAATGGGGCAGTCAAGGCTTGAGTTTAATGTGCCATATGAAAAGAAATTCAGTGCTCTCTTGATTCTGTATCACATTAGTGTCTGGGCTTGCATGTGGAAGCCTTTTGAAGTGGAATGAAACCACAGCCCCTAACTGACATCGTTGTGATTTGTGTGAATAAACATGTAAATTGTTTTTCTTCTCTAGCTGCTACACTCTTGACAGTAATAAAATATTAATATTACATATGAAATGTCTTTCTTCAGTCTAAAGTGGGTAGGATTGAGCACTATGTGCCAATGAGTCTGGCCCACTCATTTAGATTCTCTCCTCCTGTAACTTCTTCCATCATCTATGCAACTTACACTGCTGCCTAAGTAAATGTATTGTGCGAACTTTGTCTGGTTCTGTTCCTTCATCAGAGATTGATATATATGTAATGAAGAGCTGGCAGCTGCCCTCCTGAAAAACAAACACTTCACACTTCATATGGTTGGAATTGGAGGCGTGGTCTATTTTTTTTTTTGTCGACTTCTTCTGAACAACCTTCTGAACTCCCCTATCCACTATGCCAGTGACTACTTTTTAAAACAAAAATACTGAGTCAGGCATGAATTGCCCTTCTCAAACCATGCTTGCATCTCTTTGGTAAGTTGATATCAGTCCAAATATTTCATCATTCTGCCTCTGACTGAACTCTTCTGTGGAAAGCAAACTTGATCAATTAGTGTTCTATTTCATAACTGAAAAGAGGGCCTTTCATAAGGCCATGGTATTTTCAGTATTACATGCTTAGGACCATAGCTAAATTTACTGAAGTTATTGGTAACTGATTTTTAATTAACACAAGTTTTTGATTATATGTATGGACATATATTTATTGCAGGTTGTTAGCCACATAGATTTGTTTTTATTTGCCATTTTGTAAGGAAATCTACTTTAATGTTTAATACTCACTAAAATTTAGTGTATGGCAACTAGGTTCTGCAGTGGATTCCTCACGGGTGAATTTTATGTTTGAATTCAAGATTGTGAATCTTTGGAATACACTGTCAGAGTTGTTTTTGACAATGTTAAAGGTGGATACTAATTGGATATGGATAGTATATAAGATGGAGTTGGGATAGAAAATCACTAATAATGTTGAATGATAGAGTACGCTCAAAGGGCTTACGCCAGCTTCTCCCAATGTATTTGAATATAAGAGGCTGAGGAGTGCAGGTAGACAAACCTTTATCCGAAATGCTCCAAAGTCCGAAGGTTGTTTTGTGAAGTTTTTTTCTCATTAACAAGGTTGTTTGGCGTGCAAACGGTTAACCCAACTCCACACCCACTTGATGTGTGTCACTCAGATGCAACGTGAGAGGGCGTGGCCCAGTACTGGCAGGCCTCAATTTTGTTTCAGGACCTATTTTACACTCAGTAAGTCTGTTATACGGAAGGATTTTTTAAAAACTTCACCATCAAACTGCCAGTTACTCTAAAATTTGAAAAATTCTGAATTCTGAAAACCAGCTGGTCCTGAGCATTTCCGATAAAGGATTGTGCACCTGTACATTAAAACAAAATTGTGTATTAAAGTCTTCCTTTTAAACAAGTACTCAGAGCAAATGAGAACATTTTTAAAAGTTGCTTCTCAAATTGACATGTGAAACTTCAGCCTTTTTAATACTGGTTTTAAAAATCTCCAAAATTATGAAATTCAATTTTAAGCACCAGAGGTTGTTCATTTCTTGCCCTCCGTTACTAAAACGGTTTATTTAGGAATGTGCTACATAAAGTATTTTGAGTGTAAATGCACATAAATTTATGCTACATCTGCATACGTGCCTGGGCATAGTTATAATTGGGGGTTGTTGATTAGTCATCAAATCCAATTGTTTGAATAATCTCAAATTTTCCTCAAGATTAAATCAGTATTGCATTTTCTAAATTTAATCAGCTATATTAATGTATTTTGTAGGTTAATAAGATCTTGCTGTGCTTTGTAACCATTCATTTGATCAAATGTTGAATTTTGCAGCTTTTGTTTGGGTTCTTAAGTGAGCTGTTGCTGTTTCCTCTGCCCTAACAATTCTAGATGCCAGTGACATTCACTTAAAAATCAGCATGATGTCTTGCATCTCCTGAAGCAGAACCTTGTTATATATTGGATATGTGTGAGCAATAACAATATTGAATATTTTCATCTCTTGATCCTCTAATGGGAGGAAGTCTACAGGACTATATAAGTAAATTAGAACTGTAGAAAAGTTGCAGCATAGAGGCTATTCAACCCATCATATCTGCATTAGATTAAAACAAAGTATCTTCTAATACTACATTCCAGCACCTGGTCAATATCCTTGCAGGTTACAGCACTGCAACTGAGTTGAAGGCTTCCAAATGGGGAGAAAATTCAGAAATCTGATGTGCAAAGCACCTTGCGAGCCCTAGTCCAGTTTTCTCTGAAGGAAAATTTGCAGGTTGAGTCGGTAGTTAGAAAGGCAAATACAATGTTGTCATTCGTCTCTAGAGTACTAGAATATTAAAGCAGGGATGTACTTCTGAGGCTTTATAAGGCTATAGTTAGACTGCATTTAGAGTATTGTGAGCAATTTTGGGCCCCATACCTCAGGAAAGGTGTATTGGCCCTGGAGTGGGTCCAGAATGATCCCAGGAATGAAACGAATGTTCGAGGACTCTGGGACTGAACTCTGGAGTTCAGAAGGATGGGAGGGGAGGGATCTGATTGAAACTTAGCCCTACTGAATGGGCATTGGGAAGATCTCTCCGTTGGCAGGAGAGATGAGGACCTGAGGACACAGTTTTAGAGTACATAGAGCATAGAAAAGTACAGCACAGAACAGGCCCTTTGACCCACGATGTGCCGAGGTTTAATCCTAATGTAAAATATAATAACTTAACCCAAGCACCCCTCAACTCACTGCTCTGTGTGCCTGCCCAGCAGTCGCTTAAATGTCCCTAAGGGACTCTGCTTCCACCACCACCACCACTGGCAACACATTGCATGCATTCACAACTCTCTGCGTAAAGAACCTACCTCCCCTATACCTTCCCCTAATATCTTAAAACTATGACTCCTCGTATCTGTCAATCCTACCCCGGGGAAAAGTCTCTGGCTATTGACTCTATCTATTCCTCTCATTATCTTGTATACCTCGATCAGGTTTCCTTTCCTCCTCCTCCTCCTCCTCTCCAGAGAGAAGTATGAGCTTTTTCAACCTTCCTTCATAAGACAAGCCCTGCAGTCCAGGCAGCATCCTGGTAAACCTTCTTTGCACCCTCTCCAAAGCCTCTGTATCTTTCCTATAGTAGGGTGACCAGAACTGGACACAATATTCCAAGTGTGGTCTCACCAGGGACTTGTAGAGCTGCAGCAAAACCTTGCGGCTCTTAAACTCGATTTCCCCCTGTTAATGAAAGCCAAAAAACCATTTGCTTTCTTAACAATCCCATCCACTTAGATGGCAACTTTGAGGGATCTATGTACTTGCACACCCAGATCCCCCTGTTCTTCCACTCTGCTAAGAATCCTGACTTGAACCCGAATGCTGAATATAGGATTAAACCTTCCAAAATGCATCACTTCACATTTATCCAGCTTGAACTCCATCTGCCATTTCTCAGCCCAGCTCTGCATCCTGTCTGTGTCACACTGCAGCCTGCAATAGCCCTCTGTACTATCAATGGCACCTCCAACCTGTGTCATCTGCAAATTTACTAACCCACCCCTCAACCTCCTCATCCAAGTCGTTTATAAAAACTACAAAGAGCAGAGCCCTGCAGGACCCCACTCAACACTGACCTCCAGGCAGAATACCTTCCATCTACAACCACACTCTCTGCCTTCTGTCAGCCCGCCAAAAGGGAACACCTTTTAGAACGGAGATCAGGAGAACCGTCTTCAGCCAGAGAGTAGGAATTTTGTGGAATTCATTGCCACAGAAGGCTGTGGAGACCAAGTCATTGAGTATATTTAAAACAGGTAGCTAAGTTCTTGATTACCGTAACCTTTGATCCCTTTGGCAAAAATGTAGAAAATGGGGTTGTAAAACCATTAGCCGTGATTGAATGGTGAAGCACACTCGATGGGCCAAATGGGCTAATTTATGCTCTTATGTTTTTTATGGTCTTATGCTTCAGTCACTAAACTGAGCAATGAGTTCCAGAAACCCCACAACCTTCTGGGTGATCGTTTTCCCCTCGTTTTTTTTCTTTAGTCCTTCTGTCAATCACCTTTTAAGTTTGTATCCCTGGCAATGATCTCTGCATGGGGAGAGAGGTCTCCCTTGTCCACTCTATGTAAGTCACCTCACTATTTTGTGTACCTCAATTAAGCCATTTCTCGACTTCCAGTTCTGAAAATCATCCTTGCTTATCCAACTTTAGTCAGTTTTCAAGCCATTGGCAAAATTGCGTATGGATTAATTGCATTGCATTTGTTTTTCAGTACCACACCTTAAGAATCTGTTAGTCTTTGACGGGTATAGTTCGTTTGTCAAAATAGTGTAGAAGATTATCAGTGATTCAATATAATGGAAGAGCACATTGCATTTCATACCTAGTGGTGCAGTCAGGCCAGTGACTGTAATGGCCGAAGAGCTGAGGATGAGTGTCCAAATCTCACTGCTGCAACTTGCAACATTGCATTAAATAATCTACTAATCTGAATTCATGGGAAGAAAGTGGTGACCATTTCATTCACAAAAGGATCTGCTTTAATTGTCTTGGTGCACATCTAGTCAATGTAGGTGATCCTTAAATTGCCTGAAATTGAGCAGGCCATACAGATGCACAAAATACATTATTTTCATTTTTGAAAACATTTTTGGGACTTGATAGTTATTGTTATATTTCTGAAGTAAGAACTGAGCCCAGGAAAATCCTCAACCTCTTGAGCCATCTAGTTTTGTTTCCTATGATTCTAGGGGATATAAGTGAAGAATTAGTATTGAACGGATGTAGTCAGTGTTTCGGTTTGGATAGCATATCTGTGAATGATTAACTGGCGTAGTAGCTATGTCAGTGGATTAGTAGTCTCGATGTGGATGAATGATTGACTGAGTTTTAACGTTTCTGGAGTTGAAATTTGATTAATAAAATGGAGCAGGCTGCAAGAGCAAAATGGCTGCTTACTATTCCTGATTCATAAGTTCTTATAAATTTTGAATTTTAAAACTGAGTTTTTTGGTTATTGTTGTTAAAGCCCATCTGGTTTACTCATACCCTTGCCCATTTTGGCATTTATGCCATTCCTAACTGAGCAAAGTGGTTGACTCGTAACTGTCATCTGCCATGTTACACAGCAATTCACTGTGGTATATCAAACTGTTGCAAAAGCGGAAGTAAATTTCCCATAGAATGCAGAGAATTAGAAAATGACTCATCCCTGCCTTTGTAAGGATGGGCAATAAATGCAGGCCAGTAATGTGCACATTATCTGAATACCTGTAGTTTGAAAACAAACTAATTAGTTGGCTTTAAAGTTGGGAATTTCCTTGAATTTGTCAATGTTGATTTCAAAAGTACTCAAAAGTTCACTACGTTGTGCGTTATGGCCATAAACCAAATCCAGTTTAAAGGTGTACAGTACTACTTTAAAGACCTTTCTCTTGTCTCATTTTTCCAATTCTGGTTCTAATATTATCAAATGCAAAGAACTTCAAGGTCTGTTTTCTATAAAATGTGCTTCATTTAGATTGAATTTCTGCCCTCTGGTCAAGCTCCAGTTTTGAGTGGGTAGTAGCAATGTACATCAGGGAAAGATGTAAATGACAAACATTTTTCTTGAATTAGAGTAAATTACCTTTCTCATGAGCTGAATGGAATAAACATCGAAGTTTCATTAACTTTGTTTGATCTTTTATGATTCTATTCAGTATCAAATACTTAAGGCTCCGCTCCAAGCAATCCAAAATCTGTTTAAAATTCATAAATTCTCCAGAAGTTGCCTTTATTCAAAAACAATAGTTGTGTAGAAATCAGTTATATCTGAGGATACGAGTAGATGGGAAGGACAGTCTAGTTATCGTAGTGTTATTAACCTCCCTGAAGTATATACTGTGCTTTGATTTCAGCATTGTCTTTCCATTGTATGAATGTAGAATCATAACATTTTACAGAAGTAGGTTGCTTGACCTATAGTATCTGAACCGGCTCCTAAAAGAACTAGCCAGCTAGTTACATTTTTCTACCCTGTCTCCATAGTCCTATAAATTAATCCCTTCCAAATAGATATCCAGCTCACTGTTGAAATTTCCTATGGAATCATACATCCATTTTACTAGGCATCTCATTCTAAATCCTAGTAATTAAATAAAGATGCTTCTCTTCATCTCACTTCTATTGCTCTTTATGACCATCTTGAAATTGTAACCCCAAGTTACTGACAGTAGTCTTTAAAAGTCATTCACAGGACACTGACATCATTTTAGGCCAGCACTAATGACATTGGCCATTGCTGAACCAACCACATTGCTGAATAATGATGTAATTTGAATGCTGAATTCCTTCATTATCTTGAAGTATAAACAGCTGATTTATTCCATCCTAAAGGCATAACTTATGTCACAGCCTTTGTATGTCGTTGAAAATGGGCCACTAGGTATGTCAGGGTTGGTAGAAAATAAATGGACTTTGTTGACTACACTTTGACTTAATTTAAAAATGTACAATTAACCTGTATTCAGAGCTTTGTCATTCTAGTTTTAATATTTATGTAAGAGTATGGTGCAGTGAGACCATTCCTATTATTGTGTTCTGTGCATATGAATAGTTTATCATTTGAGTTGTTTGTTATTCATGATCGGAGAGAAATTGACTGTTTTCACTTTTCCCTAACAGAAGAAAGTCCATGGACACTTGTAAACCGGACTTGCTCAACTAAAGCCGAGACAAACCGCAGTGTGGCTTTTCCTTTTACAACATGCACATTTAACCATAACCTGGCTGACCATGTTGGGTTGCAATGGCAAATCAACACAAATAAAGCCTCTGTTTCCGGCTGGATCAGTGAGTTGAGTCTCAGTGAGAACTCGAGTACACCTTTGGCCCCACCCACAAAACGACATTGCAGGTCTCTTTCGGAGCCTGATGAATTATCCCGGTGCCGATCTCCTTGGAAACCCTGTAGTTCCAAGGTCTGGACTCCTGTGTCAAAGCGGCGGTGTAACAGCGGTGGTAGTGCAACCTTGCAGCGCTGCAACAGCCATGGAAGTGCCACACTGCAGAGGAGCACGAGTATCAATCTGCTCCAACAGACCAGTAAACATGCATTATCACTCAACAACAGTATATTTAATGTCACCAGCTTCAATACTTCACCAGTACCAAGGCCGTCATCTGCCAGCAGTGGATTTGTAGACAGTAGTGAGGGAAGTACATCAAGTGTACGTTGGAACTCTGCAGGTCCATTTGACTTTAACCCAAGACGGCGGCTGTCACTTTCACAGGAACACATTACAGAGACGACAAACCTCTTGCCTTCAGCAAACAGCACTCCCACTTCCACGCCTGAGCTGAGTCGTCGACAGGGTTTGCTGCGATGTCGCTCACAACCTTGTGTGCTGAATGAAAGGAAATGTGGGCTCAAGCGAAGGCGTGAGGAAGATGTTAGGTGGACACGACCCTCTTTGGACTTCCTGAAGATGACACGGGTGAGTTGGATAAAGAATCCTCATGGTTCTGAAAGAATTTAGCAAAAATAATTTTTGCATAGGGACTTTGAAATATTGTAGGGACAACGCATTAATATTCTTGAAGGGCAGTGAAGATGGAAATTTGGGCAGTCAACAGTATGAACACTTCAGTACTTTAGTCCATTTATAAATTGTTAAATGGACTAGTTTAATGTTTGCCTTTTCAGTAGGATCTAGTTTAACAAATTTGCGAAGACTTAAACATTGTGATCTTTCACACTCCCCCCTGCCTCCTTGAATATTTCACGTTTGGTCAAATCTGTTTGAGAAATGTTTTATGTATTTGTATATTGACATTTGATAAAGATTCGAAAAATTTTGAAATTAAGGTAGGAAGATCACTTCAGACGAAGAATGTAAAAACTGTCATGGTGCTTAGATTTTAACTATTCAATCATTTTGGGGTAGCATTATATGGTCCAGAAAATCCTTTTAATGGACCAATGTGAGAGCCATTTAGCTGAAATGCACAACAGCTGTGCAGGGTTGCTTCTAAATTCCCAGGTGTGGTGATTTGCCATACATCCTACTATTCCCTGTCAGATTGAGCAAGAAAATTTCATCTCTGGCAAGGTGATCAGGATGGCTGGATATTGTTTTTACCATTCTTCATGAGACCACGTCCAATCTGGAGATAAGTTGTAGCATAGTCTGAATCGTTCATCGACTGAGCAACTGGGGCCAAATGACAATTGGTTCTTTTCTGTACATCTTACAAAGTGGACAGTTTTGGCATCTTTGAGATTTTCTCTCAAGATTTTTAATGCAACATTTCTGTTTGATCTTAGGAGACCTCATGTTTTTGAAGTGCTGGTAGATGATGAGACCAATTAGTATCTTGAATCCTGTTATTATTTGCATTGTTTAAATTAATTTTACATTAACCCGTTTTGTATGGGCCATATTTAATCACAGTGAACACACTATTCTCCCACTGAGCTGCAGAGAGCTAATGCTAAATTACTCAATATTTGCATGTTAGCTCCTCAGGTTGAGCTTGAGCCTTTTTGGATGTATTTTATACTTTGGGATTCTATTAGCAAACTGACTTCTAGTGGGTAGCTGCAATGGTTTTTGTTCTTGGAAGAATCTTTAGCTTGGCCATTAGATCTACATGTTGCATGTCAAGCTTGCACAAAATTATTTTTATCTTTAGCGAGTTTTGAGGGATTTATAGCTTGAGTTGAGGTTCTGGATGTAGATTTGCTCACTGAGCTGGAAGGTTTGTTTTCAAACATTTCGTCACTGATACCTAGTATGGTCATGAAACATCTGGAAACAAATCTTCCAGCTCAGTGAGCGCACCTATTTTTATCTTTGTCTGTTATCATTCTTGAAGTAGCAACAGAGGTCTTCAACAGTACTGACCACAATTTGTGATTTTTAATAGATACTGCTCAGGTAAGGCAGCTAAAAGCCAGCCCCTAATGCCAAAAATCATTAACTTCAAATAGAATATTTAGGTAATTTGGAACATGGTCTACAAAATGTTAAGTCAGGGCATACTGTAGGGGATGTTACATTTTAATCAGACTTTTGATCTTCCCATAGAGTAGACTGTTCTTAAGTAAAACTGTTTTTCGTTGAATTGTCATTCTATTCATCCAAGCTGTACTGGGCCATTTTAATCTGTACCTGGAGACCAGATCACGACCAAAAGCAAAGAGGAGACTGCTAGAAATCTGAAATAACAAATCTGCAAACCGTTGAGAATAATGGATCAGGCACTATTCATAGAGAAAAGTCAATGGTTTTCATGATGTGATCTTTCATCAGATTGAGATAATATACAAATAAAGGATTTTCTCCAAGTGAAAGAGGGAGGTCTGTTACGATATCAAAGACAGATTAAATGTCAGAGTTGGGTGATGTATGGCAAGAGAAATTGATAATGGGATAAGGAAAGAAACGAATGTTTAGAACGCATGGCAGAACAGCTACCAATGGAAAGTAAAATTCAGTTGAAACCTACAAAGAATAAGGAAACAAAGTTGGACGTGGCAGCAGAGATAAAGTCAAAACTTGAGTTCTGTCAAGTCCAGAATGCTGTAAATGGCTTTTTGGCAAGATTACATGTGTTTCCTTGAGCATGTTTGAGTTTTACTTACTGATTAGAATACTGTCATTGCCATTTATTCCCTCACTTCATACAGCTTCCCTTTTCCAATTGTTCCCTTGCATTTAAAATATTTCAAATTTCATCTGAAGTGAGTGGTGATAAAGGCCATCAACTTGAAACATGTTATTCCATGTAGATGCTGCTTAACCAGCTGAGTATTTCTCATTTTGATTTTATTTCAGAAGGCTGGCATCTGGTTTACAATGAATTTGAGTATAAATAATTTGTCTTCAAAATATTATCTAATTCAATTTATTAATTCTGTTTAGCTACTTGGTACAATATTGATTCTGGTCAGATTCTGCTACATTGGTCTTTATATTGCTAATAAGTATATACAAAATTGGTACAGCTCAGAGTAACTGCACCAGTTTTCATTATTAATGCTAAAATGGTACTTGAACTGTGAGAGCAAGATGTAACAGCAACAACAGTCAGCTTGCCCAACTTGAAAATGCAATAATTAAGTAAAACTAATAACTACTACCTTTACTCAATTATCCTCACTCCAAAGATTTTAATAAAGTACTTCAAGGCTGAGGAGAACAGGAAATGCATACAATCGTAACGTTTGGGATCATTCTACGTCATTTCAAGCTTCGTAATGGATACATTTCAAGTTAGAGGTATGCATATGCTGGAGGAACATGGAAGCAGCTCACCAAGACTTGGTTTCCAACTGGCTGACCGCCAGAATATCTTGGCTAGATGTTGAACAAAGATAAAGCTTGCTGTTGGTGTTCAAAGAGCAGCTGCTTTGCATTGCGCCTCTTTAATTTTACTTTGGAGAAGAGGTTTCCGTTTCCAGAAGCCACAGTCAAGCAGCTACAAAGGATGTAATTGGTATGAAAAGACCAGTTTGATGGCAGGCCATTGATTTTGAAGGGGGAGGGAACTATCTTCTGGTAAGGATTAGTCATCTTATCCTTTTGTTTTATATTCTGTTTCCATCCTCCAAGTACACATTTTTTTAAACTAGTGAATCTCTGCGAATCTTAGTGGTGTTGCCTCCACAGTAACTGGGAACAGCGCACACTATGATTCCAACACTATCCTAATCTGCCAGCACAGTTGGGCATGTGTGTATGCACAAGTACACATGTTTTTGTTCATTGATAGGAAGAAACCATGACTGGCTAGGTTAGCATTTATTGCTCATCCATAAGAGTCAACCACATTTCTGTGTTTCTGGAGTCACATGTAGGCCAACCAGGTAAGGATAGTAATTTAGGGGTTCATAAAGGAAGTTAGCGAACCAAATGGGATTTTCCAACAAGCGACAATGGCTTTGTCGACTTAGACATTAAATTTTAATTCCAGATTTTTCTTGATATAATATTCATCCATCTGCTGTGGGAGGATTTGAACCCAGCTCCCCAGAGCATTTGGATTAACAATCCAACAATAATACCACTAGGCCAGCACCTCCCCAAAGGCTCCCAGGATTTCTGAAATGAAGTTGTGAAATAAAACTTTTTTCTGTTGTAAATGATAGTTTGGATTTTCAAAAGCTTTGGGACATTGCTTTTAAAAAGAAAAGCTTTTTGTCTTGCATCCAAGACAATTTGTAACAATAGCAATTCCAGCGGAAAACCAACAATACTGCATTAGAAGAAACTAATTGACAAACGGACTCTGATTTAGTGTACAACATTAAAAGTGATCCTGCAATTGAATAACTGGATAATACTGTGTGAAGAATTATGCTCGTAGCCAATTTAGGATCCTAAATTAGGCTTGAGGGTGATGTACCTGAGTGTACTGAATACATTGGGCCCTGTCTCATACCGAAAAGAGCATATGTATAATACACCTGTTGATAGCCAGCGCAGTCAGGGCAGTGCCCTAACCATTCAAAGCAAAGCTGGTGGTTAACTGTCAATTGGCGCATTCTCCATGGCAACAACATTACCCATCAGATCCCTACTGTCATGTTGGTTTTCCCCTTGAATTAGTATTTTTGTTATCCTGATTTACTTTTTTCCCCAGCAATGAAGGTGAAGTCGCCACAGTCCTACTGACCACAGGGCTGTGCTTTCATTGGAGAGGCAACTGGTGGTACTTTCAGCAGCACTTGTGTGCTGAACAACAGTTTGCGATATAGGATTTTATTTTTAGATGTTACAAATTTGATATTGCACTTTAGAATGTGAGGACAGCAAGAAGGACATAATTAAATAAAAGCTGTTTTTTTTTAAAACTAAATCTGTTTTGAAGATAACAGCAAGGTTGTATTAATTTCCTGTTCCAAGTTCACTTGGGTAATGGTGATGAGCATTAACCTTGAACTACAGTCCTTGTGATGTCAGTGGTTTATAATAATAATGCCAGGGTATCAACATGTTAGTATCTCACTAGCATTGCAGTTCTTTGTCTTTCCATAGAAAAGCTTTCAGGGGAGGAAGGTTCTAGTGCATTAACCTTGATGAATCGTTACAAGTATCCTATAAAGTCATACATGTTACGCCAATCATAGTAGTATTAATTTGATATCAAAGCCAGGGTAAAGATAAGGATTAGTTGAGTCTGTTCTGTTCTTGTATTATTGAATTGATTGAATGTTGTTCTGCTGATCCTATTGCATTGAGGGTTGAATATTTCCTTTTACCAGGACCTTGTAAATGGAGGCTTTAGGACGTCAGGAGGTCATATGCTAATCCAAAGTGCGAAATGACCAGCTGTTGTAGCTGTTCTGATACTATGTTATATTTAAGCTTCTGGTAAATGATGACGAGTGTATTGGTGGTTGATGGGGCATTGGGAGGGAAAGGGTGTTGAGGTGGTGCTATAAAAGATTAGGTAGTAATGGCTGGGTGTTCAGATTCACATTGCCTGTAATTTATCTTGTAGTTGACTATACTTGCATTTTATCACTGTACTTATTCTGGGGCTCCTCCCTTTGTGAACTATAGTGATGTTCATAAATCCTTTTAGTTGCCTGCTTATCCTACAACCATTCATTAGATATTTTGGGTTTGGGGAGCTGCGTATGGATTTGGCTGTGGAACTAGTGAACAGTTGTTAGTCTGCTTGCTTTTGTTCAGTATGCAGATTACCCTTTACAGTAATTTATGAAGTTGATGCATTTTCTATTTTAGCAGGTATCCAAGTATTAAGATTTGCCTGCTGTCCATATGCAATAAAACAATGAAATGTCATTTAAAAAGTGTTGAGTTCTACCTTGGTGATCTAGGCATTGTCAACATCCTAAAGAGATTCTGATGGATGATGGTAAGAGCGATGAAATCTTACAGCCTGTGCAATGGCCAGTTAATGCATGGAATCCTGTTGTTCTGCCACCATTTTGCTACAATCTTGATAGCAACAGTGGACTGAAGGACTCAGCTGTTTGGGTGGCTTGTTTTCATGAACTGTTGAGTGTTTTGCAAACTGAAGACTTTATCAAAAATCTCAATTTACCTGAAATAATATTTGCTAAATGTTGGGGAGAAGAAATAGATGATGTAATCTCACTTTAGAAATTTTCTGCACCTTATTAAAGTTTCTGAAAATAACTGGCACATTGAATGTGTTTGACCTGGCATTTGGCAATTGTTTTTACTCAGCTGTTGATGGCTTTTGTATTTTAGGTAAGTCTAACATTGTTCTTGGCACATTCTTTAGCATCTCTCTGTGGTACATATTCTGGCCTGAGCAAGGTGAAGCAAATGATGTGCCAGATTTGTTATGTAATTTGTTTCATGGCCCACAGTGTCTCATGGTTGCTGATTTGTTGGCTACATGAATTGTTATTAGTCTGTTCCACAGCTCAATTTTGTCACAGTGCAGTGGAGATGATACCTTGGGAGACTAAGTTGAAAGCATTTGAAAATGGGTATGGAGACCGTGGTATGCCATGAGCCCACTGTTTGCAATACACAAACGATGCTATCCTTGTGGGGTGAGCTCTCTTCATTTATTTCCTTGCAGTGTTTAGTTAAGCAGTGGCTGAATGTATTAATAGCATACAATGTTGCTGGCTAGCACCACTTATAGCTAGTCTGCACGGCTTGAAAGATAGCTGTATTGTGGCTGCAGCAGGTGATGGTTGGTGGTAGTGATTAGAAAGTGAATCTGTCCTGGGAAATAACACCAAAACTGGTTTCAAGGCACTGTACTGAAGGCCTTGGTGGAATAGAGGTCTCCTTTATCCCTGGAAAAGCCAGGGTTCTCCAGAGAGGTATGCTTGGAACATAGTGGTAGCAGGTAACTCTGGAGGTCAATTTCAGGGTCAAGTTTTGAGTGTAATATGTTTAGATAGTTTTGTAGTGGGTCATGGTGAATTAGGAGAAAGTGAGGTCTGCAGATGCTGGAGATCAAAGTTGAAACTTTATTGCTGGAACAGCACAGCAGGTCAGGCAGCATCCAGGGAACAGGAGATTCGACGTTTCGGGCACAGGCCCTTCTTCAGGAATTAATGGTGAATTAATACATCTAAAAATGAATCAAGCCACTGCTTGATTGACCACAACCCGTTACTCACATTCATAAGCTTCACCTCCACATTTTTCACTGCAAATGCTTCAAATTGCACAACACTCACCGCCCACCTCCCCATCTTGCAGAACAGGGTGGCACTCAACCAGTGAGGCCTGCTGCATGTGTTTACTCCCAAAGCGATTATAGCAGTATTCTTAGTGGTCACCTCTATAGCCAGTGGGGGCTTAAAGCTATCGAAGATGATGCAGGCCTTGTCTGAAATCCTCGTCCACCTCCAGACACCCAATCTCCCTTTTAATCGTGCACCTCATTATTTACGAGCTGCAGATTGTATAAACGTGTTCCCCACCTTCCTCCCCCCCCCCCCCCCCAGAAAAAAGCCCTGTTTTGTATGCAGTACGGTTCCATCAGGGGTTTTGTGTGTAATTTCTTCAAGCATTGCCGCCACATTGCAGTCATGGCAGTTAGTGACCGGTGGAATGTAAATGGGGAACTGGAGTTATTACTGGTAACTTAATTGGGTTGGTTAATTGTGTACAATATAGCCAGAAAGAGTCTGCTTCTGAACGCTCAAGTGCTGTTTATAATAGACACCAAAATTGAACAAGGCTATGCAGGTTACAATGGACATAATGAATCTGTGTGCTTGTTTTGCAGAGCTCCTCCAGAATCATGCAAACAGTGAACGTGTTCCACAACATGTGATATAATAGCATAGCTTTCATTCTGTGATTGTGCGCATGCAGTGTATATCCATGTGTCTGTGCACGGAATCAAAATCAATACCAGCAATTGCCAACAAAGTTGCTGTTTCACAAGCTTACATTGTTCCAGAGTGGCTTAATGCAAAATGCTGAGGGAAGAGGTCACTTTAGGATTGAAGTGGCGATTTAGGTAGTAGGAAGTTCAGTCAATGCTTCAGAATTGAATGAGTACCTTGAAATGTATTGATTCCTGCTGAGGCAAATGTCTCCCCTTTTTTCTTGTAGCAATTTGTTCTGTGTAACTCTATGCATACTTCAAATAATTCTTGTTTCAAGGGAAATGACTGAATGTCACTGGGTTGCACAGAAGCTTTAAATAAACAATATGATCCTTCACCTGCTGTATCACTCCCAAACCGAAGCAGTGAAGACTTGGGTAGTCATACAGCATGAAAACAGACCCTTTGGTCCAACCAGTTCACGCTGACCATCTTCCTAAACTAAACTAGTCCTCGGTTAAAAATCTCTCAACACCAGGTTATAGTCCAACAGGTTTATTTGGAAGCACTAGCTTTCGGAGTGGTTGTCATCAGAATCTTATCTGCCTGTGCTTGGCCCATATCCTTCCAAACCTTTCCTATTCATGTACCTAACCAAATGTCTTCCAAGCGTTGGAACTATACCTGCATCCACCACTTCCTCTGGCAGCTCATTCCACATACAAACCATTCTCTGTATAAAATAAAAAGTTGGCCGTCACACTTTTTTTTTTCAGCCTTTATCCTCTCACCTTAAATATACCCCCTAGTTTTGAATATCACCCACCCGAGGGGGGAAAGAGACTTTTGTCATCTATCTTATTGAGCCCCTCATGATTTTATAAACCTTAAGGTCACCCTTCAACCACCTCCACTCCAGTGGAAAAAAAGTCCCAGTCTTTCAGTCTATTTTCATATGTCAAACCCTTCATTCCCAGTAATTGTGGTAAATGTATACTGAATCCACGTCAGTTTAGTAATACCCCTCCCACAACAGGGCAACCAGAACTCCACACTGTACTCCAGAAGAGGCATCGTAGGATGGAAGCAGCAGCTAGAAGAAATCAATCAGTGATTAATCTGAAAAAGAATCCCTTTTAATTTGTGCTTGATGTACACTCAGCAGCCAAAAACAAAATAAGCACAACTGATCTAATTTTCTCACCTTTTTGTCTTCAAGGGCCATGCAATAGTCAATTGTCATCTGGAGTCTGGCAAACAGCGAGCTGTCTGCAGAATGTCAGTTCAGGTTCTTTTTTTATTGTGATGCATTGATTTGGTATAAATTCTAGAGTATACAATTCTGATATTCCATGAAGTGTAGCAGTGATGTCTACATTTGAAACAGAATTGGCTGTAATTCCTTTACATTAATAACTTTTATGTTGCTCAAATGCCCAGTTGTGGAAGTGAATAGCAAATTGAAATAGCCAGTGTTTAAATGTTAGTGCATATTTGGATCATAGGTTAATAAATACAGCAACATTTTAAAGTTGGTTTTCTTTAAGGCTACCTCTGCATGCTATTCTGGAATTTGTAGAGGACCCATGAGGGAATATGATGATGCCATTGAATAACCATTTTCAGCAATGAATTTTGTGCTCCCAAGAAGCTTGCCAATTATGCTCTATTTGGAGGAGAGACTTATTGACCAGAGTCTGAACATTTTAATTACTTTTGATTACCCTTTATTCGAGTCATACATAAGGTAATGACTGTCTTAATCTTCAATATTTCCAGGACAATATCAGTATGCTCTTGTGCATTTTTCTGCCCTTTGTGATTTATACCAGTTTATGGCTGTGCAATGGCCTTTAGTTGTGTGTGTACGCACAGGCACGCCCCACATAACTAGCCTGGCTTTCTTGCCACCTTGCCAGTGTGTTGAAATGCTAGCTGAGTAGCTTTACCTTGTATGGTTGGCAAAAGCAATAACTGTTTGTACATATGTTTGTCCTTGATGTAAGTTGGTTGGTTTTCCCAGTAATTAGCACAAACATGCAACCTGAAGTGATCCTGAACAGGCCATACAGAAGTTGACAATTTGATGTTACTATGTGAATGGTTATTTACCTGATTGTGATAAGTGGGTGGTGGAATAGTTTTTCTATGCCTGTTGTGGATTGCCTGAAACAGAATAAATCTTAATTTTTTTTCTGGGCAGTTTTCATGTAAAGTGTTGCATCTTTTCAGTAGCTGAAGATCGAATTGAGTTCGTGGTGAGATGGTGGCTTTGTGGTAATGCCAGCGTATCAACTTGTTAGTGTCCCAATGGCATTGCAATTATTTTTCTCATCACAAGGCTGTCTAATTCAGTAGGGGGTACTGCAGATGCTGGAGATTAGAGTGGTGCTGGAAAAGCACAGCAGGTCTGGCAGCATCCGAGAAGCAGGCAAATCGACGTTTTGGGCAGGAGCCCTTCATCAGGAATGAGGCTGGGAACCGAGGGGATGGAGCCGGGGAGAAATTAGCTGAAAGTGCAATAAGTGGATAGAGATGGAGGTAAAGGTGAGAGAGGAGTGTGGGGTGGATAAGTGCAAAGGAAGATGGGCAGGTCATGAGGATGGTGCTGAGCTGGAAGGTTGGAACTGGGGTAAAGTGGGGTGGTGGGGGGGGAAGAATGAGGAAACTGGTGAAATCCACATTGATGTCCTGAGGTGGAAGATGAGGCGTTCTTCCTTCAGGCATCGGGTGATGGAGTGACTGTGGAGGAGGCCCAGGACCTGCATGTCCTCAGCCTCATCCTCTCAGCTACCTTCTCCCCAGCCCCACTGCCTTCCATTTATCTCTCCACCCACGAGGCTCCAAGCCTCATTCCTGATGAAGGGCTTTTGCCCGAAATGTCGACTCCCCTGCTTCTCAGATGCTGTCTGACCTTTTTTTTAAGATTAGATTTAGTGTGGAAACAGGCCCTTCGGCCCAACAAGTCCACACTGACCTGCCGAAGCATAACCCACCCAGACCCATTCCCCTACATTTACCCCTTCACCTAACACTACGGGCAATTGTGGTGTAAAATTATGTCCCAATACATGTGTGAATCATAATGTAACACATGTATTGGGCCAAGCAGTGGAATGTGGTGAAACGGTTAAAAATTATGTCCCAATACATGTGTGAATCTAACCGGAATGGAGGTGTTGCTTAGTCCCGTGTGAATCTTATTACACACCTCCCCGTGTGAATCTTCTTATCTGTATGTAACCAGAATGGAATGTGTTTTTTAGCCTTGCTCTGCTGTTCACATGAATGTTTACATCTGGAAAAGAGTATATCAGCTGGAAAAGTCTCCAGTTCGGTGAGTCTGCTCCGGGGTTACGTTTAACCGCCGAGCGTGGGTTGTTGGCAACCGCTCTACGAGAACTGACGGCTCCCAGTTTTTGTAACATGTAGAGTGAGTATAAGCCAGACCCGTTGGTTGTGGCGACGCTGCGGGGAATAAAATGCCCATATTCTAGCAGACTCGCCTCTTGGTCGTTTGTTCTGTGTCAGACTACTCTCCTACGAACCTGACCTTGAGAATTTTTTAAAACAGCAATTTAGCATTGTGCTTTTCCAGCACCACTCTAATCTTGTCTTTAATCCACAAGCCCTGGCTGATCTGGGGGTTTGGGTTCAAATTCTAAAATGATATGAATTCAGTTTAAAAACAAACTGAATTGAAGGTTAGTCTCTGCAGTGGTGAGCTTTAAACTATCATTAGGTTTGGGTTCATAACTGGCAAGGAGCATTTACATTTAGTGAGAATCTGACCATCAGCCCCTTGACATTTAGTGACATTCGCATTACGAGCTCCTCCTATCTGTGTTCTGGGTGTTCCTGTTGACCAGAAATTGATCGGAACTATCCATATGAAGACTTACCTACTTCACAGGATGTGGATGTTGCTGGCCAGACCAGTACTTATTGCCCATCCCTAATTGCCCGGACGGAAGTTAAGTGACAACAACATTGCTGTTGGTCTGAAGTACATGTGGGCCAGATCAAGTAGGCATGACAGATTTTCTTCCCTGAAGAACATTGGCTTTTTCCCATAATTGGCAACAGTTTCATGGTCATCATTAGAGCCTTCATGTCAGATTCAAAGAGCAGGTCAGAGGCTAGGAATCCTACAGTGAATAACTCAGAACCAGTCTCCCTAAAACCTGTCCATCTGTAAATACAAGTCATACATGTAAAGGAGTACTCGCCACCTATCTTGGATATGTCACTCCAACATTGTTTAAGAAGCTTGACACCATCCAGGCCAGAGCAGCCCACTTAATCAGAACAACACCCACAAGCATTCACTCCCTGCTTCAAATTGATAAATTCCGCCCTGTTGAGTGACACCCACATCCCATGAATGAACGAAGGAAAATCTGCCACATCGCTCCACCTGGGCCCACGTGACTTCAGATCTCCACAGCAATGTTATTGACTCCTCACTGTTTTCAAGGCAACAAAAGTTGCCATTTCCAGTGGACATCTGCAACCAATGAACTACCACAAACATCAGGTGGAGACTGTTCGACCAATGTTGGGTGAGAGCAGGGGAAGTAATCCAGAATTCAGGAAGCCACTGACTATTGGGATGATTGATGAAAGCAAAAAGATATTTGCAGTCAACCCCCAGAGTAAATAAAATAGTTTGATACAATGTTATATTATGAGTGCTTAGGTGCTACTTGGAAATACTTGTAATGATGTTTTGCAGGATTATTACCCGGCCTTCCCCACATTTTTCTTAGCATTTCGGTAATTGTTTCTGAAAATTTACCTTGCCTTTTAAAATGAGCTGTGTAGTACTGATATGCTTTTAATGCACCAAACTTTTTTGAATGAATTCCTACCCCTTTTTAAGGGAACTTTTCAGCTAAATATTTCAAACCTGCTTCATTAAAGAGCCAAAGCAAACAAACTGAAGTGTAAAATCCACTAACAGCAGTGGAAGAGCGGAAGAATTTTGAGTATCCATTGACGATGCACTGAACAGAATTAAGAACCTAATCTGTAGTTAATGAATGTTGACCCTTGAATTCAGTTGAGGTCGTTTTGCTTTCCATCCTACACCATCTTGGTCTTACTCTGCCTGGAATTCTGCATTCAATTGTGGATACCAGTTCTCAAGTAAGATCATTTGAAGGATAGAGTGCAGATTTCCCATGTCTATATTTGAGAACTAACTGGTAATGTTTTTGTGAATTAAAATGTTTTTCTCTGATAAGGGAATCCAAAACACCGGCAATAAAATTCAAAAGGGATATGTTTAGTTGAAATATGGATTTGTCTTAATGTTCTTGGTTTTGAACATTCCATTTCACCAAGATTGATAACTTTGAGCACCAAGCAAGTGAAATTCAAGTAGTGATTACTCAAATTGAATGACAATTCTAGCAGGGCTGAATAGTCCACTCCAATTTCCTGTGTTGAAACAGAAGTGGCAATTGAAGTAGTAGGATGGCAGAGAGAAGGTGCCTGTCATGAAATGGTATAATATAACAAGATGACTAACAATGGAGGAGGAAGACCGGAAAAACAAAACTCAAATTCAGTTTTATTCTGAAGTCCACCACGTTTGTGTGCATGGAATCAAGCTGTTCGGAAACACCATTTCACCTTCAGCAGCAAGGCTGTTGAATTCCAAGAATGTTTCTTCCATAGCTATCTTTCCCTTTTGGCTTGCCTTTTAAGTGATCATTAATAAACTTAAGCACATGGATGGTATGATTTTAAACTAAGCATGTGTTCCAACTCCACCCCTCACCACCACCACTACTAAAAAGTTGGGAGGTGAGGATGGACATTCCTACTTTCAATCATGAGAAGATAAATTATCCTGTTAAATTGGAAATTTCCAAATAAATGTGCAGCCTTGGTGGAGAGAGTTTTAATAGACTTAACCATATGGAATACATTGAAGACACGTGCAAGTCTTGGAGCAGACTTAAGATCTGTCAATTGAAGTCTGATCTCTGAATTTGACTTGGTTTAAGTAATTAATCAAATCAGTAAGTAAAGCATTTAAAACTTATTTGGGTTGTAATTTTTCCACGTTAAAAGTATTATGATAGCACATGCGGTGTGCTGTTGTAACTTTTTTTAATTCATTGCCTAGTTTCTGTTGGTGCAAGAACTCTTAGTAAATTATAAATTTTGGCTTGCTGCAGTGTGCATTTTTTCCAGCAAATTACAGACCTGGAGACAATGTCTTTTCAAACATCTAATGCATTAATGGTAATTAATCTTTACTTGACTATTTTAGCCCCATTCTACTTTTTTTGTCTGATACAGAATTCTTGTGTTGATGTTTTGAAGAATATTTGGAATGATTACATTTTGTTTAATCTAGGGCCTAATTGACACACTCGTGGTTGAATGTAACACTCCTTTGGTTTTGATCTGGTACTTGCAGTTGCCTGTGTGGGTTGATCGCATTTTGGTTCTGAATCTTTTTCCTATGAAAATTGAAAACATATTAATTTCATTCCTATTTCCTGAGTGAGCTAATTTTATTCTAATCAATAAATTCTTGTACTGTATAAAGATTGTCTCTACAGTTAATGAAATGTGGTTTGCTTTTAGTTTGGGGATTGAGAGTTGGCAGATTTTGGATTTTTTTTTGATCTGTATCTAAATTGATGAAAAAGTGAAATATGCAATCCACGTCTGCCAATATGGTGGTTAGTAATCTAAATTTACTAACCAAAAGCCATTTGCTAGCCCTTTACCAAGGATGTGAGGAATGGGAGGCAATGATAAAGTAATTGGACTAGTAATGCGGGTTTTCAAACTTAATGTCTTTGTTGGGACATAGGTTTGAATTCAAAGCAATGGATGATAAAATTTGAATTCAATTTAAAAAAAACTGGCATTCAAAGCTTGTCCAATGATAATCATGTAACCATTGTCAATTGTCATAAAAAGCCCATCTGGTTCTTTATTGAGCAAAATATGTTTTCCTTAACTGGTCTGGTCTACACGTGACTCCAAATCCATCGCAGCCTGTTCAATTCTGAAGTGGCCCAGTAAGCCCCACTGTTCAAGGACAATGAAAGATGGGCAATATATGCCAGGAATGCCCATACCGCTGCAATTGTTTTTAATGAACAACTACAGGTCATTTTGCTATAAATTACATTTCGTCAATGTGAATTTGCTGTAACACGATTAATGAATTGGTCGCTGTTTCTAAAGTGCAAACTTTTAAAATGTGTGTTGGCTGTAATGCCATTACATCGTCAATACTTTAAGCGCTATTTCTATAGTATGATTTTTCTATAATCGGGGATTGCACAAGAAAGCAGCGAACGTGTTGTAGAATAACTGTACAGGTTTTGGAGAGCTGACTCCATACTAATTTTGCCATTTTTATGCATCTCTTCCTTTCCTGTAGTCATACATTTCAATCTTACTAAGTCAACCACGTTTGTTTCATAAAGTGACTATCTTCAACAGCCCTATTAATGCCGTGCTGCTCCAATTTTCACCACTGGTTGCACTAAATTTCGAGTTCAACTTCATGTTATTTTAAAGGCATTTGGATTATGTACCATAAAAGAACAATAGGACAACCCAGTCATGTTAAAACATGAATACATAAGTTTAGTAATTCAACACAAGCAGAGCATCGATTTCAAAATGCCATGTTCCTTTTCACCAGTACTTAAATATGACTGTATGCAAGATTTGGTAAGTGGTTATGAAAAGCTTACAACATCTCTCTCCTCGTTACTTGGTTTATGAAATATTGGTGTTGTACAGTTTTCACACCATTTTATCTGTGATAGTAAATGGATTAAGGTGTATATTAGGTCCGGCTTAAAGCAAGAAATGTAATCACATTATTTCATAGAATATCTTGACCATTTTGACAATTTTTTAATAGTGTAATTTTGATTGCAGTTGCTCAAATTTTCAATGTATCAAACTACAGAATACTTTTGCATGTGATGCATGACAGGACCATTTATGAATGTGGGGCACTTTCCATTAGTGTATTAGTACTGCTGTAGGTATAGATAAGAGATTTTCAAAATTCACGTGTTGTGGACTTTGGCTGGACTCTCATTTATTGCCCATCCTTAACTGCCCATGAGAAGATGGTGGTTAGGTGTCACCTTGAATCACTATGGTCCATATTGGTGTAGGTTCACCCACAATATCATTACGGAGGGTGTTCCAGGATCTTGTCCCAGTAGCAGTGAGGATATGATATATACCCAAGTAAACATAGTAATTGTTGGGAGCTTGCAGGTGGTGATATTCCCATTTATCTACTGTCCATGTGCGTGATGGCGCTAAGGAACCTTGGAAAATTTCTGCATTGAAGATTGTACACATAACCAAACACTGCTGCTACTGATCATGAGTGAGTGTTTGTACATATGGTGCCAACCAAGCAGAATGTGGTGTTAAGCTCCTTTAGAGTTGGAGTAACACAATGACAACCTCTGGAGACTGTAAACCTTCCTAAAGTGGAGCGGGTATGCAGCTGCAGGCTTAATTTGCTGGGCAACTAAAACGAAATTGAAGCAGACGTGTTGGAAAACAAAAGTTCCTGTACACACCATGGGTAACAGGAGTTTGGTGTTGCTGACATCATAGTCGGAAAGTGTGGTGCTGGAAAAGCACAGTAAGTCAGGCCCCATCCGAGGAGCAGGAGAGTCGATGTTTCGGGCCTAAGGCCTCCTTCATGCTAACATCATGGTGAGTTGTTGCAGTGCACCTTGTTTTAGTACACACTGCTGCCAGCATACCTCAGTGGGGAAGATGGGGAGCCAATTAAGCATGGTTCTTTGTCCTCAGTGGTGTGGAACTGCCCAAGTGTTGGCATTGCATCCATCTAGGCAAGTGATGAGCATTCCATCGCACTGCTGATTTGTGCCTTGTAGCTGGTGGGCAGGCTTTTGGAGCACTGGGTGAGTTACATGCTGAAGCGTTCAGTCCTTGACCCGCTCATGTAGCCACAGTACGCTCATGGCTGGTTCAGTTTCTGGTCAATGTTAACTATGTTGATGGGGATTCAGTGGTGATAATGTCAAGAAACAATTATTAGAATCTGTCTTGTTGGAAATGGTCTTTGCCTATCTCAAATTATCAGCCAGATCTTGAATGTTGTCCATATCATGCTGCATTGTGACGTAGATTGTTGATATATATCTGGAGTGGCTCATGGTGCTGAGCATTATGCAATCATCAGTGAGCATACCCATTTCCAACCTTGTAATGGAGAGAAAATCTTGAAACAACTGAATGTTGGATCTTGGGTACTTTGGAGGACTAGATGATTGACCTCCAACAAATATCTGTCTTATATTAATGATTTCCAGTGTGGAGAGACACCCTTTGAACACGCTTTCACGGTCTGTACTCGTACAGAAAATCAAGATCCAGCCTTCTGCTCCATGGGAGGTTGCTCTCCTCCCTGAGCTCGTCTTAGGACACCTTCATGACGGTGTGACAGGTGTCCCGCCTCATTTAAGCTCGCCTTGGGACACCTTCGTTACGGTGTGACAGGTGTCCCGCCTCATTCACTCCCCACCTGCCACTGTCCCCGGAGCGGGTCGACCAGAAGCGAGAGCCCCTCCGGGTTCGCCTCCCCGTCTCACCGGGTTAATGAATAAATGATAAGAGTAATGGTATTTCACTGTCGGCCGAAGCCTCCCATTTATTCTACACCTCTTATGTCTATTCACAGTGACAGACTAGAGTCAAGTTCGACAGGGTCTTCTATCCCCCCTAGTCCAGGAACTCCCCACATACGTTCGAGACACCACCCACGCCCTCCATCTCCTCCAAGACTTCCGTTTCCCCGGCCCCCAACGCCTCATCTTCACCATGGATATCCAATCCCTCTACACCTCCATCCGCCATGACCAGGGCCTCCAAGCCCTCCGTTTTTTCCTCTCCAGACGTTCCCAACAGTACCCCTCCACCGACACTCTCATTCGTTTGGCCGAACTGGTCCTCACCCTTAACAATTTCTCCTTTGAATCCTCCCACTTCCTCCAGACCAAAGGGGTAGCCATGGGCACACGTATGGGCCCCAGCTATGCCTGTTGCTTGTTGGCTACGTAGAGCAGTTGATCTTCCGTAATTACACCGGCACCACTCCCCACCTCTTCCTCCGCTACATTGATGACTGCATTGGCGCCACCTCGTGCTCCCGCGAGGAGGTTGAGCAATTCATCAACTTCACCAACACATTCCACCCTGACCTTAAATTTACCTGGACCATCTCTGACACCTCCCTCCCCTTCCTGGACCTCTCCATCTCCATCAGTGACGACCGACTTGACACTGACATTTTCTACAAACCCACCGACTCCCACAGCTACCTGGATTACACCTCTTCCCACCCTACCTCTTGCAAAAATGCCATCCCGTATTCCCAATTCCTCCGCCTCTGCCGTATCTGCTCCCAGGAAGAGCGGTTCCACCATAGAACACACCAGATGGCCTCCTTCTTTAGAGACCGCAATTTCACTTCCGACGTGGTTAAAGATGCCCTCCAACGCATCTCATCCACATCCCGCACCTCCGCCCTCAGACCCAACCGCAACAAGGACAGAACGCCCCTGGTGCTCACCTTCCACCCTACCAACCTTCGCATAAACCAAATCATCCGCTGACATTTCCGCCACCTCCAAACAGACCCCACCACCAGGGATATATTTCCCTCCCCACCCCTCTCCGCCTTCCGCAAAGACCGTTCCCTCCGTGACTACCTGGTCAGGTCCACGTCCCCCCTACGACGCACCCTCCCATCCTGGCACTTTCCCCTGCCACCGCAGGAACTGTAAAACCTGTGCCCACACCACCTCCCTCACCTCCATCCAAGGCCCTAAAGGAGCCTTCCACATCCATCAAAGTTTTACCTGCACATCCACTAATATCATCTATTGTATCCGTTGCTCCCGATGCGGTCTCCTCTACATTGGGGAGACTGGGCGCCTCCTAGCAGAGCGCTTTAGGGAACATCTCCGGGACACCCGCATCAATCAACCAAATCGCCCAGTGGCTCAACATTTCAACTCCCCTTCCCACTCTGCCGAGGATGTGGAGGTGCTGGGCCTCCTCCACCGCCGCTCCCTCACCACCAGACGCCTGGAGGAAGAACGCCTCATCTTCCGCCTCGGAACACTTCAACCCCAGGGCATCAATGTGGATTTCAACAGTTTCCTCATTTCCCCTTCCCCCACCTCATCCTAGTTTCTAACCTCCACCAACTCGACTTGTCCGGACTTGTCCGACCTGCCCAGCTCCTTTTCCACCTATCCACTCCACCCTCTCCTCCCTGACCTATCACCTTCATCTCCTTCCCCACTGACCTATTGTACTCTATGCTACTCTCTCCCCACCCCCACCCTCCTCTAGCTTATCTCTCCATGCTTCAGGCTCTCTGCCTTTATTCCTGATGAAGGGCTTTTGCCCGAAACGTCGATTTTGCCTGTCCTCGGATGCTGCCTGAATTGCTGTGCTCTTCCAGCACCACTAATCCAGAATCTGGAAAAGCCATAGTGTTAAGGGTTTAGATGGAGAAGAATTAGTGTGTACAAGAAAATTTTCTGATTCAGTATGTGGATGTACCTACTAGAATAGGTCAAGTGTTGCACCTACTGTTGGGAAATAAGGCAGGGCAGGTGACTGAGGTGTCAGTGGGGGAGTACTTTGGGGCCAGCGACCATAATTCTATTAGTTTTAAAATAGTGATGGAAGAGGATAGACCAGATCTAAAAGTTGAAGTTCTAAATTGGAGAAAAGCCAATTTTGACAGTATTTGTCAAGAACTTTGAAAAGCTGATTGGGGGCAGATGTTTGCAGGTGAAGGGACGGCTGGAAAGTGGGAAGCCTTCAGAAATGAGATAACGAAAGTCTAGAGAAAGTACATTCCTGTTAGGGTGAAAGGAAAGGCTGGTAGGTATAGAGAATGCTGGATGACTAAAGAAATTGAGGGTTTGGTTCAGAAAAGGAAGCATATGTAATGTATAGACGGGATAGATCAAGTGAATCCTTAGAGTATAAAGGAAGTAGGATTATACTTTAAGAGGGACGTCAGGAGGGCAAAAAGTAGACATGAGATAGCTTTGGCAATTAGAATTAAGGAGAATCCAAAGAGGTTTTGCAATTACATTAAGGACTAAAGGGTAACTAGGGAGAGAATAGGGCCTTGTGTGGAGCCGCAGAAAATGGGGGAGATAATAAATGAATATTTTGCATCAGTATTTACTATGGAAAAGAATATGGAAGATATAGACTGTAGGGAAGTAGATGGTGACATCTTGCAAAATGTCCAGATTACAGAGGAGGAAGTGCTGGATACCTTGAAACAGGTAAAAGTGGATAAATCCCCAGGATCTGATCAGGTGTACCCAAGAGCTCTGTAGGAAGCTGCGGAAGTGATTGCTGGGCCTCTTACTGAGATATTTGTATCATCAATAGTCGCAGGTGAGGTGCTGGGAGACTGGAGATTGGCTAACGTGCTGCCACTATTTAAGAAGGGTGGTAAGGACTAGAGGGCATAGGTTTATTGTGAGAAGGGAAAGATATAAAAGAGACCTATGGGGCAACTTTTTCATGCAGAGGGTGGTACATGTATGGAATGAGCTGCCAGAGGATGTGGTGGAGGCTGGTACAATTGCAACATTTAATAGGCATCTGGATGGGTATATGAATAGGAAGGGTTTGGAAGGATATGGGCCAGGTGCTGGAAAATGGGACTAAATTGGGTTGGGCTATCTGGTTGGCATGGACGGGTTGGACCGAAGGGTCTGTTTCCATGCTGTACATCTCTATGATTGTATAACATTTCAGGTTTGTCCTTACAGCAATGAACTCCAGTGCTCGGCTTACTACTTGTAAATGGCCTTACCGTGTGTTGCTCTTTCAGTTGAGACAATGATGTCTCATTATAGGGGAGAGACTATTCTGCAAATTTGATATTGACTTTAATTTTCTTTCCTTTTCAAGGGTTGTTTTTAATAGATTGCTTGCTGCCCTTCTAATCTGCACTGTCTCTTTCACTCAACAAAAGGTGCATTGTTTGAGTTTTGAATTGCTTGAAATGCAACTATTGCTTTGCGTGTTTTATGTATTTTAAAAACATGAATTTGCCTTATGGTTTCTGGGTATTTTAAATGAACACTGTTGATTACAGCAATTTAGATATATAATGGCAGAATGCCAAACAAACTTATTGTTGTACTTGAATTTAGGCCTTTCTTTGCAAAATGTGAACTTTCCTAGTCACAAGGCCCTTGAATTGCACCCAAGTCTAAACAGAATTCAAGGCAGCCTTGGAATTCATCAGTGATGTTATCAGAACACTGTGTACAGACTATGGTATAAGTTCTACTAAACTTGCTGTATTGATATCAAGGTGTTATGCTGTGTGAGTGCCTTAGAGGCTGTCCAGTTTTAATACATGAACGTAGCGTAATATAGAATTGCGCAGTTAATTTGAGGAAGATGGGAGCTGTACAACCCAGTATTATAGTAATGTCTAATTGTTGGAGGATCTTTATTAAGAACTCCATACTGCTTTTAAAAGTTGATTTCTTGAGTGAACTGTTTTTTCCTTTTCACTTCCTAAAGGTGTACTGGAATATGGTTCTGGTGCCAATGCCTAGGCCAAATTGGATTTTGTAGTTTTGAGTTTAGACATTGCATGATGACACTATCGTTGCATAGGGAATTAAGGCCTCATTGCTCACACATACAAAATTGTCTGCCAGTGATCACTGTATAGGAAATCTAGTCAGTATTTCTATAACCTTGTCAATGGTCCCTTTTCCTACCCCTCTAATTGTACTGCACTGTGTCTCTTTTATGACTTACACATAGCTGTACATGTACACACACTCTTGCTTGGGTTTGAGGGACCTTTTGATCTCTGACTGTGAAGCCACTCTGCAGCTGTGCAGCTTGGGAACATTGAAACCTATTGCAAATTTAGTGCCCAACACTCGAGGTGAGGTTATGTGACTAACCTGCACAACATATTTCATTTTCAGTTTGTTGGACTCTCATTGATCAGCTGAGACAAATCCAGAGAGCTTTCCAGAACCACACAGCCACATTTAGTTGAATGATTCTTGGACAAAAGTGTCATGAGATATTGATTTAAGTTTGAAAGCTGAATGTTGATGTATTTAGCTGTAGTTAAGTATTATCTGGTCAGAAAAGGCCACTTTTTTAATTTTGGAGTGTTGTAAAAGAGGGTGGTACGTGTATGGAATGAGCTGCTCGAGGAAGTGGTGGAGGCTGGTACAATTGCAAGATTTAAAAGGCATTTTGGATGGGTATATGAATAGGAAGGGTTTGGAGGGATATGGACCGGGTGCTGGCAGGTGGGACGAGATTGGGTTGAGATATCTGTTTAGCTTGGACGAGTTGGACCGAAGGGTCTGTTTCTATGCTGTATGTCTCTATGGCTCTATACTTAGAATTCTATTCTGCTCTCTGACTTCAAAAACAAGGCTGCAAATCCTGCAGTCATTTATATGCTTACAGCTTTGCTCTGCTCTCAGACTCTGAAAACAAGGTACCAGTTAGAGTTGAGACAGATCCCATTCACCCATCACCTAGTTTCTTTTAAGGGTTTGCCCGTGGCATTAAAACCAAATTTAAGAAATTATTAATCCTGGAAAGCTTGTCTTTTTTGTGTTAACTATGCTGAGTATTTGTAATGCAGTTCCTACTAGCTGCATTAGAAGATCAGACTTGCAAAGTAGTAGCCTTTTTCCAACCTTTGAAAATGGAGTTCTATACGAATTGTTTCTTTAATAACCCCTCCAGCAGTGTTTTCAATATTTGAATATTCTTTACATATATAGGCTTTGTCTTTGTGTTCAGACCTGCACTGTGGCCTGCCTTGGAAATTTATGTACAACCTTTGTGAAGTAGTTGACCTCAAATGTGCAGTCATTAGGACTTTGGATACAGTATTGAAATTGTTTTCCACATTGTTTCACCCTTGACAGGCCTTTAAACAAATGAGAGCTGGCATGCTGGCAGTTGATGATCAGGTCTGTAGTATATCACTTGCAGCAATGCAAACTGTAAATTAGCTGAACAATTCATAACACCACCTCTTTGCTCTCCAACCGTCTCTCTACTATGCTTTCCCCACCATGTGCGTGCACACACCCCTACTTTACGCTGCTTCCTATCCTCCATGCCTCAACCAAACAAAATAGGTGCTGGTCCCTGTACAGTGTGTACTTTTGTCTTTTTATCAGGAGATGTGGGTATTGCTGCCAAGACCAGCACACGTTGCCCAGTCCTAATTGCTCAAGAACAGAGGGCTTGTGAAGCTATTTCAGAAGGCAGTTGAAGAATGAACCATGTTAGTGTCTGAAGTTGCATGTAGGTCAGACCAGGAATGGTGGCCGATTTCCTCCTTTTAAAAGGACATTGAGTGATCCAGGTGAGTTTTTACAGCAATCTACAGTTATGGTCATAACATTGAAGGTTTAGACTGAATGAGGCATTTCAGGTTTATTTGAACTGTTGGATGTTGCTGATAATTGGATTGTGAATCCTGGCTACTTTGTTGTATAGTGGTAGAAATCCCTTGAACTACTGTTGGGTTCACCCAAAGATGTTCAAGTTGACTGAAATGTTGAGAAATGGGGTAAGATGACATGAATCCTTTGTGGTTCTTTGTAAAATTGCAATATTTGCACTGAATTTTCAGTGTGGTGTTTAATTTAAAAGTCTTAGATTGAGCAAGGTACAGATTACTGTGCCTCATGCAACTGTATTCTGCATTTGCATTATCTCCCAAATGTTTTCCGCAGTAGAAAATCATTGAACGAAAATTTAGTCTGTGCATTTTTTCCCTTACTACTTATACTGACTGGATAAAGTTTGTGTTTGCTCGAAGATTTTCCTTCAAGGATAACAGGATGAAGGAAGGAAGTATAACCCCGAATCAAGTGTTTTACATCCATGGTGCAATATTGTTTCCATCCATTTGTTCGTCTAAATTGTTGAAAGAATAAATGTCATTGCAAAAGCAATCGCAAACAGGAATGAGTATGTGTTCACACTATGTAACCATTTAACAAATTTTGCATTTTATAAATAAACGAGCAATTTTTAAAGTTGAAATTTTATAGGATGTGTGCTGACGTTAGCCTTCCAATGCAGCGTTACCCATGATCAACTTCAAAATTTAAACTAATACATCCAGATACATGTGCCCATATGTAATCCTGTCTTTAAATTATGTGGGATCCTTACCATTCACCTGAATCATACAGGCAGTTGAAAACTTGGCCTTTATTTGAAGGCCAACATCTTTGTGCAGCACTTAGTGCCATGCTACAGTGATATCTTGAATGAAACATGAAACCATAATCTTCTGATTAGAGGTAAGAGTGCCATCTAAAGTGTGCCTTGTTTCTTCTTTACGTTTCTGGAGTGCTAATTGTGTTGCACGTTTTGTTTAATGTAGTTCCACACTTGTGATTCAATTCAAAATTGTCGATCAGGTGTTCACAGCTGTCTCTAAGGGACTGAATGTGTACAATTTAGATTCTAAATTTACAATTTAGACAATGCATATAAAATTGGATGAATATTGGAACAGCTGTAAATTTATTAGGACAAAGTCTGTAAAAGTTTACTCTTGATTTGAACTATGCAAATTTTTTTGCTCATCTTTAAATTTCAGAGGCCCATGTTTATTTGATTTTCATGTCTTCCTTGGTGAAATCCCAACTCTACTATCTGTGATTCTGTTTGAACCAATTTCTTTGAGAATTGGAGGATCAGTCGTCAGTTTCAGGTGAACCTCTTCCAATCTGTGGTCTGCTAAGCTAGTGACTCTCTAATGGAAAACCCTTGCCCAGAGGTGGAGTTTGGTCTATTCATGGCATATGGAGCTACCAAATCTGGGAAGAATGTAGAAAAGCATTGAATCCTCTGGTCAATTACATACATTTCTGTGAATTGTGATGTATTTTAGCAGATCAAAAAGCACTTGTTAATGTTGTAGCCCAATTATTTAGCTATTGGCCTGACGGCCCAAATATTAGATCAAAATTTCCATTACATTGTGCATGAGCAACACCACCTTTAACCATAGCTGCATGGTGAAACAAGAACAATGCAGGAAATTTTATTTGGAATTTTAAGCCAATTAGCTGCTACTGGACTGCTTTGATTAGGTGGTAATGTTTGGTCTTAGACAATTTGAAGATTAACAAAATCCAGCAAATTCCTTCATATCCAGTTAGACTCCTTGTAGTTATGGTCACTAGTGGCATACTAAGTGTAGTTTAGTTCTTGGAACTGAATTAGTTTTCCAGATTTATGATTTACCATAGTTCTTCTGATTTACGTGCAAACAATGTTCCTGGGAGATGGCAGGATGCAGTTTCTGGTTCTGTCGCTGAGTGGGGTATGTTTGCACCTATGAATTTTCATAATTCCTCTTAATATTAACCTCTGTCAGAGCATTGCACATGTTGGTCCTCAGGTCATTTTCATCATTTCTTAAAATCTCAGCAATCTGATCTTGACTTCTGCTCCACTTGGCCCTGTAACAGTGGACTCGTAGATCAACTTGGAGAGGAGACTACTTGGGGAGTGCAGTGCAACTGAGACTCACTGAGATCCTTTATAGATCAAGTCTGCACATGGTTGAAAATATTCAATAATCCAGCTTCTACGGAGTCCTGCATGGTGAAGAGATTTCCCAGGATTAATGGATTTCTTTCAAGAGAACGCGTTCCTCCTCATCTGTCTTGTGTGAGAATTGAGCCCAGATTGTTGGCATCACTCTGCATTGCACACCAGCTGTTTTTTATTCATTCACTGGATGAGGGAGTCGCTGGTTAGGTATCATGTATTGCCTAGAGAGCAGTTAAGAGTCAACCACGTTGCTGTGGGTCTGGAGTTAGGTGTAGCCCAGACCAGGTAAAGATGGCAGTTTCCTTCCCTAAATGAAATTAATGAACCAGAAGGATTTTTCCGTCAATTGATTCATGGTCATGGTTAGACTCTTAATTCCAGAACTTTATTGAATTCAAATTCCACTATGTGCCCTGGCGGAATTTGAACCCAGGGCCCCAGAACATTATCTGCATCTCTGGGTTAACTTCCAGTGATAATACCGCTAGGTCATCGCTCCCCTATAGTCAACTGAGTTAACAAACTCCTAATAAACAAACGTCAGTTCAGTGAAGGAGGTTGGTTTATGTCTGTGTATTTATATGTTCTATGGAGACAAAAAAAACTGCAGATGCTGGAATCCAAAGTAAACGGGCAGGAGGCTGGAAGGACACAGCAAGTCAGGCAGCATCAGGAGGTGGACCCAGCCCCAGCCCTGAAAGAAGGGTTACGCCAAAAATGTCAACTTCTACACCACCTGATGCTGTCTGACTTGCTGTGTTCTTCCAGCCCTCCTGCCTGTCTACTATGTATATCCTCTGATCAACCTTGGATTCCATTAGCCATCCTCCACTTCCATCTGTCCCTTCCATGAAGCAATGAACAATGCAAACTGGAGGACCAATACCTCATCCTCAAGATAGGCAATTTACAATCACTGTCCTCACTATGGAGTTCAACACCTTCCCCTTCCAATTGTGAACCCACTCCTTTCCTTACTTTTAGATTTGCTTGTGACATTCTTTGTCACCCTCTCTCCCATCTCTCTTCTAAACAGGCGCACACGCCATTGTTCTGACATTCTCCGTCCAGTCACTTAATCTGAACTGTTACATCCTTTCTCCCCAGCGCTCCAACCCCCCACCCCACTATAGCACTATTACTGCCCTCTGCACACTTCAGCTCTGAAGACAAATCTAGACTCTAAACATTAGCTTGCTTTCTATCCATGGATGCTGCCTGACCCTGATCCATTGCCATATCAAGCATTTTTTAAGTTCAGATTCCCACATCTGTAGTAATTTGCTGCTTGATGCAAATTAGGGCACATTGAGCCACCTCAGGAAAAAATGCAGACAAACAGGCTGGTTTGTTTTCCCAGTCAGCAACGTTGCCAGTGTTCATGTTTTCTGGAAGCAGAATCAGTCGTGGCAGCAGCTTGAAAAGGCGCTGATATGTTTGAGACTCTTAACTGTCACCTGGATGATGTCGGAAGGTCGTATGGTCCAGAATTAATTGTGCTGTGAAAGTGGCAGGTATTTCCCTGACTGTGTTTTCTATTCCTGAGCTGAAAATGTGTTGCTGGAAAAGCGCAGCAGGTCCGGCAGCATCCAGGGAACAGGAGAATCGACGTTTCGGGCATAAGCCCTTCAGGAATGTGAGAGAGGGACTCACTGAAGTCTTTGTAAAGGTAGGAAGAGAGCTTCTTCAAGGAAGGCATCCTTGTAAGAGGATTCGCAGTAGGTTGAAATCTTTGAGGAGAAAGTGAGGTCTGCAGATGCTGGAGATCAGAGCTGAAAGTGTTGCTGGAAAAGCGCAGCAGGTCAGGCAGCATCCAGGGAACAGGAGAATCGACGTTTCGGGCATAAGCCCTTCAGGAATTGTTTTCCATTCCTGGCTACATAGAACAATACAGCGCAGAATAGGTCCTTTGGCCCTCGATGTTGCGCTGACCTGTGAACTATTCTCTGAGCTCGTCCACCCACACTATCCCATCATCATCCATGTGCTTATCCAAGGATTAAATCTCCTTAATGTGGCTGAGTTAACTACATTGGCAGGCAGGGCATTCCATGCCCTTACCACTGAGTAAAGAACCTGCCTCTGACATCTGTTTTGAATCTATCACCTCTCAATTTGTAGTTATGCCCCCTCACACAAGCTGATGTCATCATCCTAGGAAAAAGACTTTCACTGTCTACCCTATTTAATCCTCTGATCATCTTGTATGTCTCTACCAAATCCCCTCTTTTCCCATTGGAAAGATGGTGGCACAGACCCAAGTCTCTCACCCTTTCCTCATAAGACCTTCCGTCCAGACCAGGTAACACCCTGGTAAATCTCCTCTGCACCTTTTCCAATGCTTCCACATCTTTCCTGCAATGGGGCGACCAGAACTGTACACAATATTCCAAGTGTGGCTGCACTAGCACTTAGTTGCAGCTTGATATGCGGCTCCGGAACTCAATCCCTCTACGAATGAAACCTAACACACCGTATGCCTCCTTAACAGCGCTATCAGCCTGGGTGGCAGCTTTCAGAGACCTATTTACATGGACTCCAAGATCCCCTGCACATCCCACTACCAAGAATCTTTCCATCGACCTTGTACTCTGCCTTTCTGTTATTCCCAAAGTGTATCACCTCACATTTAGCTGCATTGAACTCCATTTGCCACCTCTCAGCCCAAATCTGCAGTTTATCCAAGTCCCCCTGTAACATTCTTCCAAACTGTCCACTACTCCACCGACTTTAGTGTCATCTGCAAATTTACTAATTCATCCACCTATGCCTGCATCTAAGTCATTTATAAAAATGACAAACAGCACTGGTCCTTGTGGCACACCACTAGTAACCAGACTCCAGGCTGAATATTTTCCATCAACCATCAGTCACTGCTAAATCATCCTCGATCCCATGCCTCTGCATTTTCTCCAACAGCTTACCATGTTTAACCTTATCAAAGGCTTTACTGAAGTCCATGTATACCACATCAGCTGCCCTACCCTCATCTACCTGCTTGGTCACCTCAAAAAGCTCAATGAGGTTTGTGAGACATGACCTGCCCTTGATGAAACCATGTTGACTATCTGAAATCAAATTGTTGCTTGGACAGAGAATGCCCCTCAGAGATATTGACTGACTAATTTATCAGTCCCAGCACAACTGTTACTCCATAATGAGCTTCTGGTATACTCAACATTGCTCCAAAAGGATAATTCAAATCCCCAATTCCCACTTCTGCATCTAAGGTGATGAAAAAGTGATCTTGCCACTGTCACCTTCCAGTCCGAGCTAACCACATTATGGCAGTGTAACTGTCTTGTTAGCTAGCTTAAGTAACCGGTAATGATTTTTTTCAATGGTGGGAGTGGCTTTTAATTTTGGAACCTCCTATCTATGTGGGAGGACTGTTATGCAGCTAGGGAGGGGAGGATTCTGCCCTGTGTTTAAGTTGAATTTTAATTCCGGGAAAGGTTGGGACTGCAAATAATTTCAATTAAATTCAATATCAGTAGAAAATCGCTATGGTAATTTTGGGAAAACTAGATCATTGTAGGTGCAAGAGTTTTCTTCCTTCTGTTTATTTGGCAAGCATCATTGTTACTTAAATTACTTTATAAAGGAAAGTGAGTGGGTGTCTGAGTAACTCTTGAGACAGGCTGTCCACTCAAGTTTCTTCGTATAATGCCTTTTTAAGAAATGGCTAACAGCTGGCTGAGTATATCACTAAAGCAGCTTTCTTGGTGCCGGTACCACTTCAGGGTCACTCAACTAAACAGACGATCTTTAAAAAACGCATAATGCTAGTTTGAAAAGCAGAATGCTGGGGGTGTGCGCCAAATCCATTCAGTTACATACTTAGCTCCCTTTGTACATCTGCTGACATAAACTCCCATTTCTGATGGGAAATCAGGTGTCCAAGGCTGTTCAGTTGAATTGAATCATTGGGAGGGGGTGCATTCAGAGCATATATTGATTAGACCAGCTGCTGAGCCTCCTTTTGCTACAGAGTACCGATTGGCTTCCCAAAGACGTTGTGTACAAATATTTCTGAGAGAAAATAGCATATTAAGAAATGTCCATTAATGGCTGATTTATACCTATCTTTTAGAATATGTATGCACATTACTATTCCAACTTTAAATGCTTCAAATATTTTCAACATAGATATTCTGGATGTCTGTACTTGTGCATACTTTTATTCAAAAAATGAACTTCTGGTTGTATTCATTATCTTTGTGTCTGATGCAGCACACAGTTAGTGTTTTGTGTACAAATAGTAATGGTTCCAGTTTGTGCACCCATCAAACTAGTGCTGTGATTATAGGCTCTTGAAATGGGAGTCATAAAGCATATTGCATACATGTTATTTTCACTGAATCATTCTTTCAGTTGTAACTGTTTTGTTTGATTTCCATCTTGTAGCCACATTGCATCATAATCCTTAAGAAGATAAATGGAAATATATACTATATCCAGTTAGTGAGTTTTAAGATTTGTAGCTCAGGTTGAGGTTCTGGATGTAGGTTTGCTCGCTGAGCTTCAAGGTTCATTTTCAGCTGTTTCGTCACCATACTAGGTAACATCAGGGAGCCTCCAGATGAAGCACTTGTGGCTTTCTATTTGTTTGTTTCCTTGGGTTGGTGATGTCACTTCCTGTGGTGACATCATTTCCTTTTTTTTCTCAGGATGGTAAATGGGATCAAAGTTTTTGTTTGTCTGTAGAGGTCTGGTTGGAATGTCATGCTTCTAAGAATTCTTGTGCATGTCTCTGTTTGGCTTGTCCGAGGGTAGATGTGTTCTAGTTGAAGTGGTGTCCTCCCTCATCTTTGAGTATACTAATGAGTGGGTCATGTCTTTTTCTGGCTAGTTGATGTTCATGTATCCTGGTGGCTAGTTTTCTGCCAATTTGTCCAATGTAGTCTTTGTTACAGTTCTTGCAAGGTATTATTTAAATTACACTAGTTTTGCTTGTCTGAAAAGGATCTTTCAAGTTCACTAGCTGCTGTTTTAGTGTGTTGGTGGATTTGTGGGCTACCATAATGCCAGGTCTCGGACCTCTTGGCATCATGGTAGCCCACATACCTTATCTTTTGCATAGAGGTGTTTGCCACTTCTCCCATTTGAGGATGGAAATATTTATGGAGGCACTTCCTCCAGTGCGTTGTTTAATTGTCCGCCACCATTCATGACTGGATGTGGCAGGACTGAAGAACTTGGATCTAATCCATTGGTTGTGGGATTGCTTAGCTATGTCTATCACTTGGTGCTTAAGCTGTTTGGCGTGCAAGTATCCCTGTTTGACTTCACCAGGTTGATGGCTCATCTTCAGGTATGCCTGGTGGTGCTCTTGGCATGCCCTCCTGCATCTCTGTATTGGCCATGAAGTTGCAGACCTGGAGTTGCTGTTGATGTCCCACAGTGCCTCATGATTGCAAGAACTGTTCAAAGTCTGTCCATTTAGCATGGTGATGGTGTCAAACAGCATGATGGAGGTTATTCTCAATGTAATGTGAAGTGGAGATGAAGTCCTGACGAGGGTTGTGTTGTGGTTGCTCTGACTGATTGTCATGGACAGATGCACCTGCAACCGACAGATCAGTAAGGAGGAGGTCAAGTATATTTTTGCTTCCCTCACCACCTGCTGCAGACCTAGTCTAGCTGCTAGTCTTTAGCCATTCTTGTTGGACATTAAAGTCCTCCACCCAGAGTACATTTTGCACTATTGCCACCCTTTCCACTTCCTCCATATGTTCAACATGAAGTACCAATTCAGCTGAGGGGGGATGGTAGCAAGTGTTTTCCTTGTGTTTAATCTGGTACCATGAGACTTTGTGAAGTCAGGAGTCAGTATTGAGGACACGTGAGACAACTCTCTTCTGACTCAATACCACTTCCACTCAGCTCTGTTTTGATCTGCCCTACTGGTGGGAGAAGACATCCAGGGATGTTGTGTGGGACATAGTCATAATCTGAGAATCATACCTCAGACGATGTCAGGCAGCTGTTTGACCAGTTTGTGAGACAGCCCTCCCAATTTTGGCACTAACCCACAGATGTTAGCAGGCAGGACTTTGCAGGGTCGTCAGTGTTTCTGCTGTTCTATTCCAGTGCCTAGGTAGATTCCAGGTGGCCATTTCAGTGAGAATTGATAGCACCTGATATCACTGAGTGGATTGCTAAGCATTTCAGTGGGTAGTGTGAATTAATCACATCGCTGTGGGCCTGGAGTCACATATAGGTCGGATTAGGTGAGGATGACAGATTTCCTTCCTTGGAGGACAGTATTAACCAGATGGGCTTTCTGACAATCGACAGTGGTTTCATGGTCATCAGTAGATTCCGAATTGCAGATTTCTTTCTTGTTATTGAATTCAAATTCCACTATCTATGCTGGGATTCAAACCCAGGTTCTCAGAACACTAGAGTATCTGGATTAATTGTCTAGTAATAATACCTTTAGGCCTTGCCTCCATCTTTAATCATTTGATTACTATGGAATTGAAAACCTTGTCCTACGTTTTGTTGCGGCAACTTTTGTGTTTGCTATTGGGACAAACTACAAAGTCAACTGTGTAAGCTAAGCAACAAACCAATGGATCTTGTTTGCACAGCATGCAAAAAAAATGCAGTTACTACTTCCACGCTGAACATGTCTTGCAAATGGGATAAATGGATTAAAAATAGGAACCAGGAGTGACAGCCAAGTGAACATATAATAAAGAAAACTTGAGAGAGGAATTGCTTACTCGCATACCGTTCTTGCTTCTGACTGTTCAGGGTTCCATTTTCCGTAGTACAGTGTAGACTTTTAATATATAGAACTGACAACTCCAGTTATTGATACATGGTTGATGCTGTGTTTTACAGACCATATACCATCCAGCAATAGAAGTTTGACACCTGAAGATGTTTGAGTCAAGCCTGGTTGTGAGGTTTAAAAACCAACTTGACAGCATCTTAAGTGCTCATGCATCACTTAAGAAATGCTTATTGAAAGCTAAAATTGTTGTGGATATTTGCATAACATTGCACTGATGTTTTATTTAAAGCACCACTTTGTGGTGGTTTAACTTAAATATGGGTGTTGGAAAAATGGCCAGGTGAAACATAAGTATGCAGATCATGAAGCTGCTTATTAAACTGATTGCAATAGGTCTTGAGCAGATTGACCGTTGCTGTGACTACGGACAGCCAACACTGCATGTGAGCACAGGCTTGCACTTTGTGAAGCAATTAATTGCCAATCTGGAGTTGAACCTGATGCAGCAAAATCGCTTTTTTAAAAATCTAGTACAGATGGATTTGAATGGACAAGGACAAGGGCAAGACCACCTCGTACATGCAGCTGGGCTATTCTGGAGACTGAATGTGCCAGATTACGTTCCCTCAGTCCAGCAATTAGGATAGGATCCTAAGACACTAAGCTCTGCCATTCAGCTTACCTTTCTGCTCCACCATTTCATGACACGGCTGATCTGAGCTTCAACTCTACTTTCCTGCCTGGCTGCCAACTAAATATCCAAAGATGCAGGACAGTCAAATGGGGCAGAGTTTCCTTGTTAGTAAGAAATGAAATTAAATCAACAGAAAGAAATGATATAGGGTTGGAAGAGGCCATCTGAGAGTAGAGTTGATAAACACAAAGGGTTCCTAATGGGCCTAGCAGTACAGGGTGTGAGGAAGAAGACAAATCAGGAGGTAGAAAAGGCATATAAGAAAGGCATTATGACAGTAATCATGGGGATTTCGATATGCAGATTGACTGGGAAAGTCAGGCGAGTAGCAGATCCCAAGAAAAGGAATTCACAACATGCCTCTGCGATGGGTTCTTGCAGAAACTTGTGGCAGTCACTCGGAAACAGGTAGCTTTGGATTTGGTGATGTATAATGAAGCAGATTTGATTTAGGCAACTTAAGGTGTAGGATCCTAGGAGGTAGTGACTGTAATATGTCAGAACTCACCCTGCAGTTTTGAGAGAGAGAAGCTGGAATCAGATGTAATGATATTACAATTGAGTAAAGGTAACTGTAAAAAAATGAGGAAGGAGCTGGCCAGATTGGAAGGGGAGAGCAGAGCACACATTAGAATAGCAATGCACGTTTCTGGGGTAATTTGGGGCAGACAGCAGAAACTTGTCCTAATGAAAAAGAAAAATGTACTAAGGCGAGGGGAAGGCAGCAACTGTGGCTGATCAGGGACATCAGAGTGGAAAGCATACAATCTGGTGTGGATTTTTTAAAAATTTGTTCACGAGATGAAGGTATTACAGACTAGGCCAGCATTTGTTGCCTATCTAATAACCTTGGGTCAGGGGACTACTGTTCCAGAGAAGGCAATTAAGAATCAACCACGTTGCTGTGGGTCTGGAGTCACAAGTGAGCTAGACCAGGTGAGGATGGCAGTTTATTTTCCTACAAGTCATTAGTGAACCAGATAAATTCTACTGATAGTTGACAACAGCTTCATGGGCATCATTAGACTCTTTTTTATTTGAGATTTTTACTGAATTCAAATTACACCATGTGAGGATTTGAACCTGGGTCTCTAGATTGAGTCTAGTGATAACACCACTGGGCCATTTGTCATGCTTCTGCTATGCTGCACTTCAGTGCTAGCTTTTTGTGGATGGGGAGCCATAAAGCCCTATGTACTGCACATTCTGCAGTCTCTCTCCATTTGAATAACCAGCTTTTCAATTCTCCCCATGCCAAATCTTTTTGTACTAACTTGTTAAGCACCAGGTCAGACCCCCTCAAAACATTTCAAGAAGGCAGCCCAAACCTTAACTTTTCTCGTTTCAGGCAGATGTGAGGTGGATATTCCAGGAGTGATGCAGCTGGTCAAACAACTTGGCTTCAGGTAAAACTGAATTTATTACCACGCCACCAAATGAAACAAGCAAACCAAAGCAGAATTTGAAAGCCCGAATGACATGATATCCCCAGCAACTTGTAACAAACAGCTGTTCTGATTTCCTGCAATATTCCATAAACTCTTGGCAAAAAGGTAAATTCAAACACAGGTTCTTGCAGGAGAGAGAGATGGTAGGGCGAATCAGCTGGGGATTATTTACTGAAGTGTGGAACTTCTTTTCACTGTAGCTGTTTCTGTCCCCAGCTAAAACCAAAAGCCAAAGTAGAAAAATCCCTGAAGTGGGAGAACTGGCTGCTCCCCTTTTATTGTCCCACTAGATTTTTTAAAAAAAACAAAACTTTTTTTGGATTGTCACCGTTGGCAGTATCTGCTAGCCATAAGCAAAGACCCTAAAACCCAGGCAAATCTGAACCTCTGCCTTTAACAACCCCTCTTCAAAAAAACCAAGGACAACAAAACCTTGTTCGAGGAGCCGCATAGTCATGCTTTTTTTTTTTGCTCCTTATGTTCTTCTGCCAAGTTTGTTTCCCACTTGCTTAACCTGTGTATATCTCTCTAGAGGCTGCCATCCTAAGCTGCATACATTATATCTTCTAAATGCAGTAAACTGTGAAGGTTTCTAAGTTGGGTAGGAGTTTACTGTACCGGAGACACAGAACAAAAATGCAAGTAGTTCTTAACTTGCCATTCCCGCTCTTCACAATTCTTGATAACTGGAGGCATTAAATTGAGACTTTACTGGGAAACTTCAAACTTTTGTTTCAGAATGTACAAAATAAATGAATCCCAACTTGTTACAGAAATCCTCAAAGATAAGGCAATCCTGCACAATTCTTATCAGTGGAAGTGTACTGGTTAAAAGTCATTCCTTTGTTACTAACTTGGTTGGTCTGTCTATTTGCATTCCACATGAACTTTGGAGAATGATGCACCTAGGGAGACATCAGCATTTTAAAGAATTAAAAACATGAGTATTGTAAATAAATTTGGCTCAACAAAATTATGCTACTCTAGGGAGTTTATAAAATGAACGTAGGCAGCATTTCCAAAAGATTACAAGCCTCTGGATTCAGAACCGAAAGAGCCTAGTTTGATACCTGATTGCCTTCATAAAAAGTCTAACTGCAGTTAACCTTTCATGACATTTTTACAGTTCCTCAGTGCTGTGGAGGTATAAGCCATACTTGAACAGTAGAAAACTGAAATGCCGAAATGAAGAACTCATTCTTGGAACAATAACATTTTTGGATATTTTCTCTGGCTACATGATGAGTTACTGTGTGCAGCTTTCCTCATGTCTGTAAAATCCTGAGGATGCGGGGGCTTCTCTGATACTGGGCAGAGATCACTTTAGAAGAGGAGACCACCCATACTGATGAGCCTTTTAGAATTATTTTGAACAAATCCTCTTACCTGTAGATCTGATTTTCTCCACCTGTTGTCCAAATGCGCTATGGGATGAGAGAGAAGTTTTTTGACCTTTTTCTTCCTAGGTGAACTCTTTAGAATGGGAATTCCAGTTAATCTGATCATTTTGTTGGAGGGGGAATAGATGGAGTCCTGTTTGACTTGTCATTTTTTAAATAGATAAACCTTGAATGTGTGGTGTAGGAATTGAATGGTGTATGCAATGCTGCCAAATATGCTGAGCAATGCACTCCAGACTTGCTCAAGTAATATCAATAACAGCTTCCCTGCAACTTGACTGTAGAATTGTACTGCAACAAATTGACATGTTCAGTAGAGGAATATTTTAGGCAAGAAAGGAAGATTTTAATTTTCATTAGAAATCAGTTACTTCAGACACAGTAGCAGAAGTATGCCTTTTGACTCCTCGCTGCTCTGCCTTTCAGCTGGGTCATGATTGGTCATTACCTTGATGCTTTTTACCACGTTCCTATGTCCTTATACTTGATATCTAGAAATCTATTCATCTGCCTTGAATACTCAATAAATGAGTTTCCACAACCCTCTAGGGTAGAGAATTCCAAAGATTCACCATTCTTTGAGTGACAGAATTTCTATTTATCTCAGTACTAAATGCAAACTTTGTGCTCAATCCCCTGGATCTGAGACCCACTGGCACATACCCCCACAGTTAGATAAGGAGACTATGTTCCAGTTGCAGTCTTGCCAAGGCTCTATTTAACTGCAGCAGGACGACTAAGTCATACAGATGTACAGCTTGGAAACAGACCCTTTGGTCCAACTTGTCTGTGCTGACCAGATATCCTAAATTAATTCAGTCCCATTTCCTAGAATTTGGCCCATATCCCTCCAAACCTTTTCGAGTCATGTACCCATCCAGATGCCTTTTAAACGCTGTAATTGTACCACCCTCCACTACTTCCTCTGGCAGCTCATTCCTTACAGTCACCACCCTCTATGAAAAAATTGCCCCTGAGGTCCCTTTTTCAGTCTTTCCCCATTCACATTAAACATATGCCCTCTAGTTTTGGACGACTCCTATCCTGGGAAAAGACCTTGTTATTCTCACAATCCATGCCCCTCATTTTATAAACCTCTAAAGTCCCCCCTCAGCCTCTTGACACTTCAGAGAAAATAGCCCTAGCCTATTCAGCCCCTCCCTATAGTTCAAACCCTCCAACCCTGGCATCATGCTTCTTAATCTTTACTGAACCCTTTCAAGTTTCGCAGCATCTTTCCTATAGCAAGGAGAACAGATTTGAATGCAGTATTCCAAAAGTGGCATAACCAACGTCCTGTACATTTCAACATGACATCCCAACTCAGTGGACTATACGCAAGGCATTGACTAATAAAAGTAATCAATCTCTTGTTCTAGAAAGCTATTTGTTATATGTGCAAGCAATTCCTTGTCCATACCATTATACTGGGAAAACACTATAGGTAAATCACGTCCCCAAGGTTACTGTATTGCCTTTGCTACATGTTCCTCAATGTTCTGATCTATTTTGTGCCCTACATTACCACAATCCTTAAGTGACCTTTTAATAATATCTGATGTTTGCCCCTTGCTGTATCTTGGCTTTACCTAAACTGTCTCTCCATCGAGATCTCCTGATCCAGATCCACTCCGACTAAGAACTGATTTCTCCCTTTCTTACCAGTGCTACGCCACAGCTATCTCCTTTTTGCCTATGCTTCCTAAAGGTCAAATACTCCGCATTCAGTTTCAGACACTGATTGCTCTAAGTATATTTCTGAAATAGCAATTACTCATACCTGTTTATATGACTGTTTGTACTGTGACATCATCTACCTTGTCAGATGAGCTATATTATTCTTTTTGGTTTTTGACAACTCTAGCTTTATCTGCTAATGTACTTTTAATATACACTCTCCCCCTGCCTTAGTTTACAAATTCTTTCCACTTTGCTTGACTTGTGTTCTTTCTTCTTCACATCCTTCCTCATGTGATCCCACCCCTCCCAATTCCCTGTTTATACAACTCGCCAGAACACTGATCCCAACATCTTTCAGGTGAAGGCCATTCCAGTGGTGCAGTTTCCTCTCTTCCCCCAGTACCAGTGACTGTGTCTCATGAAACCATTTCTCCAACATCACTGAGCCTCATAACCAGCCCTGTCTTATTTGCCCTCTGTCAATTTTCTTGCAACTTAAGTATTATTATCTTTAATTTGACCCCCACCTGTTCATATGTTCCTAAGTTGTACAATTTTCATTGCAGTGGAACAATTAGGTAAGTAACAATAATTTGGGATGAGTGGTTTATTTATTTTCAAGTTGTGGGTGTGTCTGGCTAGGCCTCTGTTTATGTAGAAGAAAGTGAAGACTGCAGATGGCTACGCCTCTGTTTATTGTCTGTCCCCTAATTGTCCACAGGGCAATTGAGTGTCAACCACATTGCTGTGTCTGGAGTCACTCGTAGGCCAGACCAAGTCAAGATGACATTTCTTTCCCTGAAGGGCATTAGTGAACCGTATTGGTTTTTCTGACAATTGCCAATAGACTGAGTTCCACATTCCTTAATCAGCTCTGATGGGATTTGAATCTGAGTCCCCAGAACATTAGCTGAGTTTCTGGATTTACAGAATCATCATACAATCCCTACAGTATGGAAACAGGCCCTTCAGCCCAACAAATTCACACCAACTCTCCAAAGAATAACCCACCCAGACCCATTCCCCTACCCTATTAATCTACATTTACGCCTGACTAATGCACATCCCTGAACACAATGGGCAATTTAGTATGGCCAATCAGTGGGAGGCAACAGGAGCACCTGGAGGAAGCCCACACAGACAGTGAGAATGTGCAAACGCCACACAGTTGCCTGAGGCTGGAATTGAATTCGGGTCCTTGGTTCTGTGAGGCAGCAGTGCTAACCACTGAGCCACCGTGACTCCCTATCGAGTGATAATGCCACTAGGCCATTGCTTCCCCTCTAAATGGAAAACTTGGTTAGTAAATAGTTACTTTGAATATTTTTTGAATTTTCCATGTGCTAAATACATGAGCAAAAAACATTAAATTGATGGGTAAAGAATTCCATGTATTGAAGTATCCACATTAGGAATCAGCAGCACTTCCTAATTGACTCAAGTCTTGTACCGTAAAACCAGCTGTATTGAAATGTGATCTTGCTCACAAAACACCATGTCCCTAACTGAGCTTCCCAAACAAGTCTCTTGCAGATTGCAATAAAGTAGCAATTAATAAAGTTGCAAAATAAAATTTCAGTTATTTTCCATCATTGTTTTGACTTTTCAGATATTAAATCACAGTCTTGTCAGAACTGGAATTCCGCATGCGGTTGACATTCATCCATTTGTGATTTTTGCTTTGGATTTCACTGAGTCATGGAGGAGAGCTGTGATAGTCCAATTGTCAGCTAACTTAATGGGCACATTTTTGAGTTTTACAATTTAAGGACAATACAGTTCTATTGACCATTGACCTCATGGCGCAGTGCCAGGAATGGATTGCAATGTTGCATTACTTGGCCAGAGTGGAAAGTTTTATTATTTGTACCTCTTGGTTTGGATTCAAATTGTACAGCTGTCCTTTTACCCTAAGCTTCCTCTTTACAGTCCTGCAGCTTGTGTTTCAGGATCTTGCATTTCACAGCATGATGGTTTCAAAGACCAATTCTGTGTTGGCGCAGTGAAGTCTTTGCTAAGCAAAACTAAAGCTCCTTTTATTGAAGCTTTAGAAACTGGGTTCTTTGACAGATTTTCAGAATTCAATGCTTTGCATGGTGGGGGCATCTTCTATTCTGCTGATTATTTTTTTTTTATTTCTTAACTAACCTACACCACACACCAAATTAACAGGAAATCATTTGGACGTGACTGTTTCAACCTCAATAAAAGGGAATTCTTGCCATGGAATTCTGATGCTTTGTCTTTATTTAAAAAAAAAGAAAAATACCCGTGGGTCTCCAGTAGCATTAGTGGATTCACAGCCCACGGTTCATTGTGGAGCCCTGAGAATGAAGCCAGCTAGGCTAATAGGGTAACAGACCTGACATTGGTTATTGACAAAGATGTTTGAAGAGCAAGGGCTGGGCTGTCAATTAAATGGAAAAAAAGGCATACCTACATCTAGTCTTTGGTTTCAAAAACTGAGTGGGGCGGTCAGGAAGAAAAGATGCAGGTGGCTTGAGAACTCAGCATATTCAAATGGTCATTATTTGGACCTAATCAAAGCTGAACAAGACCATTATAAATATTAGTATTAGATGGCTGCTAATCTTTTTCAAAAACTGGAAATTGAAACTGCTTGCTTTTGTGCTTGCTCAATACAAAAGGTGAACCTCATTTGCTAATTACAAGTAACTAGCATTTTGCAGGCGATTTTGGTACTGAATTTTTTTATTCGCTCATGAGACATGAGCATTATTGGCTGAGCCAGCATTTATTGTCCATCCCCAGCTGCCCTTCAGAGGGTGGTGCTGGTGGGCTGTTTTTCGAACTGCTACAGTTCACATGTTGTAGGTAGACCAAGGCCCTTAGGAAAGGAATTCCAGGATTTTGACCTGGCAAATGTTGCAATTCAGCAGCAATCTCATTGACATTATTCTTAATTTGGTTTCCTTGCCCGGAAATCAAATGAATAGATTCAATTAGCCAGCAACACATTTTTGAGGCGAGGGAGGTGGAACAATCAGTTGTCTGGGGAGGACAGGACAAAGGTGATAATTATGAAACTGCTGAAAACAAAAATGGTTTAACTTCAGCTGTTAACATCTTTTTAAAATACTGTGAAAGCACTCTGGAAGTCTGTACTGAATTCAGGCACTAATTTGTGCAGTGCATGGAATAGAACTGTTCTAGTATTTCAGAAACATCTATAAAATGACAACTGTATTTATGAGCTAGAAAGGAAAAATCATTATACAAAAATCTGAGTTGCCTCAGCTGAATTAGCACCTTGCTCCCTTCTGACCCTTGTACAGAAAACAAGACTTGCACCTGTTTAATGTCTAAAAATGTTTGAATAAGAATAGTTAACATCATTATACAGAATAGAACTTGAAAGAAACAAATGCTTAGAACTGTAAAAATTAAATATTATGCTCCATGCTTCTAATTGTCATCTTTATTTAATAACCCAGCCCTTCATTTAAATTTGCTGAATCCTTGACCATGTAGATTATGAAGTAGTTTCAGTCTCTCTCTCTCTCTCTCTCTCTCTCTCTCTCTCTCTCTCTCTCTCTCTCTCTCTCTCTCTCTCTCTCTCTCCTTCTCCTCCTCCTCCTCCTCCTCCTCCTCCTCCTCCTCCTCCTCCTCCTCCTCCTCTCCCCCCCCCCCCCCCCCCCCCATATCATTTACAGCACAGACTATCATTTGTCAAAATATGGTGGTGTGATCATGCTTGCATGACAGATCATATCTGGAGAAACTGGGGTGTAGTAAACTTGACCTTGTGGCTTGATTTGAAGCTGGATCTTATTAACATGCACTATTGTATAACCTTTCTTGACCGCTGCAGTTTGTTTTGCTGGTGCTAGTTTGATACTGGTAATGCAAGCCAGCAGCAGAATATTCTGGCTCAGCATCCTGTTTCCAATAGAAGAAAAACAGGCACCATATATATGTACATGAATACAATCTGTTGTGAAGTGTCCAAAAACTATATGCTGGTGACATTACAGAACAAACAGAATCTTGACAGCAGACTGACTTGAGTTTCAAAATTACTAGCTTTTAGTTTTTTTTCACTATGCAACCTCGATGTATCATGTTTGTTTTCTACTAAATTAATTTCTTCTCAATGCTACAGTTTTTTCAGATTAGATTAGATTCCTTAGTGTGGAAACAGGCCCTTCGGCCCAACCAGTCCACACTGACCCTCTGAAGAGTAACCCACCCAGACCCATTTCCCTTTGACTAATGCACCAAACACTACGGGTAATTTAGCATGGCAAATTCACCTGACCTGCACATCTTTGGACTGTGGGAGGAAACCCACACAGTCACGGGGAGAATGTGCAACCTCCACACAAACAGTCGCCTCAGGTTGGAATCGAACCTGGGACCCTGGTGCTGTGAGGCAACAGTGCTAGCCACTGTGCCGCCCTATCGTCTGACATTTTTTCTTTGTCCTACAATCCAGGCATTTAAACTTCAAGCTTGGTATCATATAATGACTACTGTTTGAATCAACTATTTTCTGTTACCTCCTCAGTTTGGACCTACCTTTTAGTGTCTTCAATTTGTTCTTAAAATAAGTACACTATTGGAATCCTTCTGGAGATTTCTCAAACTAAGCAAGCTACAATCAGCTTTAGGTCAAGTTAAATTGTTTTAAGCATGAATGCAACAGTTATTTTTGTGCTGCCACCCAAATCACTACAATTAGTTTGTTACCTGCATCCCCCTTAAGTAGTTGTGTAGCTTTCCATTGAGCAGATGATAATATTTATTTTAATTCATTTATGGGACCTTCGGCATTGGCTGAGCCAGCATTTATTGTTCATCCCCAGTTGCCCTGGAGAAGGTGTTCTGCCTTTTTTGAACTGCAGCTGTCCATTTGGAATGGTACATCCACAATGCTGTTAGGGAGGAAATTCCAAGATTTTGATTCAATTACACTGAAGGAACAGCGATACATTTCCACATGAGTGGCTTGGAGGGGCATGGTTGCTTGTGGATGGTGATGCCATTTGAGTGGGCTGCTTTGTCCTGGATGATGTCAAGCTGCTTGTTTTATTGCATATGATGCAGTACTGGAAGATGGAAATCTGCATGAAAATTGTCTTTTCACTTCAGTGCCAAGTTAAGTCATTTACCTGGAGAGATGTGGTAAGTAACTCAAATCTGCAGTTATGCGCAACAGAAGTAAATGCGGATGTAATCAAAATAGCTGACCACAGAACTCTAATGTAGCTAAGATCTCATTGTAAAGTTTAAAGCTTTGCTATTTTTGGCGAAAAGTATCTAATTCAGTAAAGCAGTTTTGTGTATCTATGCAGTGTGGAAAGAAACAAATTAGAGTTCATCAATATGTATTGGTTTGTTCTGGGGTGTGGCAAGACCCATCATATGCAGGAATAGAAATTGACCATCTGGTCTGCTCTGTCATTCAATGAAATCATGGCTGATTTAATAATAATCAACTCTACTTTTATGTCCTTTTCCATTCATACCCTTACTGATTTTAAAAAAATCTTTTATCTCCACCTTGAATTTATTTAATGACCCAATCCCTCTCCAGTAAGGAATTCCACAGATTCACTATGCTCACAGGAAATTCCTTATCAATATTAAACAGGCACCCCCTTTCTGAGGTAATATGCTCTGGCCCGAGACCTTTGCAAAATGTGAAACAATCTCTTCACTTGGTCAAGTCCCCAAAATTATTTCAATAAGGTCTTCTGTCTGTTTGTCTGTCTCTCTCTCTCCACAGAATACAGGTCCAACCTAATCAACTTCTCATACAATCCCTATACCTGGATCAATCCACTGGGCCTTTTCTGGACTGTCTCCAATGCCAGTATATCTTTCCTTCAATAAGGGACCAAAACTGTTCACGGTATTCCAGCTGTGGTCTGACCTTCTATAGTGTATTATATTGCTTCAGCAAGACTTCCTATTTCTATACTTAGCAGCTCATCACCACCACCTTGAGTGCAACTAGGGGTGGAAAATTGTCCTATGTCATAGAAGTCATTGGTTTGAAATGTGCTGTCAGAGGAGCCTCGGTGAGTTACTGTGGCTGTATGATATTGGTGGGTCGTGGATGTTGGAGATAGTGGATGGTGTGCCAGTTAAGCAGGTTGCTATTTCCTGAATAGTATCAAGCTGCTTGAGTGATGTTGGAGTTGCACCTATCCATTGTACTCAGTTGTCTCGAGATGGTCAATAGGCAATAGGGAGAAACAGGTCCTACTCGTGTAAACAGTATTTGTTTGTTTCATGTAGTTTATTTTCTGGTCAATGTTAAACCCAGGTGGGAGATTTAATGAGGATAATACCATTGAATGTTAACAGGTAATGGTTAGATTCTTTCTTTTTGGGGATAACCATTGCCTCATACTTATGTGTCGTAATGCACTTTGGATTTCATGTGTTGAACTTATTAATTTTACACTTGTGGCAACTTTTTGTTAGAGAACTAAACCAGCTCACATGTCAACTAGGCTCCTAAATGAATAGGCCATGTTCATGAATTGAGTTGAACCACTCCTTAATTGACGCCGTCTTTCTGACTGAAACAAAAACTGCTTCAGCAATAAAATGTAAGACCGCTTCATTTTGATCTCTGAAGTTCCAAGACTGTTTTGTCTTTATATGAAATCATTATTTTAATACCACTGTCCATTAAGATAATGAAATCCAGTTCTTGGTTTAGTCAGATATCTTGAGTAGGAATTCCCCCTGCCCCACACCAATGAATGGAGGAGTAGTCAATGCAAGAAGTGTTAACTGGAAGGCTCTTGGGCCCAGATCTCGTAGCAGCTGCAATTCTAGTCGGTCGACGACATCTCGGGCAATAAAAAAAAATCTGGCAGCGGCTGCTTCCACTTTTTTCATTTCCTTCTCTATTATTTAGTTTGGTCTAAAAGAGTGAATGATTTATTTATTATTTTCACTTGAATAACACAGTAAAAGTTAGAAGCTTCAAGTGTTGCCACAATCTGATGCCATTTTGAACAGTTTAAGAATAAAAAGGTATAACTGAGACTCCTTCCACGCCTCTTGGCTGCCACTTGTGCTAGACCTACCAACGTAGGAATTGTCGCTCTTCAGCCATGAGCCTACCTCGCTGCTGGCACGGAGTCCCGTGCTGAACTAGCACACTTCCCACAACCAGAAGTTCCCAGCTCTGTTGCCATCACTGTCTTGTTGATAACCATGTGTCTTCACTATGGACCTACTGCCACCAGGAGTCCCTCCCTGGCTGTGCTACTGGACCAGGCCATCAACAAGCAAAGAGTCCCAGTCTGGCCATAGCTGTCACCTTGCTGGTGCTGCCAACTTGAGTCCACTGCCACCTCCAATCACTGGAGGAGCTTAGCTGCTCCCGCCACTGGCTTCAATTATCAGGGGGGTATCCTTGCTGCTGCCTCCTCTGACCGCCAAGAGGCTGCCTCCAGTCCGTGCATGGCCCACTCCTGCTGCTATGCCAAGGCCACCAACTAACCTGTCAAAGAAAAACAAAAAAAAGTGAAAAACAAATAAAATGAAAAGGTAGATAGTCATAGAGATGTACAGCATGGAAACCGACCCTTCGAGCCAACCAGATATCCCAACCCAATCTAGTCCCACCTGCCAGCACCTGGCCCATATCCCTCCAAACCCTTCCTATTCATATACCCATCCAAATGCCTCTTAAATGTTGAAATGTTGTTACCAGTCTCCACCACTTCCTCTTTCAACTCTCTGTGGAAAAAGTTGCCCCTTGGGTCTCTTATAGCTTTCCCCCTCCCCCTAAACCTATGCCCTCTAGTTCTGGACTCCCCCGACCTCAGAGAAAAGACTATGCCGATTTACTCAATCCATGCTCCTCATAATTTTGTAAACCCCTCAGCCTCCGACGCTCCAGGGAAAACAGCACCAGCGTGTTCAGCCTCTCCCTATAGCTGAAATCCTCCAACCTTGGCACCATCCTTGTAAGTCTTTTCTGAACCCTTTCAAATTTCACAACATCTTTCCGATAGGAGACCAGAATTGCACGCAATATTCCAACAGTGGCCTAACCAATGTCTTGTACAGCCACAACATGACCTTCCAACTCCTGTACTCAATACTATGACCAATAAAGGAAAGCATACCAAATGCCGTCTTCACTATCCTATCTACCTACGACTCCACTTTCAAGGAGCTATGAACCTGCACTCCAAGGTCTCTTTGTTCAGCAACTCTCCCTAGGACCTTACCATTAAGTGTATAAGTCCTGCTAAGATTTGCTTTCCCAAAATGCAGCACCTTGCATTTATCTGAATTAAACTCCATCTGCCACTTCTTAGCCCATTGGCCCATCTGGTCCAGATCCTGCTGTAATCTGAGGTAACCCTCTTCGCTGTCCATTACACCTCCAATTTTGGTGTCTCTGTAAACTTACTAACTGTACCTCTTATGCTCGCATTCAAATCATTTATGTAAATGACAAAAAGTAGAGGACCCAGCACCGATCCTTGTGGCACTCCACTGGTCACAGGCCTCCAGTCTGGAAAACAACCCTCCCACCACCACCCTCTGTCTTTTACCTTTGAGCCAGTTCTGTATCCAAATGGCTAGTTCTCCCTGTATTCCGTGAGATCTAACCTTGCTAACCAGTCTCCCATGGGGAACCTTGTCAAACGCCTTACTGAAGTCCATATAGATCACATCTACTGTCCTGCCCTCATCAATCCTCTTCCTCAAAAAACAATCAAGTTTGTGAGACATAATTTCCCATGCACAAAGCCATGTTGACTATCCCTAATCAGTCCTTGCCTTTCCAAATACATGTACATCCTGTCCCTCCGGATTCCCTCCCAACAACTTGCCCACCATTGACACCAGGCTTACTAGTCTGTAGTTCTCTGGCTTTTGTGAACGGATAAGCCTCAGGCAAGAGCCTGCTCCCTGAACCCTGCTAGTCCGCTGCCATATTGATCAAGAGTAAACTTGTTGCAAAATATCATTAGATTTAAAGAGCTTGAAACTTGGCAAGCAGTTCTTAGATGAAGCTGCTAGGAATGATTTGTTTTCAGCTGGTTTATTGCAGTTACTAAGCATTTCTAATGAGTGTTACCTTTCTACAGATCCTCACTTTCATTCTCCACCTTTTTTTTGGAAAATGCAGTCATTGATTTGAATAGTATCATTCAATTTAGAGTCGCTGAAATAAATTAAAAGGTTGCTGTCTGTTTGTTCAAATTGTTGCCATGGAGGGTGCCCCAGAACTAACCCAGCAAAGGAATCAAGAATGCATAGGAGAGAAACAACTATTGTAATAATGTGCATCCACCCAGGCAGTTAACTAAGTGCAGAAGTAGATTCCTAACTTTAACCAATAATCGTCTGGCGATGGGTTGTTCTACCCAAAACCTATTGAAAGCACAAACCTGAGGGCAGTTAAGCATTTCAGTGTGGGTTGTTTTGCAGCAAATAAATTCCTTCTGGCAGAATATATAAACGATGTACCTCAACAATACCAAGCATTAGGTTAGTTCAGTTTGAATCTATCACTGCTGTCAGTCCATGGGTCATGTTGAATGTATAGTTCAAGCTCGTGCTGCAGTACTGAGTGAGAATTGCATTGTCCATGACTTAGGACCTTAAAACAGAGGCCCTGTCTCCAGTTCCAAATTAATGCTCAGATGGCACAGTTGATGGGAAGTACAGAGTTCCCTAATAACCCAACCTACGCCACCAAATTGTTGGCTGCTCAACTTAGTAACTTTGCATGCAGTTTGAAGTTCACCTGTCTAAGTCTGTGGTTTTGAAGCTATGGCGACTTTTGGGATGTTCTGAGCAAGTTGAATTCTAGTAGACTTATTGAACAGTAGACTATTTTTCAAATTAACTCTTTTTGCTGACTGCACACTTTGCCTGCCTCTTGGGGCCCTTGAAGATTGTAGTACATTTGTTGTGGAAACACGTATAATGTTAGGGAGTTCCTGGTTTTTAACCCATTGACACTGAAGGAACAGTAATATATTTGCAAATCAGGATGGTGAGTGCCTTGGAGGGGAACTTGCAGTTGATGTATGTTCCTTTGTAACTGCCTAATTAACTACCTGCCCTTGAGAAAATCGTATGCAATGTTTAATCCTACTATTTTATCAATGAGTTATGTGCGCCTTATTATTCAGTTAGCTTGTTGAGAATTACCTTTGATTAATCTGAAATTACATGCTTGCTTTTGGTCAGTTCCTTGCTGAATGTATTCTACTAATTTGAGCTCCAGTTTATCCTCAGCTATAAATTTTCAGTGTGAATTTGCAACAAAATCATAACGTTATTATATCCCTTGGTGAGAGTCTTGATCAAGAATCAAGAGTCTTTGGTGGGCCTGATGCATATCAGGCAAGCAACACATGGTGCAAATGTATGGTGGCTAAATCTGAGCACACCTATGCTCAGTTTGCAGAGAACCTATTTTAGCAGAGGTATCGGAAGAATTTTCTAACTAGGTATATGTTCCTCAGGAAATCAAGAGTTAAGATGACCAGAACCTGTGCCAAAATAGATACAAGTATTTTACTGATGCTCTGCACTGCGTTTAGTTGCTATTCACCAAATCATGTATGGGACTTGAACATATACAACCTATGCCAAGGATTGAGAGTCAGCAGAACTGCTTGATTTTTGTTTTTAAAATTTAAGCTCTCACTGATCTAAAGGTCACAAGCTTGCTGATCAGTTCCTGATGTCTAGCACTGATCCAAAAAAAAGCACGTTTGTCATTAGGAATGGCAACAGGATAGAGAGGAGTTAATTCTCATGTAGTAGCTCTTACACTTGAAGCTAATTTGTTTGTACGTAATGATACAAGAATCCTAAACTCAGTTGACTCATCAAAATATATTCCCTGTGGTTCTGTAACTTTCAATAAGGCTTCAAATTAGAATTTGAGATAACCAACAGCGCATTTTATTACAGTGAAAATTATTTTCAACTGAACAAAGTATATTTGGAATTTTGCTATATTTTTAAAGGTAGAAGTCCAAAAATGTTTCTTTAAATTGGATGTTTAAGTATAAGATGGAATTGGAGACAAATGATCAGATTTGATGCGTTGTTACTCAATTAGCGCTTTTTTTTTAAAAAGTGTTATCACAATTGTGAAACATTAATGGAAGCAGCTCTTTTAGAACTTGATAATGATTACAAAATGTTAATACAACAGTGGTAAACACCAAAAGCACTCCATTTGTGGTGACTTGTGAATGTCTGACTACTGATTATTTTACAACATAAATAGCACTCAAAGTCCAAAATTTCCAATTTCCTTTGTTCGTGGTGTTCAGAAAGATGCTTTCATAGCGCTTGTCATCAAAATTACTATCTGTTATTAAATTGTTGGCAATTCATGTACTTTTTAAGTTTAAACTTTATTTTTGGATACAGTACTAAGAGACTTAATGGTAAACCAAACTTTTGAAAGTCTTATTTGAAGTGATCTACAGTGTACAAGTTGACTAATTTGGTTTAATAAAAAATTTCTTCCAGTTTAAAAATTCTTAGTAGTTGTGGGAAAAAAAACAAAGATACTAATATTTACTTGAGTTCCAATTGATTGCATGAGAGGAATTGAAATGGGCTGCCTCTCATCATGCATGTGTGCATGTGCATGATTAAGTTTGAAATTGGCTGTGTACCAAAATAAAGACTCAATTAGAGGAAGCATTCAGTTTAACCTGAGATGTTTTTTGAATGGAAGTGAATACTGTAGCTACAGGCGAAAGCTTTGCTTTAGAATGGAGCTAGTTGATATGTTCTAGCCAGGCTGAGCTGAAGATGGATCTTGGCCTTTTCATTCTGAGTAATGCATGAACAATCAAAGAGCCTTTTTATCTATTGTCCCTGAGAAGAACATCCATTTAAAGTTCAAATTCCAACAGGCTTGGGAAGAAGGGAAACCGATAGTAGGCTGGGCCCAAGAGATGATAATCAACCGTCAAGGCTGGGCTGCAAACAATCCAGTGCTTTGTCCTATGCCAGCAGATAACCAGCTAACAGGCTGGGGTACTTAGCCCTGAATAGAGGCTAGAGGCATTTGGTGCAATGAAAGAGCACTGCGAAAGTGGCAAAAACTGAGAGCATCTGGTATTCTGTTGCTTTTGGATCACTGAGGATCTCAATGTGAAATTAGGGCTGATATGGGATTTAAAGTAGTAAGCTTCTGTACTTGTTCTTAACCTGATTCTTAAGTTCTAAATGATGGCCAGAATAAGGCTGGGGAGGGGGAATAATGTTGAACAAATTGTTTATTTTAAATTATTTCCTGTCAGGGGAAAAAAAGTTTTCATTTGTTCGTTCAGCCTATTCTGGTTTATCCTGCTCATGAAAGGTCTACAGAGCCTGAGAGAGAAATCATAAGCAATAGTGTTTCTTCTGTTCTCTACTCCCACATACCCGGCCAGTCAAACCTTCAGTTTGCTTCTGCTGCCACCCACCATCTTCAGAATTCAATCAAATCATCAAATGACTACGATTCCTCATAATGAAGTTACAAATATCTGAAAAATGCAGCATGTCATTATTATTTAGATAGCGAGGATACAATGTAATGTTGGCTTATGCACACTTTATAGGGGTTCAACCACAATTCTAAACAAATGAAACAAACTTTTATCTTAACATCATTGTGCAAGATTGCTCATTTGATAAGAGTGCCCCATTTGCTGTTTAGTCCATGTTACTGTTGCACTGTTCTAGTGATTACCCAGTGTACTGTACATTGCACAGTTCATGGTGACAGTAATACATAAGCAAAATGATCTGGGTAAAGCATATCCGAAATAAAATTTTGAACTTTTTAGCAGGTGAGGCGACATCTGTGGAGCCTAAGTTTCAGGCTATGACCTTTTGTCAGAAAGGTAGATTCATTTTACTGAATACTTGTGACCCAGATTGGATGAAAACATTTTGGTTTTGTAGTGTACATTTCAATTGCTTGTTCTGGATATATTTTCAAAAATACTGCATTAGTGTTGCAGCTTGCAGTGCTTCATTGATGGAGAGTTGTAGAAAGGAAGGATGAAGTGGAAGAGATCCCGTTCACTGCCTGCCTGAACTGTGTACGGCTTGCTGCTTTATCTCTGTTCACGAACTGTACCCCGTATACGCTGATGGTATGGGCTAGCAGCAGTGCTCAGAGGGAGAGGGAAGCCAGCTTAGTCAGGGGTCCCTACTCTGTCTGGATATGTTCTGAGAGGTATCAGTGGACACTACATAATAAAAATGATAGCATGTTGTGCACTGTTCAGGGGGTGAGAGGAAAACTCATGGAGCTACTGCAATAGCTCATGGCATACTGGCTAAAACCTCCTGTCTAAATTCTTATCCGTTCACAAAGTTGATCATTTTTAAAACATGAACTATGACTAAACCCAGTTTTGTAATTTACAACTCCTCTTACTATTGCATTAATTTAGATTTCAGCACTGGTAAAGGAGTTACCCTAGCTAACCTCCACAGTGCATTGCATAATGAATTCCTGAAGAGAATTTCCTAACATGAATGTTCCTGTTTGTACGGAGGGGAAATATACCTGTACCTATAAAGCAAAATGACAATTTAACATGAAGTAAACACTCAAAACAAGTTTGTAGCGAATTGCCTCGAGGTTCTTAATGTCCTAAGGTAGCACATTGCTGAAAATTCCTGAAGAAGGGCTCATGCCCGAAACGTCGATTCTCCTGCACCTTGGATGCTGCCTGACCTGCTGCGCCTTTCCAGCAACACATTTCCAGCTCTGATCTCCAGCATCTGCAGTCCTCACTTTCTCTTAAGGTAGCACATTGCATGACTCAGCAGTGTCATTAAGTCACGTTGCACATTGTCTCTGACCTGCAGTCCACAGTAATGGAATTAATGAATTGTTGAACTTTATGCTATCAGTGCGTGAGATCCTGTGTAATTTGAGTGTTTTCTCTCATCGGTATAGCCAGGTCACTAGTATCAGGCATTACTAATACTATTAGTCTTGCAGCAGCTCTCATTCCTAGTTTTCCTTCCTACACTAGGTTGAGGCTGAACACTAGTGAGAGAGCAAGGAATGCAATTACTTGCACTTTGTTTTGTGTCCATTTATAATGTGTATTGCCAGCAGCAACAATGGAGGAGGAAACATGTTGGATGACCAAAGACCTTTAATGGCCCTGAATCGACTGTTGCTCAGTTTGGACAATAACCAACACAGTTTTACCACAGTTAGTCATGGTGCTTCATACTGGATGCAGCCCCTGTTTCTCTCTGACCTTGGGTCTGATTCTCATCTGCCATATCCATGTCAGCATGAGTGCATAAATTAGAGAAATAGCCAGTGAAGAGTTTCCCTCCTAGTGGATGTGGCACGATTTGAATTTATCTATTTGGTGAATGGAGTAGGAGTGCTGCAATTATTAGTTGAAAAGGGCAGGATCTAGTTCTATTGAGTCATTATTGGGATGAATGATCAGGTTTGAGGGAGAAAAGTTCCATTAATTAAAAACAAATAACTGAATTTTCTAATTGAAAATGACATCAAGTGAACTTCAGTTAAAATATCATCCTTTTGTGGAAAGGATCATTATAAGTGTTTGTATCCATTTGAAGCTTGTAGACATCTAAATTGCACAATTGAACTTAGACTTGAAATTTGATTTTATTTTACCTCTTATCTCCACAAATGCGATATCATTAATAATAGCCTTTTTTAAAAAAAGTGTTAAATTTGTGCAAGGTGAGTTATGTCCATAAAGAACAAACTGACAGATGCTATGAATTTTCTGACATTTGATGTATCTCGTCAAGCTCTGTGTGGATGGAATCTCTACGCATTGTTCACCTTTTACTTTCAATTCAACTGAAGTTGTAACTAACTTATCAAATTACCTTCGAAATGCAATAGTTTGGTCTGAGTATAATTAATATTGTTCAAAGTCTAGTATTGTTATGTTGCTGACACCAGTAAATGCCTTAAGTTTATTCTCAACAGGATGTTGCTCTAAGTGGATGTGGTGATCTTTGTATGAAAAGAAATGAAAAGGCCTTCAATTTTCTGGAGAGACTCATTGAATCCATTTTATCTAAATTTTTAAAACAGTTTTAACCACAAAAGCTTTACCAAGTTGTAGCATTCTGCCTGAGGAATCTGACCTGCTTTTCTCTTTCCCTGCTCTAGGTTGTTCTTGAGTTCAGATGATCAGCAATTTATGGATTGGCAGGTTTGACCTTCTGCTAACTGAATAACTTAAGTGGTATTGCGTACTTGTAGGTTCTCATGACAATACTGTATTGGGGCTTCAGATGTCTTTTGAAATTCTTCTAATTGAGCTATATTATGAAACTTTTAAAGTGCTGAAGGTCATTTAGTCAATTGCAATTGTGGCTGTTTTTGCTGGAAGTCTTGAACTAATATGTTGCTGTCTCCCCCATCCTAGCTCCAATTCCTCTTGTTCTGCTTCAGAAGTTTATCTATTGTGTTAAGATGCAGTGGTCATGGTCTGAACTGTCTCCTGGGGGAAAACAAAAAAGATTTGTGTTTCTTACAGTTCCATGTTTGTTTAAAAACGAAACCTCGCTTCTGTGATCTCTACCAGTTTAAAATTCTCACCAATCACTGACTTCCCAACCAAAGGAAACATAGGGCTCAACCTTTTCACAATCAGTCATTACTCTCAAAATTGCATGGCCCTCTTAATAGGGAAAAAAAAAATCACAGTATCACTACGTGTTCAAGGCAGAAATAGACTTGTAATCAATAAAGGGAACTATAGGTTACTGAAAAGTGGAGTTCAGAGTTAACAGATTGTTGAATAGCACCCTTAAAGGGCTGAATGGCCTACTTCTCGTACATTAATTGAATCTCATGTTGCTTCCTGGTGACTCTTCAATGGCTTTAAAGCTGTTTCTTTAAAGGATTGTTTAATCGTGTGTTGGACTGTGGACCATCTTTTGCCTCATCCAAACTTCTTATCTCTGCATTTGTAGATTGGTTCATGAAAAAGGAAATGAGCTGCTTCATGTATTCCATTGTTGTGGATTCTATTTTAACCACAAGTAACCTGGTAGCTCATGTGATGGGGAAATTCATAACTGAAATGTATTTTTAAAATGCAGAGAAGTTTGTTTTTTTTATGTAATGGTGGGACTATTGTCATTAAGAATCAGTCTTAAAAATTGGGTATGCTTATATAATTGATCAAAATATTGTCTGGGTTGCAAATGCAGACCGGGAATGCTTTAGCGAGTGCCCCATTGGAATGTAAATAAGTGAAGAGGAATCTGGCTCAATGCAGGACTATTTGCTTTAACAGCAGCTGTGTTGATTGGAGATTAGAAATAGCCTCGACTTGTTTTTCAGTAGCACGAAAAGCATTATGATAAAGTGTGATTGATCATTTTATCGTCCGTATCTCTACATTTGATCAGATTCAGACTATTTGTCAGATCAAATAAAAGAAATGTTTAGAATTATTTGCAACTGCAATACTGAAGAAAAGCCAAAACTGCACCCATGCTTCTAGGTTCTAAAATCCAAAACATTGTGCTTTGACAGGCATTGAGTTTTCCATGAATCTATTGTGAAACTATCTCATTGGTATTTGTGTGAATGAAATTTTGTTCTTCTGGTTTAGTTTGCATCAAGTTCTCTCCAGTGTCAAAGCCTGACAGTTAGGTTTGCTGGTGAAGCAAATTTACAAACAACTTTCTGTTCCTATGTAAATTCTAGCACAAATGCTGGTATTATTTACCCCAGATTGATGTTTTTTGAGGGGTATTGATAAAATTAGTTTTTATATGCTTTTCAGCGATTAATATAGGAAATATTGTGAATAAGATCACTTGATCCTGTTTAACGAGAATTTTACTAGAATAGAAGTTTACTATTTTTATGTTGTCTACTAAATTGTTTTCTTGAAGCATTCTTAAAATTTACAAGCAAACTGACTATTTTTATAAAGAGCAAAAACTCATTAAGTCTGTGGTCTGCTTTTTAAATTGTGTGGAGAAGGTAAAGTTTCATTGAGTTAAACCATAAACGATTTTTGCACTTTTTCTGAGCATCTGTAAGCCTGTGGCCATAGTGTTTACTACTTTTTTAATCAGGCAATAGCTTGCATTTATATATTACGCAATCACTATAATAAAGTGGTTAAAGCACATCTGATATATTAAAGTTTGACAGTCAGTTGTGAGAGGGTTGAGGGCAGGTTAAAAATAGGAACTTGAAAGAGCGAAGAGTCATGAAGTTGTACCGCACATAAACAGACCCTTCCATGCTGACCTGATATACCAAATTAATCTAGTCCCATTTGCCAGCATTTGACCCTCTAAACCCTCCTTATACATGTACCCAACTAGATGCCTTTTTAAGTGTTGTAATTGCACCAGCTTCCTCCATTTCCTCTGGCAGCTCATTCCATACATGCGCCACCCTCTACATGAAAATCTAGTTCCTTGGGTCCCTTTTATATCTTTCCCCCTCACCTTAAAACTATGCCCCCTCATTCTGGGTTCTCCTACCCTGGGGAAAAGACAGTGTCTTTTTACCCTAACCATGCCCCTCAGATTTTATAAACCTCTATAAGGTCACCTGACAGCCTCCCAAATTCAGGGAAAACAGCCCCAGCCTATTCAGTCTCTCCCTATAGCTCAAATCCTCCTTGAAATTCTTTTCTGTGCCCTTTCAAGTTTCACGATATCTTATAGCAGGGAGACTAGAATTGAAAGCAGTATTCTGAAAGTCGCCTAACTAGTGTCCTGTATAGTGCAACATGACCTCCCAACTCCTATATGCAATGCACTGACCAATAAAGGCAAGTATACCAATTACCACCTTCACTATCCTTTCTACCTGAGATTCCACCTTGAAGGAACTATGAACCTGCACTCCAAGTTTGCTTTCTTCAGCAACACTCCCCAGGACCTAACCATTGTGTATACGTCCTGCCCTGGCTTCACTTTCCAAAATGCAACATTTTACATTTATCTAAATTAAACTCCATCTATCACTTTTTGGCCCATGGGCCCATCTGGTCAAGGTTCTGTTGTATTCTGGGATAACTTTCTTCCCTGTCCACTACTCCGCCAATTTTGGTGTCTTATCCAAACTTATTAACCATGCCTCCTATATTCACATGTAAATCATTTATATAAATGACAAAAAGCAGTGAACCCAGTACTGATCCTTACAATTTAAAGTGAGGAGACAGGGTGATAGTGGAGGGTTGTTTTGCAGGCTGCAAGCCTGTGACCAGTAATGTGTCATAAGGATCGGTGTTGGAAAGTACAGGTATAAATGTTTAGGAAAGGAATTCCAGATCCAAGTGTGCGAACAATTGAAGATGCTTCCAATGGAAGGCCAACAAAAACTGGAGATTTGGAAAAGCTTAGTTCTTGGGTTACAAGAACTAGATTGGGGAAAGCTGCAGAAGTGGTGTCTGTGGGATGAGGTCATGGAGGAATTCAAACACCATAATGAGAACTGTAAATTTCAGTTTTGCTTGTGAAATTGCGTGCGAGTGTTGTGTAATTGTGTTGAAAAGGTATTAATGATTTTGTAAGCAGGGAGGCAAGTTTGAGAGGTCCTGTTCGCAATTTAACTCCCTCTTTGTTCCCGCAAGATGGAAACCATGATGAGATTAATAATTAGCTGTATTTAAATACAAAGGTGTTCTACTAAGTGTTTACATTGTAATGTAAATCAATTCTAAACAGCCTTTCAAGTACCCTATGTAAATCATTTATAATTATTAAAGTTTGTTTAACTTTAGGTTGTTTCATTTAGACAGTTTGAAGCTGTTCTTGTGTTTACAATCAAACTGGGTTTTGAGGGTATTGATTGTGGGGTGGTGGAGGAACAATTCTTGTGACCAGAACCTAAGGAATGGGCAGAGAAAGCACTTCTTTTTTAAAAAAAAAACTCTAGCATCTGCAGTACTACCTAAAGGATTGGGAAGTTCAGAGTAGTTGTGAACATTGGATAACATATATTTTGAAACCAGCTAACCATTGAAAAAAACTAAAGCTAACTTTTGCAGACCTAACACAAACACCATTGCCTCTCCCTTCCCTCAGGTAGATTTGTTCCCGCTGATAGTGTTCTATTTTACACTAGACTTTCAACCCCATATTCAGTGTACCACAAAAACCATCCCGTTTCAATCCAACTGCTGCTGAATATTTTCTTTTATCCAGACTCTGCTATTGCAGTGGTGTTCTTGCTGGCTTTGAGCTCATCTAAAACTGCCCTCATTGCTCACCACGCCAGGTCTGACTCACTTTGTTTGCTCACCTTCAGGAACTTGCAGATCTCCCAGTCTCTTGAATTTAAAATTCCCATTGTGATTACATCCCTCCCCAGATTGGCTTTCCTAAATGAAAGCCAAAAATGATTGAAATGTTCAGCAAGTCAGGCAGGTTCTTTGAACAGAAACAGAATTAATGGTCTAATTAATCTCCATTTCTCTCCCCGGTGTACATAATTTTTCAGTGCTTAAAAACTGAAAAGTAAATTCTCCCTTCCTGTTTTTGGCCTTTAGTTGCTTTGTTGACACACATTTGACAGTTATTTCTGCAGCCAATTAAGCTTCATACTCTAGAACTTCCTCCTTCAACCACTTTGTCTCCTTCTCCATTTTTAAATTACCCCTGACACTGGCTTTTGATTTACTGTCCTAATTTCCTTTGATTCATCCATCCAGTCTTCCTTTGCAAAATTGTTTCTAGATATATTAAGTGCCACATGTATAAGGGCCTTTCTGTATTTTTCCATGAGGTCAGTTAGAAAGAAAGCACTTTCAATAATTTTAATATTTTTCATGTTTTCTCAAAAAAGTAAAATGAATATATTTGTACTAGTGGAAGGTTGAACTGCAGAAAATAAACTCAACACAGTTGTTTTACTTGTCTTTTACTACTTTATATATAGTTAAAGGCTCTTGGATGTCAACCCTTGCATTAATAATAACTTCTGACGCGGTTAAGATTGCTAACCCCATAAACAGCGAAATGAGTGCATAATTTGTGATGTGAAGTTGTGCTCTCTGCAAACTCTTCTTGGGTCATTTGTGTTGTAAAATTGAGATCCAGTGAGAATATTCTAAGGCTTATGCTCCTCAGGTTTCACTTACCATTCTATTTAATCTGATTAAATCAGCATAATCTTTGATTTTTCACATGTACTTGGCAAAGTTCTGTACAATGAATTCATACGTATTACTTTATTTTTCCCTTTATCAACACCCCTCTTCCTTTTTCAAAGATATGCAGAGTTACTGCTAGAATGGGACTTAGCTTAGCTTATCAGACCTTCCACAAATAATTCTAATGAAAAAAATGAGCAACTGTAAGTGCAATGATTCAGAGAACATCTAAGTGTTCATTATTAATCAAGCTGTTTTTTTATTTCAGACGTTAAAGAACTCGAAAAGCCTTTGCTCTCTTGACGATGAAGATGAAGATGATGACGATGATTGTCATATGAAAACTATTGTGTCCTCGCCATGTGACTCAAATGATCTGTTAATGAATATCATCACTCCGGGCTCCAGTCCACTCAAAGAACATGACTCTGCACGATGTCATGTCCCTGGGAGCCGAGATGGCTCCCATCCAAGGAATTATGGGAAAGAAGTCACTGTGAGCGAAAGTGAGGAAGATACAAGTGATTGTGAAAGCACTGACGAAGGAATATTCCGGCTGGACTGTGGCGATTTGGATCTAGAACAAATAGAAAATAATTAATTGCTGCAACAATGTTCTAGATAAAACTGGTTGTTTTTATACTTTTTGTTGTGGTAGAGGATTACCTTTGCATAACTCATGTCCATTAAAAAAAATTTTGTTATTCTGGACTGCTTGAAGGTTTTTTTGTGCAAAACATCAGTAGTCCATGTCGTGTGTGCACAGAAGATAAAGGGTTCAGCAACTTGATCTTGGATACACAAGGTTGCCAATTTTTAGGTTTTGAGAAACATTTTGGACGAAGAGATTTTCTGTAAATTTGTCTCCATTGAGGATATTTTGCAATGTGTAGCTTTTGAAATGGAGAAAACTGAACTCTGCAAGGATGTGGATTTTTTTTGAAAAAGGGCATTCTACATTCAACTACACAGGTTTAACTACAGTGGTGTCGGTGCGGGTATAGTGCTGCTTTTTGTGGGGGAGGAGGGTGGGGGGCTGTCAGTGTTTCAACAAAAAAAAATTGACGTTTTACTTTTACAATGAGAAAGCTAATGGCTTTGATGAACCTGAAATGGCCAAATAGATAACATGGACATCTCGTACTACGGTCACAAGAATGTAATAAGCACTTGAGGTTTGGAAAGAGACTGTGATTGCCTGTTGTGATCGATTTCCCAGGAGTCAAACCCCTCAGCAATATTAGAAGGAAGACTTTTATAGTCTTTAAAAGAAATAAAATGGATTTTTGCTTTGCATTTCCTCTTGTTGTATGCCTCCTTTATTTGCTGGGTCTTTCTGCATTGCTTTTTTAGTAATGTTTTATTTAGTAAAAGAAGGATTCCACCTCATGCAGAAAGAACCCTTTACTGGCTGAGCTGTTTTGAGCCAGTCGTTTTTGGAGGAAGACTTTTTTTCATTTTATTCTAACGTATGAGGGTTCATCCAAGATAATGACTTGTAGGAGTTCAGTTTACTAGTTTATTTCTTTTGTATCCGGTGTTACCAGCAATGCTTAAACTTTGTCCCTGGTGATACAAAAAGGAGATATACAAATTAGGATGTTTTGCAGGAAATTTGACATGGATTTGCAATTTTGATTTACTATTTTTAAACTGAAACAGATCAAGAATAATTATTTTTGGTGGGATTAATTTTTTCAGATTTGTCCTTGGCACTTGTCTTAAAGTTGCTGATATAATTAACACTTTTTTCTATAGATCAGAAGATTATTGGTTGAATAATCTTGATTAATTCACTGCAGTTCTGAGGGAGTGCTGTCCTGTTATAGTCATCAGATGCTGACTTAGTCTGCACTGTCAGGGTGACTTGAAGCACTTTAAAAGCAGAAATTCCTCAAATTCTTTCCTTTAAGTTAGATGCCTGATCCTTCTAAAATAACAAATGCTGGGTCCCACTTGTAGCAGAATGTTTTATCTTTGGTGAGTGATGTGTGAATTCATCCCAGTGGACCTGTGTCTAGTTTCAACTGCGGGCTAATTTAAGTTACATATGTATATGGTCAGTTTGTTGCACCCTTCACAAAACAGTAAATTAATCATGGATCATCTACCTGCTCCTTGATACTATATCTAGTGAATATGAGATCAGGGGGACAAAATTACATCCAAAGTACATCGCCTTTAAAGCGTGCATGGGTGGTTTGATGGGAGAATTACCAATGTAGCATTGGATCAGCCGGACCGAGATGTAGTTGGCACCAGTTTAATTGCTTATATAGCACTTGAGACACCTGCATAAGTGCCCTTCTTGAGAGGATGTAATGCTCTACACTCACTGTAGCTGATGGTACAAACCAATCTTTTGAAGAATGTGCTTTGGATATGAATTTTGTACCTCCTGATCTCTCATCCAGTCCATTTAGTACTAAGGAGCAAGTAGGTGACCAATGATCATTTTGCTTCTCCATCTCCAAAATAATAAATTAATCTTCACGGCCATACATTTAAGGAAATTAAATTAGCTTGTAGTTGAAATTGGTCAGCTGGAGCAATTCTAGGCAAATGGTAGTCTATATATAAGTATGAGGAATGGAAAATAGATATGTACACACCCAGTTTAGAATAGTATTTCTGTGCTGTTGATGGGACAGTCTGAAATATGCTGTGTTGACAGATAACTCGAGAGAAACAGGAGGTTTAAATTTATATATCCTTGACTGAGTGCACTAACATATTATTTTTAATCAACCCAGTCAGATGTGTTATGACATATCTTAAGGGCAGGTGGGACTTGAACTTTGACCTTGACCACTTGGCATACAAGGAGGGACACCACTATACCATAAAACCCCCTCAATCATTTACATGTGGGCAAAGGAACATGAGCTACATTCTAAATTGATTAGTTAAATCAAGATGACATGTAAATTATGTACAATGGTTTTAGCTGGCAACAGTGAAGTGTCAATGTTTGTATGGTATTACTTTACACTGTCGGTCATAGTGGCATTAAATATTTATTCAGGGTGTAGATTCCCAGACCTCCTTTGAGAATTTCAGTAACCACAATTGCTTAGAGTAACTTTGATTTGAGGTCATTGCGTGCAGCACATGTGGGTAGTGAGAACCTACTTATTGGAAAAATCACTCTACAAACAATGCTTTAAGCTAAGATGCCCCTTTCCCAATCATGTTTTTGTGGTGCATGAACTAGGTGCTTATAAGTTATTAACACTAATCAGTGTGGAAGATGTTATGAGTTGAGCGTTTGCCAAGATTTATTCAATGAAGCAAGTAATGTAAGCTGGGTACAAATATAGACTGAGGCCCATTTATGCTTTCCAACTGATGCTCAGTTTGGCAACACCCAGGGCCAGTCGGCTCCTGACTTCATCCCAGTCTTGTTCCAAACTAGGGAAAAAAAACGAGCTGAACTCCAGAAATGAGGTAAGTGTGACATTAAGGCTGTATTTGGAGCATTGTATAGAGGAGATCTAGCAAAACGAGCCAGTGCAAATTGGAGGCAGAGGGGAAGAACTCCCCGCTGCTCTGTCATAATAAGCACAAGGGAAGATATGGTCTTTTAAAGGTCATCCATTTCAGGATGTTAAAGGACGACTGTAGTAGTGTTCTTGGCCAGGCATCTTCAGCTCCTTTATCCCAGGTCCAAAGTGCCTCCATCCCAGGTCCAAAGTGGTAAAGTTTGCTGATTGCATAATCTTCAACACCATTTGGGATTTCTCAAAAATTGAAGTAGTCTTTATCTATTTGCAGCAAAATCTGAATATTCTGGCTTGGGTTGTATGTGATAAATACTTGTGTCACAAGTGCTGGGCAATGACCATTTTGAACAGGCAACAATCTAGCACCACCCCCCTCTGAGCATCTTGCAGTGTAATAATTAGCTGGAAGCCGAACTGGGCCTGACATATAAATGGTGTGTTAGCAAGAGCCCATTAACGATGCAAAATCGTGAATCGCTGTCTCCACATTGCCTGTCCATCAAGTGTATGGTCAGGAATGTGATATTCATGGGATTTCAGTGTCACTGGACAGACCAGCATTTATTGTGCAATTAAAGATGGGCAATCATGTTGCTGTGGATCTGGGGTCATTTATAGGCCAAACCAGATACGGACAGCAGTTTCCTTCCCTAAAGGGCATTAGTGAACCAGATGGGTTTTTCTAACAATGGTTTCATGGTCAATATTAGACTCCGAATTCCAGATACTTATTAAATCCCCATTCTTCCATCTGCCATAGCAGGATTCAAACTCAGGTCTCTGGATTAAAAGTCTAGCCAATTGGTAATTTTATTATCGGCTCCCCGGGCTAGTGAATCAGCTTCGACACTTCAGCTCACCGCCAACCAGCATGAAGCAGCCTGCTTGAGTGGCACCTATTCAGCACTTTCACCATTCACTCACCACTGCCGACATAGTAGCCGCATTATATACCACCTACAAGATACACTGCACTAATTCTAGTAGACTCCTCTGACAGCACCGACCAAACCTGTGACCCTTACTATCTTGAAGCATAAGGCCAGTACTTGCATAGTAATAACCACACCTACAAGTACCCCTCCATGTCAAGCACCACACTGGCTTGAAATTATATTGTTATACTTTCACTATCAGGTTAAAATCCTGGAACTGTTTTCCTAACCGCTCTGCTGAGCATGAAGGTATGTCCAAGGACTAGACTATTCAAGAAAGCAACTGAGCAGAACCTTCTCAAAGGCAATTGTAGATGATCCATGTTCATCAATGACCAAACATATCTTGACACACTTTTGCATTTGTCTCATTAAAATCTTGTTTGTAGATTGCTATTCAAGAAAGCACTCTTATTGTTAAGAAAGCTTATTACAATTGTAATGTTTTTATAGTTTTAATGAAAAGAAATATTGGTTCAAAAATAGATTTTTTTTTGAGGTTTTATAAATAGTGTAGATCAAGAGTTCTGCGAGGATCATTGCTAAAGTTTACACTATTTGTGAACTGTTCATCACTAAGCATACAAATCTAGGAGAAAGTGAGGACTGCAGATGCTGGAGATCAGTTGAGTATGTCGGGCTGGAAAAGCATAGCAGGTTAGGGAGCATCCAAGGAGTAGGAAAATTGATGTTTCGGGCATGAGCCCTTCATCAGGAATGAGGCTTCTGGGCTGGAAGGGTTGGGAGAGAAACTGGATTGGGGTGGGATTGAGGGGGAAGGTAGCTGTGAAAACGATAGATGAAGGTGAGAGAGAAGGTGATAGATCGGGGTGGGGGGGGGGGGGGGGGGAGGGAGTGGGTAGATGGGAAAGGTGATGGACAAGTCAGGAGGGTGATGCCGAGTTGGAGGCTTGGGACTGGGATAATGGGGGAGGGGAAATGAGGAAACTGTTGAAATCCACATTTAGCCTGTGTGGTTGCAGTGTCCCAAGGTGGAATATGAGGTGTTCTTCCTCTGGGCATTGCGTGGTAATGGTTTGGAAGTGGAGGAGGCCCAGTACCTGCATGTCCTTGACGGAATGAGAGGGGGAATTGGTGTTCAGCCACGGGCCGGTGGGGTTGGTGTGTGTGGGTGCACCAGAGTTGGCACGTGAAAAGATCTACGAGAAGGTGTCCTGTCTCCCCCGATGTAGAGGAGACCATGTTGGGTGCAACGAGTACAGTAGATGACATTGGTGGAGATGCAGGTAAGTTTCTGTCAGATGTGGAAGGATTCTTTTGGACCTTGGATGGAGGTGAGGGGGAGTGGTATCTCAGGTTTTGCACTTCCTGAGGTGGCAGGGAAAGGTGCCAGGAGTGGGGTGTGGGCTGGTAAGGGACATGGACCTGCTGAGGGAGTCACAGAGGAAATGGTCTCTTGGGAACACTGATAGGGGTGGGGAGGGAAATATATCTTTGGTGGCATCTGTTTGGAGGTGGTGGAGGGTGATGCGATGTTTGCGGAGGTTGGTGTGGTGGAAGGTGAAGACCAGGGGTTTGGGAGTGCAGGGTTCTGTCCTTGTGTTGGGACTGGTGGGGTTCAAGGGCGATGATGCGGGAAGTGGAGGAGATGCATTGGAAGGCATTGGCAACCATGTGGGAAGGGAAATTGCGATTTGGAAGAAGGTCATCTGGGATTTTGTCAGGTGGAATTGGTCATTTGGGGAACAGATGCGACAGAGGAATTGGGAATAAGGGAATGGCGTTTTTACAGGAGGTAGGTTCGGAGATGGTGTAGTCTAGGTAACTGTGGGAGTCTGTGGGCTTGTAAATGTCCATGGTTAGTCGGTCGCTGGAGATGGTGATGGAGAGGTCTAGGAAGGGGAGGGATGTGCCCGAGATGGTCCATGTGAATTTGAGGTCGGGGTGGAAGGTGTTGGTAAAGTTGCTGAACTGTTTAACAACCTCACGAGAGCATGAGGTGGTGCCGATACTGTCGTCAATATAGCAGAGGAACAAATGGGGTGTGGTGCTGGTGTAACTACAGAAGATGGACTGTTCCACGTACCTGACAGAGAGGCAGGCATAGCTGGGACCCAAGCTTTGGTTTGGCGAAGTGGGAGGATTGGAAGGAGAATTTGTTAATGGTGAGGACCAGTTCGTCCAGGTGGTTGAGAGTGTCTGTGAAAGGGTTGGGACAGCGTGAGAGGACGAAATGAAGGGCTTAGAGACCTTCGTTGTGGTGGATGGATGTGTATAGGGACTGGACGTCCATGGTGAAGATGAGGTGGTGGGGGCCGGGGAAATGAAAATCTTGAAGGTGGTGAAGGGCATGGGTGGTGTCCCGAATGGACTAAGGAGCATAGAGCATTGTCAAGATAGGCAGAGATAAGTTCAGTGGGACAGGTGCAGGCTGAGTCAGGTTTGTGAATCTTTGGTAGGAGGTAGAATCAGGCTGTGCGGGGTTCATGAATAATGAGGTTGGAAGCTGTGGATGGAAGATCTCCTGAGGTGATGAGGTTGTGGTTAGTCTGGGAGATGATGGTTTGGTGATGGGATGTGAGATCGTGGTCAAAGGGGCAGTAGGAGGAGATGTCTGCGAGTTGGCGCCTGGTTTCAGCAGTGTAGAGTTCGGTGCACCAAGCTACTACTGCTCCTGCCTTGTCTGCGGGTTTGATGGTGAGGTTGGGATTGGAGTGGAGGGCTGCACGTTGAGAAGAGTGGAAAGTTGGAGTGGGGGCGGGGGGGGGGGGGGGGGGGCGTGGTGGACAGGTTGAGGTGGTCAATGTCCTGGTGACAGTTTGAAATGAAGAGGTCAAGGACAGGGTGGTTGGGAGTCTTAGGTAAAAAAAAGTGGGCCCAGAGGCGGATGCAGCAGAAGAAATGTTAAAGGTCGCAACATGTGTCAGACTTGTTAATCTGGGAGTTTACAGCGATGAGGGTGAGGCCTTTGCTAAGCACTCCCACCAAGGCTCCCATCCTCATTCCTGATGAAGGGCTTATGTTCAAAATGTCGATTCTCCTGCTCCTCTGATGTTGCTTGACCTGCTGTGCTTTTTCAGCACCACACTCTTGATTTGATATAAATCTAGGTTGAAGTACAAGCTATGGGGAGGATGTAAGCTCCAAAACAATATAGATAGGCCAAGTCTTGGGCAACAAGGTGGCAGTTGGGGAATGGAGGGGTTATTTAGCCACATGAATTGAAAATCATATTGTGCAAAGACAGAAAACCTGATGTTTAGAGGTGATTGGATGTACCCACACAAGGGGCACACATGATCATTCAATATAGCACATAACAGGCCTTTTGTTGCATAGGGATTAGAATACAAAAGACAATGTAATGTGCTCTCCCTTTCTGTAATGAGAGAGCTGTACAGTGTGCTGTTTGCTGTAAAACCACCTTCACTATTAAATATACCTATAACAATTTGTAATAATTTTATCAGCAATTATGTAAAAGATCCCAAGCCATTTATTCACCTTGCAAGCTTGACAGAAGTAAACTGCAGCAAAGCTCACCTGCAAGATAATCACTATCCCAGTCAGATCATTACCCACTCTGTTGTGAAAGTTTGTGTGCCAAAGGACTTGAAGTGTCCCATCTACCTCAAATTATCTTGGAAAGGCAAGAATTTAAACAGGTTAGTGAAACCGTTTCATGTTGCTGCTGTGTAGTGGCAATGAGAGATATTTTCCATTAACAGGATACTGCTGTCGGTCAAACAAAACTGCCTACAACACAATTGAGTAATGTATGTGAATGTCAGTATTTGTATGATGCCAGGTACATTGGCTTTGTCTCCTTATCCTTTGCCCCATAGTAGGCAGAGTATAGGCTGTACTCAACTAGACCAGGCTTCCAAAGTTCATCCTGTCTTCTATCAGGTATGATTGGGCAGCATTTGCTGAACAATCTTTAATGTGTTAGTGTCTAGATTAACAACCAATTTATGATCAGACAAGCTCAAAACATACCTTATTTAAGATTTCTAGAAGTGGCATGTATCCATATCAAAATTTTATTCACTGCAAATAGAATAAAATATGGCTTAAATATGATTTTTATCTGGAAAATGCAGCTGTCGCTGGATGAGCCACTATTTAATGTCTAGCCTTTGTTTCCATGGAGAACATTCTGTAGTCCACTGCAGTCCATTTGGTTTATGTAAACTCCCTCCCTTTGGCATTGTAAGTTACAAGAGTTTGATCCAGCACCCCTGAAGGAGTGGCAATTTATTTCCAAGTTGGGATGAGAGCTTGCATAGAATCCCTACCGTGTGGAAGGAGACCATTCAACCCATAGAGTCCATACTGAAGAGCATCCTAAACAGCCCCAGCCCCTTACCCTATCCCAGCAGCCCCACATTAACTATGGCTAGTCTGTCCCTGGACACCAGACAATTCAACATAGCTGACCCACCTAACATGCACATATTTGGAATATCGGAAGAAACTGGTGCACGCAGAGGAAACCTAGACAGATACAGGGAGGATGTACAAATTCCACAAAGTCACCTGGGTGGGGAATTGAACCTGGGTCCCTGGTGCTATGGGCAGCAATGCCACCCACACTGCTGCATGATGGTGGTGATGTTCCCATATATCTGCTGCCCTTCCAGCAGGGTTTGGAGGATATCTGTAGTGCATCTTGAATGTAGCCACCTTATTGAAACATACAAGATTCTTGAGAGGCTTGACAGGATTCTTTCTGTTTCTCCGACTAGGACCAGTGGGCATTATTTCAGAGTAAAAGGTCGTCCATTTAAGACAGAGGAAGAATGTCCTTTCTGAGGGAGAAGAATCTGGAATTCTTTACTGCAGAGGACTTTTGATGCTGAGTCATTTATATTCACGGCCGAGAGATTTTTAATCAGTAAGGGAATCGAAGGTTATGGGGTAAAGGCAGGCAAATGGAGTTAAGGATTATCAAATCAGTCATGACCTCATAGCATGGTGAAGCAGACTTGGGTTCTATTGCTATGTCTTATGGTTTAATGGAAAATTTTATAACTCTGAAGAGTAAGCTATTTTAGATTAATAGATTTCCAAGGGCTCTCTAAATCTTGATTTGTATGTGGGCAACTAATTTCCTGTGCTTATGGAATGTTATTTTCTTGTGTAAAAAAATTCTTAAATTTGATGTCTTAAAGAATATTGTTAATGTAGATTAATAGGTGCATTAGTTATTCTGAAAGAGAGCCATTGTAACAACTACAATGCAAATAAGGCTTATGGTTTTTGCAATGCCACCTGCAGCTCAAAGGTTTTGCTGTCTGGAAATGTATTTCTTGACATTATTTACTTCAGTACATTACCTGACACTCACTAGTGACTATTTGGCTGTTTGAGTGGAGTGATCCATAATCCAGACTGATCCTTTTCTCATTCAATCTGCACCCGTTATGTTGCAGATATTCAAAACTATGTATCATCTTTTGTCTCGCAATTAGCTATAATCGCTGTGTTGATGGACCTAGTGAGTTCCATGAAAACAAATCTGCAAACTTCCTTATTACTTATTAAATTTAGCTATTAACTAATGGCGAGACTTATTTCTGAATATTGAATTCATGGCTTTTCAGAGTGAAGGTGCTGTTGGTATGTTACGTTCATGTCTGATGTTTTGCTCCTTTCTCATTATCTCCAAGTTAACATCCTGTGTGTAATTTGTGCTATTTCAGAATCTGGTAGATATTTTCTTATCTTGCACCTCTGTTGTGCTGCATTGCATGGGATGAACAATGCCTTGAAATTAGGTTTCGAGTAGCTTTGTGGGCAAACTTCTTGGTAATCCAACAGTCCTGTATTTGAAGAAGTGAGCCTTTTTTTCCTCTGTGAACTGGCCTTTAAAACTAAGGGTTGGCTTGGAGTTAACTGAGCCAAGATTCTGGTGCTAGAAAAGCACAGTCGGTCAGGCAGCATCCGGGGAACAGGAAAATCGACATTTTGGACAAAAGCTGATGAAGGGCTTTTGCCCGAAACATCAACTTTTCCAGGCACCACTCTCTTGGATCTAATCTCCAGCATCTGCAGTTCTCACTTTCGTCCTGGAGTTAACTGAGGCATGGGAGGGTTCCTTGTTTGTTTTGGACATGTTGAGAGTGCTAAAATGTCAGCTCAGGGCCACATCCATCCATCATTCATTTCAATATCTTCTATTAAATCTTCTGTTGAGCTTTGGCGATGAAGAAGAATATATATTCTTTTGGCTTTTCCCCATTTATTATTTGTTCCATAATTTGCAATCTATCACTCTGCTTATCTAAGAGTCCAAAATGCAAACTGATTTGTCCACCCACATTGTAATAGCAACTCTGAAAGGTACTGGAATGGAATAAGTCCTGTGTTTCAGGCAATCTAAACTGTTAAAAAAGCAGTTGTTGAAATAATGAGTTAAAGATGAACTGGCAAATTGGTCATCCAGTCTCAACGTTAGCAAGTTCAATGGAGGAGAAATTCAACTTGTATTTATTAGTTTAGCATGTGAAAAACAGGTATCAGCTGCTGACAAATGGGTGCAGTGCAGGCCGGGGCAAGAAAGGACGTTGCTCGTCATTGGCTACTTTGGTGTTTCCTTTCTTCCTGATGGTGGAAATTGAATAAGGATTCGTACACCAGTTGTCTTTCACTGTGTCTCACATACAGCATGGGTGCTGGGGAAAGTATAAGTACAAAAAAGAAAAGGAAGGGGTGAGGATCTTTAGAACAAATGCCCTTGACATCAAGATTTCAAGTGACTGAATATGGTATATGGGAGAGAAGCTCATTGGTTGCACTCATACCAAGCAAAAAGGAGCAGTGTGGTTGTTGGAGGTCAATTATCTCAGTCCCAAGACATCACTGCAGGAGCTCCTCAGGCTAATTATTTTCTGAAGTAACCTGTTCAGAGATGTAATTATATGCCTCTGGAGTATATAGAACTTGAACCCAGGTCTCTTGGGCTCAGTGGTAAGGACCCTGCGCTGTGGCACAAGAGCCCTTTGAGCTCCGCTGGGTAGACTCCTAAAATCATAGGATCCCTACTATGTGAAAGCAGGCCATTCAGCCAATCGATTCCACAACGATCTTCCGAAGAGCATTCCACGCAGCTTCCCTATCCTATAAACCTGCCTTTCCCATGGCTAATCCATCTAACCTGCACAACTTTGGTCTGTGGGAGGAAACCAGAGCATACAGACGAAACTGGGGGCCTATGAGTTTACACAAAGATCCAACAGCTGCTTCATCAATAACCATCTTGCCATCGTAAGGTTAGAAGTGGAGATGTACACTATTCAATAATAGCACGTCTGTGGAAACACATGCTGAAACAGCCTAATTCCATACGCAGTGAGTCATACAGTCATAGAGATATACAGCATGGAAACAGACCCTTCAGCCCAACCCATTGAGCCAACCAGATATCCCAACCCAATCTAGTCCCACCTGCTGGCACCTGGCCCATATCCCTCGAAAGACTTCCTATTCATATGCCTCTTAAATGTTGCAATTGTGCCAGCCTCCACCACGTCCCCTGGCAGCTCATTCCATACCACCCTCTGCGTGAAAAAGGTTGCCCCTTAGGTCTCTTTTATATCTTTCCCCTCTCACCCTAAACCTATGCCTTCTGGTTCTGGACTCCCCAACCCCAGGGAAAAGACTTTGTCTATTTATCCTATCCATGCCTCTCATAATTTTGTAAACCTATATAAGGTCACCCCTCAGCCTCCGATGCTCCAGGGAAAACAGCCCCAGATCCTCCAACCCTGGCAACACCCTTGTAAATCTTTTCTGAACCCTTTCAAGTTTCACAACATCTTACCGATAGGAAGGAGACCAGGATTGCACGCAATATTCCAACAGTGGCCGAACCAATGTCCTGTACAACCGCAACATGACCTCCCAACTCCTGTACTCAATACTCTGACCAATAAAGGAAAGCAAACCAAACGCCGCCTTCACTATCCTATCTACCTGCGACTCCACTTTAAAAGAGCTATGAACCTGCACTCCAAGGTCTCTTTGTTCAGCAACACTCCCTAGGACCTTACCATTAAGTGTATAAGTCCTGCTAAGATTTGCTTTCCCAAAATGCAGCACCTCGCATTTATCTGAATTAAACTCCATCTGCCACTTCTCAGCCCATTGGCCCATCTGGTCCAGATCCAGTTGTAATCTGAGGTAACCCTCTTCGCTGTCTGCTACACCTCCAATTTTGGTGTCATCTGTAAACTTACTAACTGTACCTCTTATGCTCGCATCCAAATCATTTATGTAAATGGCAAAAAGTAGAGGACCCAGCACCGATCCTTGTGGCACTCCACTGGTCACAGGCCTCCAGTCTGAAAAACAACCCTCCACCACCACCCTCTGTCTTTTACCTTTGAGCCAGTTCTGTATCCAAATGGCTTGTTCTCCCAGTATTCCATGAGATCTAACCTTGCTAACCAGTGTCCCATGGAGAACCTTGTCGAACGCCTTACTGAAGTCCATATAGATCACATCTACTGCTCTGTCCTCATCAATCTTCTTTGTTGCTTCTTCAAAAAACTCAATCAAGTTTGAGAGACATGATTTCCCACGCACAAAGCCATGTTGACTATCCCTAATCAGTCCTTGCCTTTCCAAATACATATGCAACCTGTCCCTCAAGATTCCCTCCAACAACTTGCCCACCACTGAGGTCAGACTCACTGGTCTATAGTTCCCTGGCTTGTCTTTATGCCCTTCTTAAACAGTGGCCCCACGTTTGTCCACCTCCAGTCTTCCGGCACCTCACCTGTGACTATCGATGATACAAATATCTCAGCAAGAGGCCCAGCAATCACTTCGCTAGCTTCCCACAGAGGTCTAGGGTACACCTGATCAGGTCCTGGGGATCTTTAACCATTTCAAGACATCCAGCACTCCCTCCTCTGTAATCTGGACACTTTGCAAGATGTCACCATCTATTCCCCTACAGTCTATATCTTCCATATCCTTTTCAGTAGCAAATAACATTGCCTAGCACCTTTGTGGTGTGAATGACCTTCAACAAGAGGTAATTAATCCATCCCCATGACATTCAATGGCATTATCATCACTGAACAGAAGTTATCATTAACCAGATATTGAACTGGAGCAGCTATTCAAGATACCCTTCACGTGGGACCTTCTATGACCCCTCTCAGGATTCAGTGTAATTCATGCATGGATTTTGATCAGCCATTGAATTAAAATGTTTAGCTATATTTTGGCCTACTGTTAATAAACATGGAATTAAGAGTAATTTGAGATTTTGATCCATTCTTGTGGCAATACAATGTCCAAATTTCACTGCCCCTACCATCTAGAAGGACAAGGGCAGTAGATGCACAGAAACACCACAATCGGCAATTTCCCCTCAAAGCAGTCCACCATCCTGACTTGGAAATATATCGCCATTCCTTTACTGTCACTAGATCAAAATCCTGGAACTCCCTCTCTAACAGCATTATAGATCTGCCTACACACTCGGGTCTTCAGTTCAAGAAGCCACCTTCACGAGGGCAATTTAATAACGGGCAATACGTATTAATGTTTCTTGCCATACTCGTCCTATGAGAAACTGGACCAAGAGACTCATAGAATTCAGGTACAAGAGGGTGGGGCTCGAATCTGGTGTAACGTGGCTCAAACAGGGATTCTTAGCAAAAAATCTTAAGGCTGCTCAAGAAATGGCTGAAAGCTGATTAATGGTTATGTTTTTAGGATGAACCAAAGTAACCCTGCTTGACCTCATAAAGCCAACCTTTGAAAGGACATCAGGACATCCTCATGCCTGTCCTGACTGGCCCCACACATGGAACGTGATGGTTTTCTGATCTTCTCGTCTGCTATTTATCAACAGTGTTTTAAGTGAGGCACTGAGTCTTGTCTGGCTTGGCCCACTGGGTGCAACGAACTGATGTTTAGAGTCAAAGATCTACCAGCTTTGCTGCTGTTTTTCCTCTTGAACATGGTCTCTCCTGAAGTAAAGTGTCGGGAGTGCTCAGCATTATCAATTGCATTCTGAAGCTTTTGCACATGATGTTGAATATAGCTTACTGCAGTACATCACTGTAACTGTGAAACTGAAATTGTCTTGGAGGGGAGCGAATTAAAATCTGACCACATCAACAGGAGTTGAAAATATATTGTGACCGGCAATGTTGAGTGTTACTGAGATTTTAGATTTCTTTCAACCTCAACTAAACTCTGTTAATCATATTTTGTGGATTTGTTTTGCCGAATAATTTTTTTCTGACCACCAAAACATCTTTATATAAAAAAAAGTCAACACTGATTTAATGTGTTCTGTGTTCATGTGAAGGGTGTTGTGTGTGGAATGTGTGCCTTCATATTGTGGGGTGAAGTGGCTCTTGGGAGGTCTTCAGCATCAAGAACACAACGGAACTGAATCATTATCAACAGAAAGGTACCTAGTAGCTCAGGCTCGCTTGGTCAGTCCAATCATTTCCAGTTAGTATGTGTACATAATTCTAAAGGAGTAGGAAGGATGGGAGTGAGGACATGTATATCGGGTTGGGTGGAAGGGTTTGTACATTTTGGTTTGCATAGTGTAGTGTATGGTAAGGGAAGCATTTCTACTCACAAACAATGACGATACTTGGAACTCTTGTTCAAAAATGGCAGTGCATGCAGGGTCAGTCATTAATTTTAAATCTGAGATAGATACATTTTTGTTAAGCAAAATGGAAACGGGCCAAAGGCAGGTTTATGGAGTTAGGCCACAGATCAGGCATGATTTTAATGGTAGACTCGAGGGGCTGAATGGCCTACTCCTGTTCTTATGTTCCTGTGCCTGTGTATGGAGGCATATTGCGGTGATTCGGAGTGGGCATGGGTGGATCTCTGAAGGAGCTGCTAACGTGCTCGGTGAGAGTAGAGAGATGTGTGTTTTGTAGGGCTATGGGGCAGTATGCTGAAGGTGGTGGTGTGGCATTTGACTGTGTTTTGTGTGTGTGTGAGAGAGAGAGAGAGAGAGAGAGAGAGAGAAAGGGAGACAGGTTGCCACTATGCAACAAGAAGTGTGTTTGTAAGGAATTGATATTTGTACAATGAGTTTGTATATGTGAGATTTCTGAGAGGTTTGGGATGTGAGTGGGGGAAGGGACGGTGAGGGAGTTATTTTGAGCACTGTGATATATTTTTGAAAAAGGATCTGTTGAAAGAGAGAAATCTCCACATGGCAGTAAAGTTGACTGTAATTCGAGTTCACTTCTTTTACATCGATGTGAGTGTGAAGGTCCAGGGTTAAAAGCCTCTTTATGGGCAATGACTGAAAATTGAGAAACTAACCTAGGAACCCAAAACCCATTAATTTTGATCACTGTGTTATTTTTCCCACAAGTATTTCATCAAATGTTGTAAAATGCAAGTTTGTGATCAGGGCAGAATGACATGGTTTTGGTAGCAGGGCTATGACACTTAATAGTCGAGAGTGTGGTGCTGGAAAAGCACAGCAGATCAGGCAGCATCAGAGGAGCAGGAAAATCGATGTTTTGGGCAAAAGCCCTTATTCCTGATGAAGGGCTTTTGCCCAAAATGTCGATTCTCCTGCTCCTCAGATGCTGCCTGACGTGCTGTGCTTTTCCAGCACCACACTCTCGACTCTAATCTCCAGCATCTGCAGTCCTCACTTTCACACTGTGACACTTAATAGCTGTTGAGTGGACAATGGTTTTATCTCCATATGGAAGCATGCATTAGAGAGCAAAGTAGTTCCTTTCTTTAAAAAAAATCCCATACCTCAGGCTACCATCTGAAATAAGCATTAAAATGTTTTACAAATGTGGGATACCAGTTGTTCTCACTGAGACATTGTTCGCGATGCTGCAATGAACAAGTAAGATCAACAAAAGAGTTAGATTCAGTACTATATTACTGGCAGTCAGTCTTCGTTTGCTCTGCTATGGCATTTTCTATACTAAACCAGTTTAGTTGAACCTGGTTAAGACTTTCTCAGGGTTTTATCTTCACTGAGGTAAAAAACAGGAAGTAATCCATTCCTAATTTTGAAAGTGTGAATGACAGCAACACCGTGCATTTGAAAAGCAAGCTCAATGCATTAAAGGAGTTCAAGGTGTAACCAAATAAATACTGAACCGCACAGGATGAGACATTAGTGCAGGTGATTAAAATGATTGCTCAAAGATGTGGGTTTGAAGGATCGTCTTAAAGGAGGATTAGGTTAGAGAGGAAGAGAGGTTTAGGGTATTCAAAAATGTAAGGACGAAGCAGCTGAAGACATGATTGTCAATGATGTGCTGAAAGCAGCAGGAGGTGAGCCTGGAGTAAGAGATTGAGGAATGTCAAGTCCCTCGAGGGTTATGGGGCTGGTCAGGTTACATTAGGAAAGTAAGGTAGAGATTGGAAGAATTTAACAGGAAAATGAAAATTCTAAATCATGACATTGATGGATGAACAGCAATGTAAATCAGTGAGCACAAGGGTGATATGTAAATGGAACTCAATGGAAGTTATAATACGAACAGTGTAGTCTTGGATGAGCTCAAGTTTATGGAGATGGAAGATAAGTCAATCAGGAGAGCACTGAAATAATTGATAATAAAAAGGAGTGTTGCAGTACTCGAAATCTGGAAATAAAAATAAAGTGCTGGAGAAATTCTGGCCTGACAGCAGCTGTGGAGAGAGGTGGGATTAACAATCGAGTCTAAAATGATTTTTCAGAACTCTAAGTGTTGGAATAAAGAGGTCTGGAGGTAATAGAAGCATGAATGAAGCTGAAATGCTGAAGTGGTAGGTGGGCATGCAGTTATGGTCTTTGTTGTGGACTCTCAGTCCAGAGACAAATCAGTCAGAAAGATTGCAAACAGTTTGGTTTCAGGGAATTGCAATCACTAGAGAAGAGTTTGTGGCAAGTTCCAAAGACTATGGCTTTTGTCTTCCCGGTATTTAAATGGAGTAAGTGAAGTGTTTCTGAGGTTCTTTTTGCAGGCACACATCTTCTGTTTGTTGCAAATTGTAGTGTGACACCAGGCAACTGAAGAATTCGAGTGAATGTTTGGAAGTGACAGCCTCCATTGGCTAATTCCTGATGTCTATATCGATAGGATCTCCAAATGTAACTTTTCGTTTTGTATACTGAATGCAGAAACTCAGGCAGGGAAGGCTCTAAACGTGCAGTCCCACTCTGTTTTCTCTGACAGAAGCACTGAAGAATGGCAAGCATATTTGGAAGTGAAAGTTGTGCCAAAAGACTGAAGGGTGACCAATGGTCCACCTTGATTAAAAATCTCTGATTGAGCAGCTCTGTCATTTGTTAGATAGTTATCCTGATGGTCCTGATGGTCCTGACTATATCCATGTAATTCCTAAAGCAATTGTATGAGGGGCTTGTCATTCGTCAGGAATGTAGGACAGGCTGCTCTTGTCTCCCAGCAGCCATTCTGTTACATTGGTGGAAGAGTCAAACATTGGGTGAAATGATTGAGTACTACAAGATAAAACCATGGTGTCAGATTCATTGTACAATCATGTTTGATCCTATTTCTGTGTTCAGAGACTAACTGGACGTAAAGGGAATGGTAGCTTTTTATATTCTCAAAGGCTGCTTTTGTAGTTCTGGCACTTCCAAGAGTAATAGAGATGTAAAGCACAGAAACAGACCCTTCGGTCCAACCCGTCCATGCCGACCAGATATCCCAACCCAATCTAGTCCCACCTGCCAGCACCCGGCCCATATCCCTCCAAGCCCTTCCTATTCATATACCCATTTAAATGCCTTTTAAATATTGCAATTGTACCAGCCTCCATCACTTCCTCTAGCAGCTCATTCCATACATGTACCATCCTCTGTGTGAAAAAGATGCCCATTAGGTTCCTTTTATATCTTTCCCCTCTCACTCTAAAGATATGCCCTCTAGTTCTGGACTCCCCCACCCAGGGAAGAGACTTTGTCTATTTAACCTATTCATGCCCCTCATGATTTTATAAACTTCTATAAGGTCACCCCCCCCAGCCTCCGAAGCTCCAGGGAAAACAGCCTTAGCCTCCTCAGCCTTTCCCTAGAGCTCAAATCCTCCAACCCTGGCAACATCCTTGTAAATCTTTTCTGAACTGTTTCAAGTTTCACAATGTCCTTCTGATAGGAAGGAGACCTGATTTGCACGCAATATTCCAAAAGTGGCCTAAGTCATTAAATAATTTAATCATGGTGGCCCCAGTATTGATCTCAGTGGTGCATCTCAAGTTACCAATTGCTGTGCTGAAAAGGCTCCCCTTATCCCAAATCTTTGTCTTCTCTTCGTTAGCCAATCCTCTATCCATGTTAAAACACTACCTACAACACCATGGGACTATCATTTAGAAAAACCTAATGTGTGGCACAGGTTGCTGCGGGGGATTGTGAGAGATAGGATTTACATGCATTTGGAATGGCAAGGACTGATTAGAGATAGTCAGTTTGGCTTTGTGCGTGAGAAATCATAACTCTCAACTTGAGTGTTTTGAGGATGTGACTAAGATAGATTATGGCAGAGCAGTAGACGTTGTTTACATGGACTTTAGTAAGGCCTTTGACAAGGTTCCGCATGGTAGATTGGTTCATCAAGTTAGGTTACACGGGGTTTAGGAAGAGCGTGCTAGTTGGATATAGAATTGGCTTGAGGATAAGAGACAGAAGGTGGTTGTGTAGGGTTGTTTTTCAGACTAGAGGCCTGTGACCAGTGGTGTTCTGCAGGGATTAGTGCTGGGTCCTCTGTTGTTTGACATTTTCTAAACAATTTGGATTAGAATATCGGAAGCATGGTTAATAAGTTTGCGGGTGACACCAAAATTGGTGGTATAGTGTTCAGTGGGGAAGGTTATCTGAGATTACAAAAGGATCTTGATCAACTGACCAATGAATGAGGAGTGGCAGATGGAGTTTAATTTGGATAAATGCAAAGTATTGCATTTTAGTAAAGTGATCAAGGGTGGGACATAATCAGTTAATGGTAGGGCAATGGGGAGTGTTTTGTAGAACAGAGAGACTTAGGAGTTCAGATACATACTTCATTGAAAGTGGCATCACAGGTAGACAGGGTGGTGAAGAAGGTATTTGTTACACTTGACTTCATTGGTCAGAGCATTGAGTATAGGAGTTTGGACATCGTGTTGTAGTTGTACAGGGCATTGGTGAGGCCACTTTTGGAATACTGTATACACTCCTGGTTGCCCTATTGGAAGGATATTGTTAAATTGGAGAGGGTACATAAAAGATTTACGAGGATGTAAGTAGGACTGGAGGATTTGAATGATAAGGAGAGGCTGGATAGGCTGGGATCTTTTTCACTGAAGCATAGGAAGTTGAGGGGTGACCTTGTAGGAGTTTATAAAATCATGAGGATTCATAGATAAGGTGAATAGAAAAGGCCTTTTCCCTGGAGTATGGGAGTTCAAAACTGGCATAATTTTAAGGTTAGAAGAGAAAGGTTTAAAAGGGACCTGAGGGGCATAGAGTGGTTTGTATGTGGAATGAACTACCAGAGGAAGTGGTAGATGCAGGTGCAGTTACAACATTTAAAAGATATTTGTACAGGTACATGAATAGGAAAGGCTTCGAGGGATATGGGCCAAAGCAACTAGTTTAGTTTGGGAAACTTGGTCAGCGTGGATGAGTTAGATCGAAGGGTCTACTTCATTGCTGGATGACTTTATAACACTGTGACTCGAAATGCCTTCCAAAAATCCAAAAATATGTCTGGTGCTTCCCTTTTATCTATTTGGTTGTTATCTCCTTAAAGAACTTCAATAAGTTAGTCAGGCATGATTTCCCTGTCATAAAGCCATGGTGACTCTGTTTAATTGTAGTATGTATTTTCTTGAACCACTGCAGTCTGTATAATTTAAATATGCCCACAATGCTGTTTGGAAAGGAATTTCCAGGATTCTGAACCAGATGGGTTTTTAAATTTACTTTTGTGGGATGTGCCAGCATTTATCGCCTGTTCCCAGTTGTCCTTGAGAAGGTGATGGTGGGCTGACTTCTTGAACCACTGCAGTCCACCTGCTATAGATAGACCCACAGTGCCCTTACTGAGGGGATTCCAGGATTTTGACTTAGTGACAGTGAAAGAACAGTAATACATTTCCAAGTCAAGCTGTTGAGTGGCTTGGAGAGGAACTTGCAGGTGGTGGTGTTCCCATGTTTCTGTTGCCTTGTCCTTCCTTATGGAAGTGGTTCGGAAGGTGCTGTCTGAGGATCTTTGGTGAATTTCTGCAGTGCATCTTGTAGATAGTACAAACTGCTGCTACTGAGCATCGGTGGTGGAGGGAGTGGATGCTTATGGGTATGGTGCCAATCAAGCGGGCTGTTTTGTCCTAGATAGTGTAAAGCTTTTTGCATGTTATTGGAGCTGAAACTATCTAGGCAGGTGAGGATTATTCCATCAAACATTCTGATGTACCTTGTAGATGGTGGACAGGCTGTGGGAAAGCAGGAGGTGAGTTACTTGCCACAATATTCCTAGCTTCTGACCTGCTTTTGTTGCCACTGTGTTTATGTGACAAGTCCTGTTGAGTTTTTGGTCAATGGTAACCCCCAAGATATTGAAGTTGGGTATTCAGTGATGATAACACCATTGAATGTCAAGGGGCATTGGTTAAATTGTCTCCTATTGGTGATGGTCATTTGTGTGTTGCGAATATTACTTGCCACTTGTCAGCCCAAACCTGGATATTATCCAAATCTTGTTGCATTTGAATGTGGACTGATTTAGGATCTGAGGAGTTGTGAATGGAGCTGAACATTGGGCAATCATTGGCGAATAACCCGATTTTTGACCTTATGAAGATTTGATTCGATTTAGTACTGTCGGGTGAGTGAAGATACAGCGAAAAGTGTTGTCTTATGTGCTTAACAGGCAAATTGTACGATACAAGTGCATCAGGGTAACAGAGCAGAGTGTACGATATTATGTTACAGCTGCTGAGAAGGCGCAGAGAGAGAGAGAGATCAACATTAAAGAGGTAAAAACAAGGACTGCAGATGCTGGAAACCAGAGTCTAGATTAGAGTGGTGCTGGAAAAGCACAGCAGTTTAGGCAGCATCCAAGGAGCAGGAAAATCGATGTTTTGGGCAAAAGCCCTTCATCAGGAATTACTCTGCAGGCACCCTGCCTCTATTTCTGATGAAGGGCTTTTGCCCAAAATGTCGATTTTCCTGCTCCTCGGGTGCTGCCTGACCTGCTGTGCTTTTCCAGCACCACTCTAATCATTAACATCAAAGAGGTCCATTTAACAGTTTGATAACAGTGGGGAAGGAGCTGTTCTTGAATATGTATGTATGTGAATGCAAACTTTTATATCTTCTGTCAATGGAAGAGAGTGGAGGACAGTATAACTGGGGGCGGAGGGGTCTTTGATTTTGTTGGTTGCTTCCCAATGCAGCAGGAAATATAGATGAAGTCAATAAATGGAAGGCTGGTTTGCGTGATGGACTGTGTTTGCAACTCTCTGCAGTTTCTTTATGATGGAGAGAAGAGCATTGTTGAAGGAGCTAAAGGTGGGTTGGGCCTAGGACATTACCCTGAGGAACTCCTGCAGAGATGTCCTGGGGCTGAGATGACTGACCTCCATCAACCATGACTATCTTCCTATGTGTCAGGTATGAGTCCAACCACCAGGGAGTTTGCCCCTGGTACCCATTGATGCCAGTTTTGCTAGGGCTCCTTGATGCCACAGTCAGTCAAATGCAGCCTTGATGTCAAGGGCTGTCACCCTCACCTCCCCACTGGAATTCAGCTCTTTGTCCATATTTGAACAAAGGCTGTAATGGGGTCTGGAGCTGAATGGCCCTGGTGAAACCCAAACTGAGTGTCACTGGGCAGGTTATTGCTGAGCAGGTGCTGCTTAATAGCACTGTTGGTGACACCTTCCAACACTTTACTGATGATCGAGAGTAGACTGATCGGGTGGTAATTGGTCGGGTTGGATTTGTCTTGCTTTTTATGCATAGGACATATTTGGGCAATCTTCCACATTGTTGGGTACATGGCAGTATTGTAACTGTACTGGAACAACCTGGCTAGGGCAGCGGCAAGTTCTGCAGTATTCTATAATACTGTTTCCAGAAAGTTGTCAGGGCCCGTAGTCTTTGCAGAATCTAGTGTCTCCACCCGTTTCATCACATGGAACTAACTAAATTGGCTGAAGACTGATGTCTGTAATGGCGGGACCACTGGAGGAGGTGAAATGGATCATCCACTTTGCACTTCTGGCTGAAGATTGCTGCGAAAGCTTCAGCCTTATCTTTTGCACTATTTGCTGGGCTCTTCCATCATTGAGGTTGGGGATATTTGTAGAGCTTTCACCTCCAGTGAGTTGTTTAGTTGACCACTGCCATTGTCAACTGGATGTGGCAGAACTGCAGAGCGTAGATCTGATCTGTCGGTTGTGGGATTGTTTTGATGTTGAAGGAACGGTGATGCGTTTCCAAGTCAGGATGGTGTATGGCTTGGTAGGGAACGTTCAGGTGGTGTTGTTCTCATGATACTGCTACACTAGTCCTTCTAAATGAAAAATTGAGAGATGTCAAAGGAGCCTTGATCAGTAGCTGTCCTGCATTTTGCATGTGGTAACTCACTACTAGTAATAGGGTGAGTTTATGTTTAAGGTGATGGGGCTTTGTCTTGGATAATGTTGAGCTGTACTCTTCCAAGCAAAAGAAGAATATTCTATCACACTCCCGATTTGTACCTTCTGGATTGTGGACAGACTTTGGGGAGTCAGGAGGTGAGTTATTGGCGGTTGAATTTGTGACTTGCTCTATTTGGCTGGCATGGTTCAGGTTTTGGACATTGGCAAACCCCATCCCACTCCAGTTGTGAATAGTGAGGATGAAGTAGCGGCAATGCCATTAAGTGTTGTGGTTGGGTGGGTGGGTGCAAGTGACCAGGGAGAGAGAATCTGGTTCAGCTGTCATGTCATTGTGCCTGAATGCCCTGTTGGCACTCAATGTACCCAATACAAAAAATAACCACCTGGTCTAGTGGGTGAGATAATCAGTTCTTAAGGAACTGAACCCGAGCATGTCCATCAAGGTAATTTACTGCTGGAGCACAAATGAAAAGTTGCATTTTGGACACCATTCATCGAACTGTCCAATGCTCCTCACCCTCTTATCTTTTGGAAAAAGCTTGGTCAGCTTCTATAATGAGTGCCCAGTCCAGCAGATGAGTTAATGAATTGAGCCATGAGTTAGAGATTGCCCCACTCTCCTTCATGAAAATTGACCAGAAGGAATAACATTATATGTTACACTAATAGCTGCTTCTTATGGAGTAAATGTTGGTTGCTTTGCTGTTTAGCAGTAGGTCTCTGTCTATGTTTATCATTTGGAGGTCACACAGCAAAGTAATAAAGGGCCCATCTGTTTAATAATGTGTGTATTTCATGCCTTATGCTACAAATTGCTTCAGTCAGTTCTAATCAATGTGGCATGCACCTGATGGGGTCATGTGGTACACCTTCTGGGCCGTTACATTTCACCCTCCCAAACCAATCTGGCGAAGACCAGTAATTTGGCTCTGGGGAAGCTGGAAGTGTGAATGTCAGTGGGAGCTGCGACTCCGACAAGGGCTTTTGTGGTTGAGATTCCAGTGGTGTAGCAGAGACTGTAGCTCCCAGGCTGCCATAATACAGTTTGATTGAAGTGAGATACACAGCGTGATACTGCTCTCTCTCATTCTGTGAAATTGCCAACTGTATATTGAAATGTAACAACGTCACTGAATGCCAAGTAATGGAATAATAGTTAAAAGAAAACAGAAGTGTACACCCTTGCCTGCTTCCTTCTACACCTAACAGGAAGCTAAAGCCTCCATGATCACAGTCACAAACCTGTCCTTTGTAAATGTGTGAAAGGTTGGAATTGAATATTTGATAAACAGCTAATTTTGTTCCTGACAGCAACAAAGTCACACTGATAATTTTAATGTAAGATAGTCAATGTACATATTAGGCAGCCATTATTTTCTGTACTAACATAAGGTCTAGTTGGAAAGGGTTTAAACTTCTTTGATATCAATGTACTGAAGTACTACATAAGAGCTTGTCACTAATATTATTGTGTGATTACAGCCCACTGATTCCTACTCTACCCCCGCAAGGTTTTTTTTAGAACCGATACTTAGCTGCAGTGTTTACTTGGGAAATTAAGCAAAAAAGAAATGACAATATGACTAATTTATGGCAGGGTGGAGATACCCTTTATGTTATGCTCTGTTTGATTTGAACATGACATTTGAGTTCACAAGTTTTATTTTGGCATCTGATGTTAAAACCTAAAAGTTGGTATGCCATCTTATCAGGGTGGCAGAGACGGCCAGTCTGCCCATTGTATCTGCTGTCCACATGAGCAACTCACCCTAATACCATTCCTTTGCCTTCTACCTGTAACCCTGCACATTCTTCCGTCTCAGATAACGTGTGAACAGATAATTTATCTGAGTCAATCATCAGCTGCAAATAAGCAGAGTACCACGAAATCAGACAGGAGCTCAACACTCCTCCAACCACAAACTATCTCTTCTTCTCAAGCATGTTTTCCTTAAAATGTCTGGGAGCTGTGAAAGTGCTTTATAAATTAGATTAGATTACATTACAGTGTGGAAACAGGCCCTTCGGCCCAACAAGTCCACACCGACCCGCTAAAGCGAAACCCACCCATACCCCTACATTTACCCCTTACCTAACACTACGGGCAATTTAGTATGGCCAATTCACCTGACCTGCACATCTTTGGACAGTGGGAGGAAACCAGAGCACCCGGAGGAAACCCACACAGACACGGGAAATGTGCAAACTCCACACAGTCAGTCGCCTGAGGTGGGAATTGAACCCGGGTCTCTGGCGCTGTGAGGGCAGCAGTGCTAACCACTGAGATTAGATTACCTACCTAGTGTGGAAACAGACCCTTTGGCCCAACAAGTCCACACCGACCCTCTGCAGAGAAACCCACACCCCTATATTTACCCCTGACTAATCCATCTCACACTACGGGTGATTTAGCCCGGCCAATTCACCTAACCTGCACATCTTTGGACTGCTTCTTACTGAAGAACTTTTGGAAGAATGGAAAGAATTGCATTTACGTAGTACCATTCACAGTCAGAACATGTTCCAAAATGCTATATGCACAATGACTGTGTAGTCATCAAAACAAAAGTCATCAGGATAGCAGCAGAGTCTGGCTCCTGAGTAGAGCCTCGTTCACTGTCCTTTTTCTCTTGTTTGGTTTCCTTTTTTTTTCTTTACTTACCTCTTGTCCTGAGCTGGGCATCGGCGACAGTGAGGGATGCCGGTGTGGACTCATGCCAGTGGTTAGTGAACCCAGAGCTGGCTCAAGTGAGCCCCTACATACATTTCCAGGGGGAGCATGGAACCTGACATTGGAACTGGCAGCTGCTACATCAGAGACAGGCTCAGCAGCAAAAGATGGTGCCTGCAGATCAGTGACGTCAACTTTGGGTCTGGTGTAGATGGCAGTGAGGCAGTGCAGGAGGGATGGTAGTGCAAGCATCATTGGTAATGAGCTGGGTCAGGACTGACTGACTCTCTTTAAGCTTCATTTGTTTTAGTCTTAAAATATTCAAAATGGCACCAGATCATGGTGACAGTGGAGAAGCTTTCCACTGTAAGTTTACTGTTTGTCTCACTGTAAAATACAAATGACAATCAAATCACTCATTCATTTATTCGCTGTTGCAATGCTACTTCTTACCAGCAGTAATGTAATACAGAGCAGATGATCCATTTTAAACATAGATTAAGAGATAAATATTGGTCAGGGTGGGGCAGATAATTCCCCAGCTCTTTTTCTTAATATGACATTTAGCATTCATCTGAGAGAGGAGAACGGGCAATAGATTAATATCTCACCAGAAAGATAGAACCTCCATCAATTTAACATTGGAGCTTTCACCTTGTTTGTTGCTCAATGCCGATAGGAGGATAACCTTCCTACCCAGAAACAGGAATGCTGCCTTCTGAACCACAAACACCATTGAAGTACTGCCTTTTTTTAAAAACAAGGCTTCACTCTCTCTCACTTTATTCTCAGTTCTACAGAATAGCTACAGTTAGGGGCCGACAGGTAACTGTCACCAGTGTCATCTTTCCCATGAAATGTCATTCTTTCACCCACATGGATTCTACATCTTCTCGCCCAAGTTTATTTTCTGCCAGTGGTAACAAAGCTACCTTCTCACCCTTTCCTTTCTGCCTGTCCTTCTGAACAGTCGCATACCTCGGAATATTTAGCTCCCAGGTTTCTTCTCTTTGTAACCATGTCTCTATAATGGCTAATTTATTTTTGTGTCTTTAATGAATTATTTTCTGATTTACTAAATATGTTTCTGTTAGGAGCTGTTCAGCTTGTCTCTTCACCATTTTTAAACCAGTTTTTATTCACCATCTCGAGGGTATAGATTTAAACTGAGAGGAGAAAGATTTAAAAGTTACCTAAGTGGCAATGTTTTAACGCAGAGGGTGTACAAAACAGGCTGCCAGAGGAGATGGTGGAGGCTGGTCCAATTACACTTAAAAGGCATCTGAATGGGTATATGAATAGGAAGGGTTTAGAAGGATATGGGTCAAATGCTGGCAAACGGGACTAGATTAGATTAGGATATCTGGTCAGCATGGACGAATTGGACCAAAGGGTCTGTTTCCGTGCTGTACATCTCTATGACTCTCTGGCAGGATTGAATGAGTCAAGCTTCCCATATAGAGGCTACATGTCAGAAATGGTTACTCCAACTGAAAGACGAATATTGTGAGTGAATTTCTTCAGTAGCATGCTTTTCACTTGTCACCACTGAAATAATTTCATAGAAGTTGGTATTCTGTCGCCAAGTCACCCGTTACTTACACGTAGAGAGTCCCTGACACTGATCTAGCTCCCTCAGAGCCAACTCTCAGAGTGATCAGGATGTCTGACCCTCCTCTTTTTATCTGTCAGCCAGGGCTCCTTGACTGTGGTAAGGACAAGCCAGGGAACTATAGACCAGTGAGCCTGACGTCAGTGGTGGGCAAGTTGTTGGAGGGACTCCTGAGGGATAGGATTTACCTGAGGAAGGGCTTATGCCCGAAACGTTGATTCTCCTGCTCCTTGGATGCTGCCTGACCTGCTGTGTTTTTCCAGCACCACATTTTTCAACTCTGGTCTCCAGCATCTGCAGTCCTTACTTTCTCCTATGTATTTGGAAAGGTAAGGACTGATTAGGGATAGTCAACATGGCTTTGTGCGTGGGAAATCATGTCTAACAAACTTGATTGAGTTTTTTGAAGAAGTAGCAAAGAAGATTGATGAGGGCAGAGCAGTAGATGTGATCTATATGGACTTCAGTAAGGCGTTCGACAAGGTTCCCCATGGGAGACTGATTAGCAAGGTTAGATCTCATGGAATACTGGGAGAACTAGCCATTTGGATACAGAACTGGCTCAAAGGTAGAAGACAGAGGGTGGTGCTGGAGGGTTGTTTTTCAGACTGGAGGCCTGTGACCAGTGGAGTGCCACAAGGATCAGTGCTGGGTCCTCTACTTTTTGTCATTTACATAAATGATTTGGATGCGAGCATAAGATCTGGACCAGATGGGCCAATGGGCTGAGAAGTGGCAGATGGAGTTTAATTCAGATAAATGCATTTTGGGGAAGCAAATCTTAGCAGGACTTATACACTTACGTAAGGTCCTAGGGACTGTTGCTGAACAAAGAGACCTTGGAATGCAGGTTCATAGCTCCTTGAAAGTGCAGGTAGATAGGATAGTGAAGGCGGCGTTTGGTTTGCTTTCCTTTATTGGTCAGAGTATTGAGTACAGGAGTTGGGAGGTCATGTTGTGGCTGTACAGGACATTGGTTAGGCCACTGTTGGAATATTGCGTGCAATTCTGGTCTCCTTCCTAATGGAAAGATGTTGTGAAACTTGAAAGGGTTCAGAAAAGAATTTCAAGGATGTTGCCAGGGTTGGAGGATTTGAGCTACAGGGAGAGGCTGAACAGGCTGGGGCTGTTTTCCCTGGAACGTCGGAGGCTGAGGAGTGACCTTATAGAGGTTTACAAAATTATGAGGGGCATGGATAGGATAAATATACAAAGTCTTTTCCCTGGGGTGGGGGAGTCCAGAAGTAGAGGGCATAGGTTTAGGGTGAGAGGGGAAAGATATAAAAGAGACCTAAAGGACAACTTTTTCACGCAGAGGGTGGTAGGTGTATGGACTGAGCTGCCAGAGGATGTGGTGGAGACTGGTACAATTGCAACATTTAAAAGGCATTTGGATGGGTATATGAATAGGAAGGGTTTGGAGGGATATGGGCCGGGTGCTGGCAGGTGCGACTAGATTGGGTTGGGATATCTGGTTGGCATGAACGGGTTGGACCGAAGGGTCTGTTTCCATGCTGTACATCTCTATGACTCTATGACTTTATAAACTGCCAACTATTTTTTCATGTTTGAGCGAGGTTGCTAGTTTGGCACTAACCTTGTGTAGAAGAGCCTCTGCCCATGATATGCTGATTAAAGATTTTTGGGGTGCCGTCCAACAATAGTGGCATTGGTTTCCTGAGTGTTTTAGTGGAAGAAATGGTAGCTTTGCTAGAAATCTTTTCCACACAGGTAGTCTGACAGTATACAGTCAATGGAGAGGTTAGAGGTTGTGAAGAGAGAGAGTTGGGTTTTGCCAGCTCATTCCTTCAATGGATGTTGTCAAGTAGCAACATGTAGATAAGAAAGAGAGAGAGCCCAAAATCAATTGTTGGAAAGCTACAGAAGTTATGGTGCAGGAGTAGGAAGGGAGGTATTCTCGGTATGAAGGGATACTTACAAATTGAACCAAGCGAGAGCAGCTCAATTGAGATGAACAATGGACAAAGAGGTGGTTCAGGAGGTGTGGTCAACTGTGTCAAAGTTACAGAGGGAGATGACGAGAAACACTTCTCCACATAGTACTCCCTTAGTACTGCACTGGGACTCCACATACCCCACATAGTACTCCTTTAGTACTGCACTGGGACTCCACATACCCCACGTAGTACTCCCTTAGTACTGAACTGGGACTCCACATACCCCACGTAGTATTCCCTTAGTACTGCACTGGGACTCCACATACTCCAGGTAGTACTCCCTTGGTACTGCACTGGGACTCCACATACCCCACGTAGTACTCCCTTAGTACTGCACTGGGACTCCACATACCCCACGTAGTACTCCCTTAGTACTGCACTGGGACTCCACATACCCCACATCGTACTCCCTTAGTACTGCACTGGGACTCCACATACTCCACGTAGTACTCCCTTAGTACCTGCACTGGGACTCCACATACTCCATGTAGTACTCCCTTAGTACCTGCACTGGGACTCCACACACTCCACGTAGTACTCCCTTAGTACTGCACTGGGACTCCACATACCCCACATAGTTCTCCCTTAGTACTGCACTGGGTCTCCACATACTCCACTAGTACTCCCTTAGTACCTGCAATGGGACTCCACATACCCCACATAGTACTCCCTTAGTACTGCACTGGGACAATACCCAGGAATCTTGTGCTCAAGTCTTAGAGTGGGATTATAGCGCATGTCTTGTGGCTCAGATGAAAGTGTTGGCAGCTGAACACCCTCAACATGGAAACATGGTTAGAAATAATACCTTGTGTTGTCTCTATATAGCACATCATAATTTCTTTAAAGGGTGTGATGTAATAGAATTCAAAATCTAAATAACAAGCCCATTAACTCTGTAGAAAATGGAAAATTGTAATCATACAGTATTTTTAGAAGGTGCTGTGTTAATGCAGCCATCAGGGGGTCATCAAAGAATACATTACCCACATGGCCTAATGTCAATGTAAGTGTCATTAGCCATTCTTTTGTACTGTACATTAGAAGAACACATGTTAATCAACAGTCAGAAGAGACACCTCCCTGCAATGAATGCTTTTGGACTCACTTTTTAATTAGATATACTAATGATGATTGCAAATAAATGAGAGATGCTTTCTAAACTCCTGAGTGTATTTTATAATAACCTTTTTAATGGCTAAGCATTCGGACTACAATGTGATTAAGGAAGCATTATGGAAATACTCTGTGATGACCTCATAGATATGTGGATATTCTTTTTATTCATTCACAGGATGTGGGTGTCACTGGCTAGGCCAGCATTTATTGCCCATCCCTAATTGCCCAGAGTCAACCACATTGCTGTGGGTCTGGAGTCACATGTAGGCCAGACCTGGTGAGGATGGCAGGTACCTTCCCTAAAGGGCATTACACATTTACGAGATTTACGTAATTACGAGATCCCCATTTTAAATCATTTTGGTTTTGTAAAACTCAAATGCTTGATCATCCCAGAAACATTGTTTTCTTTAGTTATACATTTAGTTAGTCACTGGCCACACCAGTTATGGTCACAAGACAATTCCTGAACCCCTGAAGTGCAGGGACTGAGACTATTTAAACAATGCCATGAGGTAAGTACTTTCTGGATTTTGACTCCGGAACCATGGAACAGTGATATAGTTCTAAGTCAGAATGGTGTGAAATTTGGAGAGGAACTTACTGGTTGGGGTCTTCCCACTCATCTGCTACCCTTTTCTTTCTAGATATTAGAGACAGTGAAATCTGGACATGCTGTAGATCAAAATAAATCAAAACCCCAAATTATTTGTAGATGTATTGAACTTTTAAGTACAACATGTGTTTCTTAAAAAAAAAAAAGCAAAAAAATGGCTGTGTATGTGAATTCAGTGATTGGCTGAAATCTCTGTACGCATTACACTGGAGCAGTGAAAGGTCAGACCTGAAAAATGTCAAGGGAACTTTACTCAGCAACACCTCAAAAGGGAGTCATGCTACTTAAAAAAAAAAAACTGAACGGTGGTATACTCTGGGTTGTGCCAAGTCAGTAGATGTTGAATTTAAAGAAAGGCAGTTCTAGGTGAAAGACATGTTTGTGTTGTATCCTGCCAAGGAAAGATTTTAAAAGCCAACTGCAGTCCCTGACCTCCATGTGCTAGTCTGCTGGCATGCTCATTTTTGGTTTGAATTGCACCATGATAGCATGTGCTATGAAGGGATTTCCAATAAACACCCCTGTTTGGGCAGGCTAAAAGAAATAAAATCTCTCTGATTGCTGAAAACAAGTCGATTTGATTTGATTTATTGTCATGTGTACCCAGGTACAGTATAAAGGTTTGTTTGTGAGTAGTACAGATGGATCAAAGTAATCAAAGACATACAGATCATAGGGTGAGAAAAACGTGGCCAGAGTGAGGCACACAGGTTACACCACATGGAACATATGCCAAGCAAGATCAGCTTTATTTGAAGTTAGAGTGTCCATTCATCAGTCTAGTAGTGGCAGTGTTCTTGAACCTGCTGTCATTTACGTAAGCGTAGCTGTAACTCTTTGCTTTTAAAGTCTAAATTTCAACAGTTTTAAACTGAAATGTCAAACTCTCTCAAACTGGCTATTGCAGTTCAAGCATTTCTCCTATGCGTTTTGAGATGAGATTGGTCATAGACCAGTGTCTGAACTGGTAGTTAATGCAAACATTAACCCAGACCATTCAGGATGCACGTTCATAGCAAGAATGAGGTAACTGTTGCTTCTGATGTACTTGACACCTCTGAAACTGATGTTGTGGGTAACAAAACTGAGCCTGCAGCACCTAAAGTCAGAGAGGCGTTGGGTGTTCGTTGCGGTTCAACTTCTGACAGGCTTGTAAAAATCTGATTCTAAATGTCAAACTTTCCAGTGCCTGAATTTAGCCGAGCTTCCTGAATATTTGATGAGTCACCTGTTTCTAGTGGAGTGGCTCGCTGTTCTGGCCAAAGATCTGAGCTGTGCTTCCTCATACAAATCAGCAAATAGATGAACACGGTTTGGAGAATATGACAGCATCACAAAACCTCTTTGCAAGTACAGCAGAGTTTCCAAGTTTATGGCATCTGCCATTTGTGCCCCAATGCCCCTCCATGTCCTTTTAAGGTGAACGATAAGCAACAAAACAACAACCTAACCACACCGATAAATACAGAGCTGTACCAACAAAGGGCTGAAACACAAAGACAATTGAAGTGTGGGAATTCTGTGTACCACAAATTTTGATAGTGCAGATCAATAGGACCACTTAGAGTGTGGAACAGAATTGATGAATGGGGAGAGCAAATGGACAATTCTTTTCAAACAGTTCAGACAAATCTAATGCCATGGCATTCTTTGGAATGCTAGTTAAGAACATTGACAAAAATAGATTCTTCTGTGTTTACTCATTGTTGTAGGGGAAAGATCGGTTCAGTTGAAAGGGTTATTTCTAATACATGAGGACTGGATAGTGCAATGCAATAGGAAATTTCCTTTTATCCCCAGGGTGCTGCTAAGTGAATTCAGTTCATCCTGATGCTAAGTCTCCTTTCTGCAAAGCGTACAGTCAGTCTTCAGTGAGATAAATGGTTGCTCTCCACCAAATCACAATGAATATATAGCTATGTGGGTTCTGGGTGGCTCAGTGGTTAGCACTGCTGCCTCACAGCATCAGAGACCCGGGTTCAATTCCCACCTCGGGCAACTGTCTGTATGGAGTTTGCACGTTCTCCCCGTGTCTGCGTGGGTTACCTCCGGGTGCTCCGGTTTCCTCCCACAGTCCAAAGATGTGCAGGTCAGGTGAAATGGCCATGCTAAATCGTCCATAGTGTTAGGTGCATTAGTCAGAGGGGGGAGGGTTACCCTCGGAGGGTCGGTGTGGACGTGTTGGGCCGAAGGGCCTGTTTCCACACTGTAGGGAATCTAATCTAATCTAATAAATCCCTAATAAAACTGAATGGCTTCATATTTGCCCAAATTACACTCCATCTGCCTGATTTTTGTCCACTCACTCAACCTACCTATCTGTCAGTATTCCTTTCATGTCCTCTCTGCAATATACTTGCCTGTCAATTTTCATTTCATCTGCAAATTTCGCTACCATGCTTTCATTTCCTTCATTCAACTCATTGATATAAATTGGAAAAAGCTGGGGTTCCAGCAAAGAACCCAACATGACTTCAGTTGTCACATCCTGCCAATCAGAAAAAAGTGCCATTGATGCTTAGCTTTTCTTTTGCCAGTGAGCCAAATCATCTATCCATGCTGATATATTTTCTCCCCCATATATTGTTCAGGACATTTGCCGAGCCTTCTCCTCCAGTGAGTTGTTTAATTGTCCACAAACATTCACGACTGGATCTGGCTGGGCTGCAGACTTTAGATCTGTTCTGTTGGTATAGGCTTGCTTAGCTCTGTCTATCACTTATTCCTGATGCTGTTCAGCATGTAAGTAGGAGAAAGTGAGGGCTGCAGATGCTGGAGATCAGAGCTGAAAATGTGTTGCTGGAAAAGCGCAGCATCCAAGGAACAGGCATAAGCTCTTCTTCAGCTACCTTCCCCCTAGCACCCATTTATCTCCCAGATTCCCAACCCACAAGGGTCATTTCTGATGAAGGGTTTATGCCCGAAACGTCGATTCTCCTGTTCCTTGGATGCTGCCTGACCTGCTGCGCTTTTCCAGCAACATACTTTCAGCATGTAAGTAGTCCTGTTTGGTAGCTTCATCAGTTTGGCACCTTGTTTTAGTTATGTCTCATGTTGCTTCAGTCATGCCCTCCTGCTCTCTCCATTGAACCAGGACTGATCCCCTGACTTGATGGTGATGATACAGGTGTAGTTACGCTGGGCCTTGAGATTATAGATTGTAGTTGAATGCAATTTATGCGCCTCATGGATGCCCAGTCTTGAACTACTTAATGTGTTTGAAATCTATCCCATTTAGCACGGTGATAGTGCTACACAATGTGTCCTTGTTCTTCTAAATGTCACTGAGAATTAGTCAACCTTAATCCCAGAAATCAGCTGAGTGAATCTTCAATCTTCAATCTGATCTGCCTCCAATGCAAGTCTACCCCTCATTAAGGAAACCAAATCTGTACACAGTGCTCGAAATGTGGTCTCACTAACACCTTGTACAGTTATAGCAAGATTTCCCCACTTTAATACTACAGCTTCCTCATAATTACAACCAAATTCAATTTGTCTTCCAAATTACTTGCACCTGCATGCCAATATTTTATGATTCGTATTTAAGGATACCTAGATCTCTATGTCATAGCAGTCGGGTGGTGAGAAAGCTGTTAAAGCTTACGGGATTCCAGGCTACATCAATAGGGGTGCAGAAGACAAAACCAGAAATTTTTTTCTTGGAGAAAGTGAGGACTGCAGATGCTGGAGATCAGAGTCGAGTGTGTGGTGCTGGAAAAATACAGCAGGTCAGGCAGCATCCGAGGAGCAGGAGAATCGATATTTCAGACATAAGCCCTTCATCAGAAATAACCCTTGTGGGTTGGGAGTCTGGGAGATAAATGGGAGAGGGGTGGTGCTGGGGGGGAAGGTAGCTGAGAATGCAATGGGTAGATGAAGGTGGGGGAGAAGGTGATAGGTTGGAGAGGAGGGTGGAGCAGATAAATGAGAAAGACAATGGGACAGGTCAGGAGGGCGATGCCAGTTGGAGGCTTGGGACTGGAATAATGTGAGGGGAGGGGAAATGAGGAAACTGGCGATTGCAAGTGGTGGAACTTCATCCGCCTGGTTCAACTGGTTCTCACCCTTAACAACTTCTTCCAAACCTCCCACTTCCTCCAAACCAAAGGAGTAACCATGGGGTCTCACATGGGCCCCAGTTATGCCTGTCTCTTTGTCAGGTATGTGGAACAGTCCATATTCCAGTTACACTGGCACTATGCCCAATCTTTTCCTCCACTATATCGATGACTGTATCGGTGCTACCTCGTGCTCTCATGAGGAGGTTGAACAGTTCATCAACTTCACTTACATCCTCCACCCTGACCTCAAATTCACATGGACCTTCTCAGACACCTCCCTCCTCTTCCTAGACTTCTCCATCTCCGTCGACCGACTGACCATGGACATCTACTACAAACCTACCGACTCCCACAGGTTACCTAGATTACACCTCCTCCCACCCTGTCTCCTGTAAAATCACCATTCCTTATTCCCAATTCCTCCGCCTCCATCATATCTGTTCCCAGGATGACCAATTCCACCATAGAAAATCCCAGATGGTCTCCTTCTTTAAAGACCTCCCACGTGGTCGACGATGCCCTCCAGCACATCTTCTCCACTTTCTGCACCTCTGTTCTCAAACCCCACCCCACCAATGCAACAAGGACAGAACCCCCTTGGTCCTCACCTTCTACCCCACCAACCTCCGCACAGATCGCATCATCCTCCACAACTTCTGCCACCCTCAAACAGACCCCACCACTAGGGACATATTTCCCTCCCCATCCGTATCAGCATTTTGGAGAGACCATTCCCTCCACGATCTCCCTATCAGATCCATGCCCCACCCATCAGCCCTTACCTCACTCCCGGCACCCTCCCTGCCACCCAGGAAGTGCAAAACTTGCGACCACACCTACCCCGTCACCTCCATCCAAGGCCCCAGAAGATCCTTCCATATTCAACAGAAATTTACCTGTGCCTCCACAAATGTCTTTTACTGTATCCTTTGCACCTGATATGGTGTCCCCTACATTGGGGAGACAGGACACTAACTTGCAGATCATTTCAGAGAACATCTCTGGGACACCCACACCAACTAGCCCCACTACCTTGTGGCTGAACACTTCAACTCCCCCTCCCACTCCACCAAGGACATGCAGGTCCTGGGCTGCCTCCACCACCAAACCGTTACCACCTGATGCCCGGAGGAAGAATGCCTTGGAACCCTGTAACCACATGAGATTAATGTGGATTTCACCAGTTTCCTCATTTCCCCTCACCTCACATTATCCCAGTCCCAAGCCTCCGACTCGGAACTGTCCTCTCGACCTGTCCATTGCCTTTCTGATCTATCCGCTGCACCCTCCTCTCTGACCTATCATCTTCTCCCCCACCTTCATCTACCTATCGCGTTCTCAGCTACCTTCCCCCCAGCCCCACCCCGCCTCCCATTTATCTCTCAGTCCCCCAGTCCACAAGCCTCATTTCTGATGAAGAGTTTATGCCCGAAACATAGATTCTCCTGCTCCTTGGGTGCTGCCCGACCTGCTGTGCTTTTCCAGAACTGCACTCTTGACCCAGAAATTTTTTTGAAAACGCTTGTAAAAGATTTGCTTGCCCTCAGCTTAAGCCTCTGATTCTGGACATTATACTTTAGGAAGGGTTTATGATAATTATTCTGAGGATGAAAGGTTCTGGTTACATGGATAATCCATTGAAGTTGGGTCTTCTGTTTCTTGAAGAGAAGGTGAGAGGAAATGTGTTTGTGGTATTGAAACCACAATTGGGGCTGGACTGGATAGATAGGGAGAAACTGTCCCCATTGTGGAGAACTTGAAAACCAGGGACACCATTTCAGTTGATTGGCAAAAGAAGCAATTGGCTGGAATCCTGAATACACAGTGTGGGATTGTGGTGGGAGGCAGATTCAATTGTGGCTTTCAAACCATAATTGGAGAATTATCTGAAGAGAATAAATTTGCAGGGCTAAAGGGAAAGAGCAGGGGAGTGCGACTAGCTGAGTAGCACTTGCAGGGAGTCGGCATGGATCTGATGGACTGAATGGCTTCTTTTGTAATCACTCTATATTTCTGTGGTTTAAAAGCCTGTTACCTATACCATATGGTAGAAGTGATAAGTACAATTATTGAATAATATGATATCTCTGACTGTGAACAATGTTTCAGTAGGTTATGTGGTTGCCCGTCATTTGCTCATGTTTTAAATATATTAGGAGATGGAAAGTCAAAGGCTGATTCAGACTGTGGAACTGTGAAGCTCCTAATGAATGGTTATTGCTAAAATATTATCTGCATTGGCTTTAGTTTCATTAGAATTAAGCAGTTTCCTGAAGTGATGGTTAAAATAGATAGTTCTGTGGTGTCCTCAGCTCACAGATGGGGCTGTGTAGCCAAACAGGACCATTTGTCCAATAAGTGGTTTCGAAACAGAGGCACAATTGTAAAAAGATGCGTATTTTGATTTTCTGTTGCGCGATTGACCTGCCTCGGCTGGACATATGCTCTTTTGGGCCTTATTGTAACCAAAAAAACAATTGTTGCCCCCAAGATAAAAATGAAAGGAAATTCTAATGCCTTGCAATAGAGAAATGGTTGCTGTTTAGTGCGGTGCGTAATGTGGGAAATGGTTCGCTAGTCAGAACTGATGTCAGTCACAGATGAATCTGTACATTGACATTTTCAAAATACATTGGAGCAGATGGCCTTTCCTGTGATGTTGGCAGCTGTAATACAATATGAAATCGTTGCTGTCTGAAGGCACGGTTCACTTGCTGTAGTGATTTCATCACCTTGCTACCCAACACTTTGTTGCATTTCTACAGAAGTGACCTTTGTTTGAGAATAGCTTTAACTGATCCATGTTTTTATGGTAGAAATGTGTCATAACTGATTCTGGTGTAAAAGAACTTAAAAATGTGTTGCTGGAAAAGCGCAGCATGTCAGGCAGCATCAAAGAAGAAGGAGAATCGGCGTTTTGGGTATAAGCCCTTCTTCAGGAAGGCTATAAGCCCTTCTTCATTCCTGAAGATGGGCTTATGCCCGAAACGTCGATTCTCCTTCTCCTTTGATGCTGCCTGACCTGCTGCGCTTTTCCAGCAGCACATTTTTAAGCTCTGATCCCCAGCATCTGCAATCCTCACTTTCTCCCTGGTGTAAAAGAAGTCTGTTTCAAACCTGCACTAACTCCCTGAGATCGGAACTCTCCAGGCTGCCCTGTTAGAGTCTTAGAGTCATAGAGATGTACAGCATGGAAACAGACCCTTCCGTTCAACCTGTCCATGCCGACCAGAAATCCCAACCCAATCTATTCCCACCTGACAGCACCCGGCCCATATCCCTCCACACCCTTCCTATTCATATACCCATCCAAATGCCCCTTAAATGTTGCAATTGTACCAGCCTCCACCACATCCTCTGGCAGCTTATTCCATACATATACCACCCTCAGCATGAACAAGTTGCCCCTTAGGTCTCTTTTATATCTTGGAGCAGCCTGTTTGCTCTCTCTCAGATTTCATGATCACTGAAAGAGGGAGGCTACAAATATTGCTAAGGAGAGACAAGGTGTCACAATGGGATTGGGGAAGGATGGGAAACAAGATGGTTGGGGGAAGGGTAGAAGCTGCAAAAAGGCTGGGAGAGAGAAGTAAGCTTCACAGGGCTGAGAAAGAGGGATAAGCTGCAAGAGTTGGGGTTTAGGAGAGACTAGGAGACTGCAGTGGGGAAGTGGTGCAAGAAACAGATGGAGGATGCAAAGGAGGGTGTGGGAGAGAAAGTGAGGTTGCAAGGTAGGAAGGAGGCTCTTGGGGGGGTTAGAGAGCAAGAGAGGAAGGGAGGCTACAAGGGAGGGTATGACAGAGAGACTGCAAAGAAGTCATAATAGTTTCAACAAAGGAACATTCAGATAAGTCAGAAAACTAGAAGTCACTTAGGTAATGAATTACTTGCAAATAAACGGGATTTTCTTTGTTACCCCTTCATGGAATGTGAGTGTTGCTGGCTGGGCCAGTATTTATTGCTCATCCCGAGTCCCATTGGTGAAGGTCATGATGACCTATCTTCTGAAACTATTGCTGTCCATTTGCTGTCAGTACACCTACAGGGCTGTTAGGAAGGGAGTTCCAGGATTGATCCAACGGAAGGAATTGTGATATAGTTCCAAATCAGGATGATGAGTGACTTAGAGGGAAACTGCAGTTTATGGCATTCGTATGTGTCTGCTGACATTGTCCTTCTCGATGATAGTAGTTGTGGATTTGGAAAGTGCTCTCTAATAAGCCTTTATGAATCTTTGCAGTGCATCTTCAAGATTGTAAAAGTTGGTTCTACTGTGTGTCAGTGATAGAGAGAGTGAACATTTATGGATGTAATGCCAATTAAGCAGGCTGCTTATTTGGGACATTGTCAAGCTTCTTGAGTGTTGTTGGGCAAAGGGGACTATTCCATTACACTCCCGACTTGTTCCTTGTAGATGGTGGACTGACTTTGAAGAGTCAGATGAATTACTTAGCCCTTGACCTCTTGTCACCATGGTATGTGTTAGGGCTGCCCATAACTGAGTAGCACAAAATGGCTACTAGGGTTGCCAATAACTAATGCTGACAGTAATATTTCTCAAGGTTGCGGAATGTACAATCATTCTTGCAAGGACATAGATGATAACACGTAACATTTGATAACAATAGCAGCACTGCAGCTAATTCTATTATCACAGTTAATTCCAGCAAGTTTGCTGAAGTCCAAACTTAATAATTGCTAGTATTATGTCCCTTGGATTGACTGCCCTTCAAATCAAACACTGTTGTGATGATTTGTTAAAAATCACACAACACCAGGTTATAGTCCAGCAGGTTTATTTGGAAGTACAAGCTTTCAGAGCGCTGCTCCTTTGTCAGGTAGCTAGTGGGGAGGATCAAAGGACATAGTTTCAAAAAGCACACAATCAATCCATGTTACATTTGATCAATTCCTACTTTGGAAATAGATCCAGTCTGACTCAAGGTTGGGATACAGACAAACTCTAACCTCACACCTTTAATGCATTGTCTGAGCTGAGATGTCACTTTTTTTTATAAAACCTTAAGTCATCTCAGGAATGTGACTTGAAAATAGTTCTGGGATTTACATACTAACGAATGGAAACCTGCAACCCCATTCTAAATGATTAAAGACTTAACAGCAATCTAGGTTTGTTCAATACATCACATCAGTTTTATGACGCTGATCTGTAACTATAAATTCTGTGATCTGTGATCCTGCCCTACTGGTTACCTGACAAAGAATCAGCGCTCCAAAAACTTGTACCTCCAAATAAATCTGTTGGACTATAACCTGGTGTTGTGTGATTGTTACCTTTGTCCACCCCACAATCGTGGTGATTTGTGTCATCTCTCTTCAGGATATTAGCAAATTACGTTTCTTTTGCAAAAATTACGTATGGCAGCATTGGAAAAAAGGATTTATGGAGCTATATACATCACAGAGTGTGATAGAAAAGATTAGTTTTCAGAATTATTTCATGTCAAATTTCCACTGTAACACAAGGGACCTTAGGTACAAATTAGCAAAAAGCAACTTTGATATTTTGCACATAACCTTAAAATGTAAACTGCATCCAGTCTGAGATATTCTTACGAGGTATGATAGGGTGGATAAATATTAAATATTTTGCCTGCCAAGTGAGCATGGGTGGGTGGCACAGTGGCTCAATGGTTAGCACTGCTGCCTCAGCACCAGGTACCCAGGTTTGATACCTGCTCGGTCGACTGTCTGTATGGAGTTTGCACATTCTCCCCATGTCTGTGTGGGTTTCCTCCGGGTGCTCCGGTTTCTTCCCACAGTCCAAAGATGTGCACGTTTGGTGAATTGACCAAGCTAAATTGCCCATAGTGTTCAGGGATGTGTAGGATAGGTGCATTAGTCAGGTGTAAATGTAGAGTAATAGGGAATGGGTTTGGGTGGGATACTCTTTGGAGGGTATGGTGTGGACTTGCTGGGCCGAAGGACCTGTTTCCCACATTGTAGGTAATCTACACCTCTAGAACCAGGAACATAACCTCAGAATAATTGGCAGGAACATTTAAGAAGGCATGGCTTCACTTAGTGGGTGATCAATGTTTGGAATTCTTATTCCCAGAGATCTGTGGAACCTCAATCTTTGAGCAGACACAAAACAGAAATCAGTATACCTCTGGAGACTAACATCATCAAGAGAATATAAGGATAGTGTGGGAATGTGGTATTGAGGTATGATTGATGGGCTGAATGGCCTCTTGCATTTCGTTCCTAGGTTTCTGTATTAAAGGTGTTTTGAGGCAGAATGATGGAAGTTAAAAACTCTGGATCTATTAACAAGGCTGGAGCAGGCCCAGAGGTATGGACAATACCACTGCATTCTCCACAAAGCTCTAATTGTGTTGAACAGTAAAACCTTGAGTTTCCATCGTTCTGGTGTTCAGCCTGAGGGGTGAAGGGTGTTGGAATTAGAAATGCATAAACAACTTCAAAATCTGACATGTTATGTCAGATCGTGGGCCCTTCTCCTGTCATTGGATATTCTAATAGTTGCTGAGTGGTGGAAGTGCCTCCCCAAACTTGGATGTGTGCATGTAAATCAGGCAGTGATTATATATGACCCATTTGCCCCTGCTGGACTCTCAATTACCCTGAGCTTTAGCCACGTCCATGTGAAGGTTCACAATGCAAGCACTGTGTGTATTGTAGGCTGAAGGAGGTGGCTTCAGTCTTCCCAGTTCAGATTGGGAGAATTGGGCCATATTTGGGTGTCAGATAGGCAGTTTGACGGCATAAAGAAATTTAAGATGCATAATGACAAGCCAGTTTTAGCAGACAGAGGAAAGCTGACCCCACTTACACTGATGATGCCAAGGTTCAGCATGTAGGCTAGGAAGCGAAGAGGAGAGCACCAAGGGTAGATTCTCCTGAGGTTTCAGCATGGGAGTGGAAAACATTGAAGGAGTAAAGGTAAGGGTAGAACAAAATGAGGGAAGACCCACTTAGAGGAACACTGAAAGCGAGGCATCGGAAAGGGATGGCTGGGTTAGCAAAGGGGAATAATTCTGATCTGTTGATTTCTGTGGGTGGTGGTATAGTCTTGTTAGAGAGATTCAGACAGGCTGTTGGTGCAGGAATGCGCATGGAACATCATGGTGACAACAGATTTGAGCAGTGTTAATGTGAATTAGGTAATGGGTGCAGGTGGTGGTGTCATGATAACATCACTGGACTAGTAATCCAGAACCCTCAGGCTAATGATCCTGGAAGTGGACTTTAAATCTCACTATGGCTAATGGTTAAAAAAAAAACACAATTTGAAAAGTAATTCTGGAATTGCAAGGGGAACAAACACCAGCATAATGGCAACTATGAAGCCATTATCAAGAAAAAGAACCCATCTGGTTCACTCGTGTCCTTTGGGGCAGGAAAATGCCATCCTTACCTGGTCTAGCCTACATATAACTCTAGACTCACAACAATGTGGATCAGTGGTGCTGGAAGAGCACAGCAATTCAGGCAGCATCCGAAGACTGGCAAAATCGACGTTTCGGGCAAAAGCCCTTCATCAGTTTTTACCTCACAACAATGTGGTTGACTCTTAATTACCTCTGGGCCATTAGGGATGGGCCATAAATGCTAGACCGAGCCCTCAGCACCCTCATCCTGTGAATGAATTTAAACAAACAAAGGTAATGAACCTTTGAGATTACGGGAAGGAATATGAAGGGAAATTTCAGAAAAGGCCCAATGACCACATCCAGCTGTGTCCCACTGAAAACAATGGGGACAAATGGTGATAGAAAATGCCATTGGACCTTGCGTTAATTATTCACTCATGCTCCAATTCCCTTCTGTAGGAGTAGCAAGCTGCCAGCTCAAGAGTCTGAGTAGCCAGCTCCCATTACAGAGAAAATAGGTTACAGCTAAAGTGGTTTCGAAAAAAATCTTCAAAACTGAATGATAAAGAAAAACATCCTGTTGAATTGAAAATAGCAGAATGTTTAAAGTTTTCTCCCCTTTCATGAGAAGTGGAGACTAGATCAGAGAGGGAACTGGCTGTTTGTGATCTAAAAGCGGTGGTTGGTTTCTGGTGTTGAATTACCATAACAGCCAGTAATCCATTATATATCAGCACAGTGATAGGCAGAGGTCAACTCTGACCGAAGACTGGCTTAAATCTGACCTCTCTTTGGTAGTATAATAGTGTAGCTAGATTCTTACTTTTCTGTTGATGGTGCTTTTTGAAGTCAGTAGTGAATTCAGAAAGTAAATGAGGCCTCCTCATGCCTCCTCTCTGTCCAAATCACAAAAGTAATTGTTAACGGAAAGCAGAGGCTGCTGAGCTGCTGAGCTGTATGTGGGCACTCTCGGGTTACATTCACACTTGTTGCTGTGCTACCTGGCTCGACACTTCTGAAGCCATGTCAAAGGGTTTCATTTTGTGACTACAATCCTGAAACTGTAGCCCCATCTGTTCCCTCAAGTGGAGTAAAAGAGAGCCCATGATGCTAATTCAAAGAACAGACAATATATTTTTCATAGTGTCCTGTCAATCTTTATCCTTCGATCAATATCACTGAAACCCGGGCTGAGATTGTGCTTAAAAGTGACCCAGTGTGGAGTGGGAATAATGGCCCAGTGTGGAGCAGGGAAAATGGCCCAGTGTGGAGCAGGGAAAATGGCCCAGTGTGGAGCAGGGAAAATGGCTCAGTGTGGAGCAGGGAAAATGGCCCAGTGTGGAGCAGGGATAATGGCTCAGTGTGGAGCAGGGATAATGGCCCAGTGTGGAGTGGGAATAATGGCCCAGTGTGGAGCAGGCATAATGGCCCAGTGTGGAGTGGGGATAATGGCCCAGTGAGGAGCGGGGATAATGGCTCAGTGTGGAGCAGGGATAATGGCTCAGTGTGGAGCAGGGATAATGGCTCAGTGTGGAGCGGGAATAATGGCCCAGTGTGGAGCAGGGATAATGGAGCAGTGTGCAGTGGGGGTAACGGACCAGTGGGGATAATGGACCAGTGTGGAGCGGGGGTAACAGACCAGTGTGGAGTGTGGGTAACAGACCAGTGTGGAGTGTGGGTAACAGACCAGTGTGGAGTGTGGGTAATGGACCAGTGTGGAGTGTGGGTAATGGACCAGTGTGGAGTGTGGGTAATGGACCAGTGTGGAGTGTGGGTAATGGACCAGTGTGGAGTGTGGGTAATGGACCAGTGTGGAGTGGGGATAATGGACCAGTATGGAGCGGGAATAATGGACTAGTGTGGAGCTGGGGGTAACGGACCAGTGTGGAATGGGGGAAACGGACTAGTGTGGAGCGGGGGTAACAGACCAGTGTGGAGTGTGGGTAATGGACCAGTGTGGAGTGTGGGTAATGGACCAGTGTGGAGTGTGGGTAATGGACCAGTGTGGAGTGGGGATAATGGACCAGTATGGAGCGGGGATAATGGAGCAGTGTGCAGTGGGGGTAACGGACCAGTGGGGATAATGGACCAGTGTGGAGCGGGGGTAACAGACCAGTGTGGAGTGTGGGTAACGGACCAGTGTGGAGTGTGGGTAACGGACCAGTGTGGAGTGTGGGTAATGGACCAGTGTGGAGTGTGGGTAATGGACCAGTGTGGAGTGTGGGTAATGGACCAGTGTGGAGTGTGGGTAATGGACCAGTGTGGAGTGGGGATAATGGACCAGTATGGAGCGGGAATAATGGACTAGTGTGGAGCTGGGGGTAACGGACCAGTGTGGAATGGGGGAAACGGACTAGTGTGGAGCGGGGGTAACGGACCAGTGTGGAGTGGGGGTAATGGACTAGTGTGGATTGGGGATAATGAAGCAGTGTGCAGTGGGGGTAATGGACCAGTGTGGAGTGGGGGAAACGACCAGTGTGGAGCAGGGGTAACAGACCAGTGTGGAGTGGGGTTAATGGACCAGTGTGGAGTGGGGATAATGGACCAGTGTGGAGTGGGGATAATGGACCAGTATGGAGCGGGAATAATGTACTAGTGTGGAGCCAGGGGTAACGGACCAGTGTGGAGTTGGGGTAATGGACCAGTGTGGAGTGTAGATAATGGAGCAGTGTGCAGTGGGGGTAATAGACCAGTATCGAGCGGGGGAAACGGACCAGTGTGGAGCGGGGGTAATGGACCAGTATCGAGCGGGGGAAACGGACCAGTGTGGAGCGGGGGTAACGGACCAGTGTGGAGTGGGGGTAATGGACCAGCGTGGAGTAATGGACCATTGTGCAGCAGGAATAATGACCCAGTGTGAAGTGGGAATAATGGCCCAGTGAGGAGTGGGAATAATGGTCTAGTGTGGAGTGGGGATAATGGACCAGTGTGTATTGGGGGTAATGGACCAGTGTGGAGTGGGGATAATGGAGCAGTGTGGAGCAGGGGTAACGGACCAGTGTGGTGTGGGGATAACGGACCAGTGTGTATTGGGGGTAATGGACCAGTGTGGAGTGGGGATAATGGAGCAGTGTGTATTGGGGGTAATGGACCAGTGTGGAGTGGGGATAATGGACCAGTGTGTATTGGGGGTAATGGACCAGTGTGGAGTGGGGATAATGGAGCAGTGTGGAGCAGGGGTAACGGACCAGTGTGGTGTGGGGATAATGGACCAGTGTGGAGCGGAGGTAACGGACCAGTGTGGTGTGGGGATAATGGACCAGTGTGGAGCGGAGGTAACGGACCAGTGTGGAGTGGGGATAATGGAGCAGTGTGCAGCGGGGATAATGGACCAGTGGGGAAAATGGACCAGTGTAGAGTGGGGGTAACAGACCAATATGGAGCAGGGGTAACAGACCAGTGTGGCATGGGGATAACGGACCAGTGTGGAATGGGGGCAATGGACCAGTGTGGAGTGGGGGTAAAGGACCAGTGTGGAGCGGGGGAAACGGACCAGTGTGGAGCGGGGGAAACGGACCAGTGTGGAGCAGGGAAACAGACCAGTGTGGAGCGGGGATAATGGCCCAGTGAGGAGTAGGAATGATGGTCTGGTGTGGAGTGGGGATAATGGACCAGTGTGTAGTGGGGGTAATGGACCAGTGTGGAATGGGGATAATGGAGTAGTGTGCAGCGGGGGTAACGGAGCAGTATGGAGCGGGGGTAACAGACCAGTGTGGAGTGGGGATAACGGACCAGTGTGGAGCAGGGGTAATGGACCAGTGTGGAGCAGGGGTAATGGACCAGTGTGGAGCGGGGGTAATGGACCAGTGTGGAGCAGGGGTAATGGACCAGTGTGGAGCGGGGGTAATGGACCAGTGTGGAGCGGGGGTAATGGACCAGTGCGGAGCGGGGGTAATGGACCAGTGCGGAGCGGGGGTAATGGACCAGTGCGGAGCGGGGGTAACGGACCAGTGCGGAGCGGGGGTAACGGACCAGTGCGGAGCGGGGGTAACGGACCAGTGCGGAGCGGGGGTAACGGACCAGTGCGGAGCGGGGGTAACGGACCAGTGCGGAGTGGGGGTAACGGACCAGTGTGGAGTGGGGGTAATGGACCAGTGTGGAGTGGGGGTAATGGACCAGTGCGGAGTGGGGGTAATGGACCAGTGCGGAGTGGGGGTAATGGACCAGTGTGGAGTGGGGGTAATGGAGCAGTGTGTATTGGGGGTAATGGACCAGTGTGGAGTGGGGATAATGGAGCAGTGTGGAGTGGGGATAATGGAGCAGTGTGGAGTGGGGATAATGGAGCAGTGTGGAGTGGGGATAATGGAGCAGTGTGGAGTGGGGATAATGGAGCAGTGTGGAGCGGGGGAAACGGACCAGTGTGGAGCGGGGGAAACGGACCAGTGTGGAGTGGGGATAATGGAGCAGTGTGGAGTGGGGATAATGGACCAGTGGGGGTAATGGACCAGTGTGGAGTGGGGGTAACAGACCAGTGTGGAGTGGGGATAATGGACCAGTGGGGGTAATGGACCAGCGTGGAGTGGGGGTAACAGACCAGTGTGGAGTGGGGGCAATGGACCAGTGTGGAGTGGGGATAATGGAGCAGTGTGCAGCGGGGGTAATGGACCAGTGTGGAGCAGGGGAAGCGGACCAGTGTGGAGCAGGGGAAACGGACCAGTGTGGAGTGGGGGTAATGGACCAGTGGGGATAATGGAGCAGTGTGGAGTGGGGGTAATGGACCAGTGTGGAGTGGGGGTAATGGACCAGTGTGGAGTGGGGGTAATGGACCAGTGTGGAGTGGGGGTAATGGACCAGTGGGGATAATGGAGCAGTGTGGAGTGGGGGTAATGGAGCAGTGTGGAGTGGGGGTAATGGAGCAGTGTGGAGTGGGGGTAATAGACCAGTGTGGAGTGGGGGTAACGGACCAGTGTGGAATGGGGGTAATGGACCTGTGTGGAGTAGGGATAATGGACCAGTGGGGGTAATGGACCAGTGTGGAGTGGGGGTAACAGACCAGTGTGGAGTGGGGGTAACGGACCAGTGTGGAGTGGGGGTAACGGACCAGTGTGGAGTGGGGGTAATGGACCTGTGTGGAGTAGGGATAATGGACCAGTGGGGGTAATGGACCAGCATGGAGTGGGGGTAACAGACCAGTGTGGAGTGGGGGCAATGGACCAGTGTGGAGTGGGGATAATGGAGCAGTGTGCAGCGGGGGTAATGGACCAGTGGGGGTAACGGACCAGTGTGGAGTGGTGGTAACAGACCAGTGTGGAGTGGGGGTAACAGACCAGTGTGGAGTGGGGATAATGGAGCAGTGTGCAGCGGGGGTAATGGACCAGTGGGGTAACGGACCAGCGTGGAGTGGGGGTAACAGACCAGTGTGGAGTGGGGGCAATGGACCAGTGTGGAGTGGGGATAACGGACCAGTGTGGAGCGGGGATAATGGCCCAGTGTGGAGCGGGGATAATGGCCCAGTGTGGAGCGGGGGAAACGGCCCAGTGTGGAGCGGGGGAAACGGGGGTAATGGACCAGTGTGGAGTGGGGATAATGGCCCGGTGTGGAGCGTGGGAAATGGACCATTGTAGAGCGGGGGTAATGGACCATTGTAGAGCGGGGATAATGGACCAGTGTGTAGTGGGGGTAATGGACCAGTGTGGAATGGGGATAATGGAGTAGTGTGCAGCGGGGGTAACGGAGCAGTATGGAGCGGGGGTAACAGACCAGTGTGGAGTGGGGATAACGGACCAGTGTGGAGCAGGGGTAATGGACCAGTGTGGAGCAGGGGTAATGGACCAGTGTGGAGCGGGGGTAATGGACCAGTGTGGAGCGGGGGTAATGGACCAGTGTGGAGCGGGGGTAATGGACCAGTGTGGAGCGGGGGTAATGGACCAGTGCGGAGCGGGGGTAACGGACCAGTGCGGAGCGGGGGTAACGGACCAGTGCGGAGCGGGGGTAACGGACCAGTGCGGAGTGGGGGTAACGGACCAGTGCGGAGTGGGGGTAATGGACCAGTGTGGAGTGGGGGTAATGGACCAGTGTGGAGTGTGGGTAATGGAGCAGTGTGTATTGGGGGTAATGGACCAGTGTGGAGTGGGGATAATGGAGCAGTGTGGAGTGGGGATAATGGAGCAGTGTGGAGTGGGGATAATGGAGCAGTGTGGAGTGGGGATAATGGAGCAGTGTGGAGTGGGGGTAACGGACCAGTGTGGAGTGGGGATAACGGACCAGTGTGGAGTGGGGGTAATGGACCAGTGTGGAGTGGGGATAACGGACCAGTGTGGAGCGGGGGAAACGGACCAGTGTGGAGCGGGGGAAACGGACCAGTGTGGAGTGGGGATAATGGAGCAGTGTGGAGTGGGGATAATGGACCAGTGGGGGTAATGGACCAGTGTGGAGTGGGGGTAACAGACCAGTGTGGAGTGGGGATAATGGACCAGTGGGGGTAATGGACCAGCGTGGAGTGGGGGTAACAGACCAGTGTGGAGTGGGGGCAATGGACCAGTGTGGAGTGGGGATAATGGAGCAGTGTGCAGCGGGGGTAATGGACCAGTGTGGAGCAGGGGAAGCGGACCAGTGTGGAGCAGGGGAAACGGACCAGTGTGGAGTGGGGGTAATGGACCAGTGGGGATAATGGAGCAGTGTGGAGTGGGGGTAATGGACCAGTGTGGAGTGGGGGTAATGGACCAGTGTGGAGTGGGGGTAATGGACCAGTGTGGAGTGGGGGTAATGGACCAGTGGGGATAATGGAGCAGTGTGGAGTGGGGGTAATGGACCAGTGTGGAGTGGGGGTAATGGAGCAGTGTGGAGTGGGGGTAATAGACCAGTGTGGAGTGGGGGTAACGGACCAGTGTGGAATGGGGGTAATGGACCTGTGTGGAGTAGGGATAATGGACCAGTGGGGGTAATGGACCAGTGTGGAGTGGGGGTAACAGACCAGTGTGGAGTGGGGGTAACGGACCAGTGTGGAGTGGGGGTAACGGACCAGTGTGGAGTGGGGGTAATGGACCTGTGTGGAGTAGGGATAATGGACCAGTGGGGGTAATGGACCAGCATGGAGTGGGGGTAACAGACCAGTGTGGAGTGGGGGCAATGGACCAGTGTGGAGTGGGGATAATGGAGCAGTGTGCAGCGGGGGTAATGGACCAGTGGGGGTAACGGACCAGTGTGGAGTGGGGGTAACAGACCAGTGTGGAGTGGGGGTAACAGACCAGTGTGGAGTGGGGATAATGGAGCAGTGTGCAGCGGGGGTAATGGACCAGTGGGGTAACGGACCAGCGTGGAGTGGGGGTAACAGACCAGTGTGGAGTGGGGGCAATGGACCAGTGTGGAGTGGGGATAACGGACCAGTGTGGAGCGGGGATAATGGCCCAGTGTGGAGCGGGGATAATGGCCCAGTGTGGAGCGGGGGAAACGGCCCAGTGTGGAGCGGGGGAAACGGGGGTAATGGACCAGTGTGGAGTGGGGATAATGGCCCGGTGTGGAGCGTGGGTAATGGACCATTGTAGAGCGGGGATAATGGACCAGTGTGCAGCAGGGGTAACGGACCAGTGTGGAATGGGGACAATGGACCGGTGTGGAGTGGGGAAAACGGACCGGTGTGGAGTGGGGAAAACGGACCGGTGTGGAGTGGGGATAACGGACCGGTGTGGAGCGGGGTTAAGGGCACGGTGTGGAGCGGGGATAATGGACCCGGTGTTGTGCGGGGTTAAGGGCCCGGTGTGGTGCGGGGTTAAGGGCCCGGTGTGGAGCGGGGATAATGGACCGGTGTGGAGCGGGGATAATGGACCGGTGTGGTGCGGGGTTAAGGGCCCGGTGTGGAGTGGGGATAATGGAACGGTGTGGTGCGGGGATAATGAACCCGGTGTGGTGCGGGGATAATGGACCCGGTGTGGAGCGGGGATAAGGGCCCGGTGTGGAGCGGGGATAATGGTCCGGTGTGGAGCAGGGGAAGCGGACCAGTGTGGAGCAGGGGAAATGGACCAGTGTGGAGTGGGGGTAATGGACCAGTGGGGATAATGGAGCAGTGTGGAGTGGGGGTAATGGAGCAGTGTGGAGTGGGGGTAATGGAGCAGTGTGGAGTGGGGGTAATGGACCAGTGTGGAGTGGGGGTAATGGACCAGTGTGGAGTAGGGATAATGGACCAGTGGGGGTAATGGACCAGCATGGAGTGGGGATAATGGAGCAGTGTGGAGTGGGGGTAACGGACCAGTGTGGAGTGGGGGTAACGGACCAATGTGGAGTGGGGATAACGGACCAGTGTGGAGTAGGGATAATGGACCAGTGGGAGTAATGGACCAGCATGGAGTGGGGGTAACAGACCAGTGTGGAGTGGGGGTAACGGACCAGTGTGGAGTGGGAGCAATGGACCAGTGTGGAGTGGGGATAATGGAGCAGTGTGCAGCGGGGGTAATGGAACAGTGGGGGTAACGGACCAGTGTGGAGTGGGGGTAACAGACCAGTGTGGAGTGGGGGTAACAGACCAGTGTGGAGTGGGGATAATGGAGCAGTGTGCAGCAGGGGTAATGGACCAGTGGGGTAACGGACCAGCGTGGAGTGGGGGTAACAGACCAGTGTGGAGTGGGGGCAATGGACCAGTGTGGAGTGGGGATAACGGACCAGTGTGGAGCGGGATAACGGCACAGTGTGGAGCGGGGATAAGGGCCCCGGTGTGGAGCGGGGATAAGGGCCCCGGTGTGGAGCGGGGATAAGGGCCCCGGTGTGGAGCGGGGATAAGGGCCCCGGTGTGGAGCGGGGATAATGGGCCCGGTGTGGAGCGGGGATAACGGTCCAGTGTGGGGCAGGAGTAACGGCCCGGTGTGGAGTGGGGATAACGGCTCGGAGTGGAGCGGGATATTGGACCAGTGTGGAGTGGGGTTAATGGACCCGTGTGGAGTGGGGTTAATGGACCCGTGTGGAGCGGGGATAATGGAGCAGTGTGGAGCGGGGATAAGGGCCCGGTGTGGAGTGGGGATAATGGAGCAGTGTGGAGCGGGGATAAGGGCCAAGTGTGGAGTGGGGATAATGGAGCAGTGTGGAGTGGGGATAAGGGCCAAGTGTGGAGCGGGGATAATGGACCAGCGTGGAGCAGGGATAAGCGCCCGGAGTGGAGGGGTGATAATGGACCGGTGTGGAGTGGGGATAATGGACCCGTGTGGAGCGGGGATAATGGACCCGTGTGGAGCGGGGATAAGGGCCCGGTGTGGAGCGGGGATAAGGGCCCGGTGTGGAGCGGGGATAATGGACCGGTGTGGAGCGGGGATAATGGACCGGTGTGGAGCGGGGATAAGGGCCCGGTGTAGGGCGAGGATAAGGGCCCGTGTGGAGCGGGGATAATGAACCAGTGTGGAGCTGGGATAATGGACCGGTGTGGCGCGGGGATAACGGATCGGTGTGGAGTGGGGTTAATGGACCCGTGTGGAGCGGGGATAACGGATCGGTGTGGAGCGGGGTTAATGGACCCGTGTGGAGCGGGGTTAATGGACCAGTGTGGAGCGGGGATAACGGATCGGTGTGGAGCGGGGTTAATGGACCCGTGTGGAGCGGGGATAACGGATCGGTGTGGAGCGGGGTTAATGGACCCGTGTGGAGTGGGTATAATGGACTAGTGTGGCGCGGGGATAATGGACCCGTGTGGAGTGGGGATGACGGATCGGTGTGGAGCGGGGATAACGGCCCGGTGTGGAGCGGGGATAACGGACCAGTGTGGAGCTGGGATAATGGACCAGTGTGGAGCTGGGACAATGGACCAGTGTGGCGCGGGGATAAGGGCCCGGTGTGGAGCGGGAATAATGGACTGGTGTGGTGCAGGGATAATGTACCAGTGTGGCGCGGGGATAATGGACCGGTGTGGAGCGGGGATAATGGACCAGTGTGGTGCGGGGATAAGGGCCTGGTGTGGAGCGGGGATAAGGGCCCGGTGTGGAGCGGAGAGAAAGGACCGGTGTGGAGCGGAAATATCGGCCCGTTGTGGAGCAGGGATAACAGCCTGGTGTGGAGCTTGGTCATGCCATGTGGAGGTTCCGAGTGCTAGTCTGCTGCAGACAGAGTGTGATTTTTCTGATTTTATCTTTGCTTCTTGTGTTTTTCTGACCTGTGGTCATACTGTGTATAGATGTAATGTAAGTGTTTTCTTCATTTCTCTTTTTCGTAACTCGGGGTTGTACCTAGGTACACTATCTAAGTTGGCCATGTCAGTGGTGTCTTATAAACTTTTCACTGCACTCATTTACGTACATCTGACAATAAAGCTGATTTAATTAAATTCTTATCACATTGCAGTTTGTGGGAGCTTGCTGTGCACAAATTGACAGCAGAAACAATGCGCACAGTAAGTACTTCATTGACTATAAAAGGTTGTTTCCTGAGGATTTGATAGGCACTGTGTAAATGCAATTCTTTCTTCAAGAATCTCTTCAAGGGTTTTAATTATATGTTTGTGTGTGTATTTGTGATAATGTGCAGGAAGAGGTGCAGAAAGACATCCTTTCCTTAAATAAAATACCTCTCGATATGAGCAGGCTTATAAACAAGCTTTCAAACTTATGGGAAGACCACCTATTTCCAATTACCAATTTCTTCCTAGTGACATGGAGAATGAGGCATGATAATGATTGGGCTATTGAGCTAGCAAGCCAGATGTCATAAGTTCAATCATCAACACGTCAAATAAATTAAATTAAATCAATAAATATATTATTTTCAGGCTATGGAATCTCTCTGATTGTTGTCAAAACCCAGCTGAATACCACCATCTGTAATGTCCCCCACCTGATATAAATGACCCTGACTTAAACAGCTCCTTCATTGTCACCGGATCAACATCCTCGACCTTTTTAATAGTGCAGAGGGTGTACCCCTCTGTAGCACAAACTCTTCCACTTCATATCTTGATGTCCTGAGAGTTAACATTGACTAAACACTGAACTGCACTTATCATAGAAGTATTGTGGCTACAAGAGCAGGTCAGAGACTAGGAATACTGCAATGAGTAACTCACCTCCTGACTCCCTAAAGTCTATCCACCATCTACAAGGCATACGTCAGGAGTGTGATGGAATACTCCCCATTTGCCCGGATGGGTGCAGCTCCAACAACACTCAAGAAACTTGATACCATTCTGGCCAAAGAAGCTCATTTAATTGGCGTCACATCCACAGCATCCAGTCCCTCCACCACCGACGCTCAGTAGCAGCAGTGCGTACTATCTACAAGATGCCCTGCAGAAAATCACCAAAGATCCTTCAAAAACATCTTCAAAACCCACAACCACTTCCACCTGCAAGGACAAGGGCAGCAGATACATGGGAACACCACCATTTTCAGGTACTCCTCCAAGCCAATCACCTTTCTGACTTGGACATGTGTTGCTGTTCCTTCACTGTTGTTGGGTCAAAGTCCTGGGATTCCCTTCCTAATGGCATTGTGGGTCTACCTACAGCAGGTGGACTGTAGCGGTTCAAGGCAGCAGCTTATCACGACCCTCTTAAGGGCAACTAGGCAAGGGCAACTAAATGCCCTGTCAGTGAAGCCCACATCCCGTGAGTGAATTTCTTTTTTTAAAAAAGCTGATTTTGCCAGCCCTACCCACAACCCATGAATGAATGAATTAATAAGTGAGTAAACTTGCTACCTAATCCAGTCCGAACCACTTGTGAAGTCAGGCTCATACTATGTGGCTGACTCTTACTGTCTAATATGGCTAAAACAGTGGTGAGTTCTCAGCTGGAAAATAGTCCTGTTGGCATTGCTCACATCCTGAAAACAAATTAAAACGCAAACAGATAATAGAACAGATCCTATCCTAAAAGTGTCTGAGGTAAATGACTGGTCAGGTCACCCTTTCTAAAATTATACTGTAAGTGCTAAAGAAGGACAATATCTTCCAACTCAATATGTAGATATTTTGAGAAACTGGAAGAATCTATGCTTAACCCTATAGTTTGACCCTACAAAAAAAACAACATTCCTACAACAACAGCTTTAGAATTCTCTTCCGACCACATTTTCCCAGTTCACATGGAGGCTCCTTGTCCCTAGCAATTCATGAGCTTGCATTTAAATAAGAGTTTCAGCAAACAGTAGTTGTCCCCAGCTAGTTGTAAAGCAATGTGGAATAAATCATTCACACCAGTAACGTCTCTTAAACATGTGAACCCTGACCTTTAAATAACAACCATCAATATGAGTGCCACAGGAAACAATGTACGTTGCTGTGGGCTGAGGGCAATGCTCCAGTCCCCTGTGTTCTTGGTCAGGTCAAATACAACAATAACGTTTTCATAAACTGATCATATCTGAGTGCAGGAATGTGGAAAGAGCCTGAGCCTTGCTGGTCAAATACCTTTTCAAAAAAAGAGAGAGCAGAATGATGCCAGACATTATCAGGGGATACTGGTAGCTGCAGCACCAGGGAAAGCAAACTTCTGACGAGCATAGGTTAATCATGTCAGAAAGAAAATTAATATTAATTTGTATCAGAGGTAACAATATGCAAAACTTCACATTCAGGCCAGCCACAACTGAATCGCTCATTTTAATGAGACAGAATTAAACAATTTCTTAGTGGGCTGTCAACCTTTAAGTTTTAATTGTGTGTGGCCAGTTTCTTCGATGCACAGTTTTAAGGTGAAACAAGGTGTGCAGAATGTTCTAGACTGTAGCATGGCAATGTTAGCTGCCAGCTAAGAACTCAAGTATGAATCCAGATAATCATGATTGGTTTATCATAGAAATAAGAAAATAGGAACAGGACCGGACGACTTTGCCCTTTGATCACCACCATTCAGTGTGATCCTGGCTAATCATCCCACTCCGTGCCCTGTTCCCCCTTTCTCCCCATATCCTTTGATCCCTTCAGCCCTAAGCACTCTATCTCCTTGAAAAAGTTCAGTGTTTTGATCTCAACTGCTTTCTGTGGCAAAGAATTCCACTTCACTACTCTCTGCATGAAGAAATTTCTCCTCATCTCAGTCCTCAAACATAGAACATTCCAGCGCAATACAGGTCCTGTGAAACCAATCTGAAGCCCATCTAACCTACACTATTCCACTCTCATCCATATGTTTATCCAATGACCATTTAAATGCCCTTAAAGTTGGCGAGTCTACTACTGTTGCAGGCAGGGCGTTCCATGTCCCTACTACTCTCTGAGTAAATAAACTACCTCTGACAGCTGTTCTATGTCTAGCACCCCTCAATTTAAAGCTATGTCTCTCTGTGCTAGCCACTACCATCTGAGGAAAATGGCTTATCATATGTCTTTCGGCTGTGATCTCTTGTTCTGGACTCCCTGGTCATCAGGTCCATCCAGACCAGGTAAGAATGGCAGATGTCCCTCCTTAAAGGACATTAGTGATCCAGATTTATTTTTTACAATGGCAGTCAATGGCAATTGACATAATGACATTTCTGATACCAACCTTTCAATTCCAGGCCGAATTCAACTTCTGTCATGGTCAGATTTAAACCATGTCCCCAGGGCATTAGCTGGTGCCTTTGGATTGCTATCCAGCGACTTTACTATGATACCCACATCTGCCCATATGTCTCATGGTCATCCTGTGCCATCAGAGATGCAGGACATCTCTCTGTTATCTACTTCCTCCATGATAGTGTCTGAAAACCATGGAGGCTGCTCGCGCTTTCATGTTGCTCCATTCCTCATCCTTTCCTGGGCCACAGATATTTTCTAATCTGGAAGCAGGTGGGACTTGAACCTGGGCCTCCTGGTTCAGAGGTACTGAGCCACAGTGGCCCCATTTGTCCCAGGCCACAGTCACCTCACATAAACTCTCAGCATCTGCTCCAGCTAATAACGCACTGCCTCTTTAAACATTAACTGGTGCTGTTCACTCATTGTGTCGAGAACCCTTCTAGTTTCAGAATAAAGGTGCCTGCCATTTACGATGGAGAGGAGGAAAAAATTCCACTCTCAGAAGATTGTCAGTGATTGGAATTCAATTCCCATTCAGCAGTGGAGGCTGGATCATTGAATATCCTTTAAGCTGAGCTCATTCTGAATGATAAGAGAGTCAAGGTGGCAGTGGTGGTTGAGGGGGTGGGGTTGTTCGCAGGAGGGAGAATGGAGTTAAGACCACAAGTCAGAGCATGATCTGAGTGGTGTTATCCCATCCCTATTTCTTAAATTATTCTCAGGCACCAAATTAATAATGCAGTTAGCTCTTGCTGGAGGCTGAACTGATTTAAAATAAGAGGCAGCATTAAGTCAAGAGACAGAGGTTAGATTAACCCCACACAGCTACAGAGAGTTGTGAACATAGCCCAGTCCATCAGCCTTCTATCCATTGACTCTGTCTGTACTTCCTGCTGCCTCGGGAAAGCAGCCAACATCATCAAAGACCCCATCCACCCCTGATTATACTCTCTCCCACCCTCTTCTGTTGGGCAGAAGACAGAAAAGTTTAAATACACGTACAAATAGATTCAAGAACAGCTTCTTCCCCATTTTTATCAGACTTTTGAACGGGCCTCTCAAATGTTAATTCTGCTCTCTCTCTTTGCACCTTCTCTGCGACTGTAACACTGTATTCTGAACTCTGTTCTATTACCCTGATGTACTTCTATGGATCGATCTGCCTACAGGGCATAGAAAGCAACACTTTCCACTGTATTTCAGTGACAACATAAATCAATCAATCAAAAGATATATTGATCTTAGCATCTGGACTTCTCCTTTAAATGCATGGCCCTCCTATTTTAAAGGGGCTGCAGAACTGGCCAATGAATAGCATTGTCCTGTCTCTCAGACTCCCTTTTGGACCTGGATATCCCATGAGTAGACAATTACCACCCCCCCTTCCCCCTTCCCAAACCCCGGCTCAGTTGAGGTTGGGTTTGGGGGCCTGGTTGAAAATGATGGCAGAAGTTCTGTTCCATCTCAACTCAATCATATCTGTTAAATCTGATCTGGAAATCCTTTCCCCGAGAGGAGACATATTGATCTGAAGTAAAACAAAAAGGGGGTTTGATTTATTTCATCAGGCTCACTCTTTAATGGATTACACTCATTATGCATTAACAGGGAATGAGAATGAAATGGAAAGTGGGGTCATTTCCCACACTGCTTTAAACAGATGGCAATCTCACTGCAGGCAGGGAAATTCCAATCTCAAGGGTTCAATCATGGGAAATAGCTCCTTTGATAGTCAGGAATTTCTCCACAAATAAAGACATTTCTTAAAGAGTGGTCACACTTGAATATGTTCATCCAGTGCCAGAGTTTTCACAAATATAGTGACTGCTGACTGCTCTGTGAAATTTCAGCAGTTTATTTGCAGAGCTCCTGAGGACACTGGACTTTTTCAAAGGCTGCACTGCACATCCATCAGGATCTGCTCGATTCTGCTTTTTTTTGGTCTGTCTGATTTGATCAACTCAAGGCTCTGCTATGGTTTTGTTCACTCTGTACATATATGGTTGGCTGCATCTGGAATGTGCCTTAATTCTTCAAAGCTGCAATTGAGAAGCTGCTATTACTGCAGAGGCTGAGAGGTTTGAGTCTAATGTTAGGGAATCAAACAGCTTTGATAGCCAAAAGTCAATTATAAACCTTTTCATTGTACATTTTATAGGTCTAGAGTGTCACAATCTTGGACCCGGTTGCTTAGAAACGGTGCTAAACAAATGCCACCTGCTGGTTAAGTAGTATTATTACATCAGAAAATGGTTCCTGGAGGCACTTTTAGATGAATGATCATCAGCAGTCCAGAATATGACAATAACGAAATACATTATCATATGTTTAACTCCCATTTCCAGACTATTGGAATCTTTTCCAAAGCCATATTGCTGATGAATCACCAGGAATAATTTTAGAACAGCCCCCAAACAGCGTTGGATCTCATTTGAATTCTTAAACATATTACAGCTTTTAGCACTTGTCTGAAAGTCTTCAGTTTTGTTCAGCCAGGGCAGCTCTGACTCTGAAACATTAAGCTGTATAGCCTGCTTCTGTGGTTCTGCTGGAGGAACCACAATGAGAATCAACTGGGCAACTCCTCTCGATGCTGTCGGAGGGCTATTTAGAACATAGAACATAGAACAATACAGCACAGAACAGGCCCTTCGGCCCACGATGTTGTGCCGAACATTTGTCCTAGCTTGTCCATGTACCTATCCAATTGCCGCTTAAAGGTCACCAATGATTCTGACTCTGCCACTCCCAAAGGCAGCGCATTCCATGCCCCCACCACTTTCTGGGTAAACAACCTACCCCTGACATCCCCCCTATTCCTTCCACCCTTCACCTTAAATTTATGTCCCCTTGTAACACTATGTTGTACCCGGGGAAAAAGTCTCTGACTGTCTACTCTATCTATTCCCCTGATCATCTTATAAACCTCTATCAAGTCACCCCTCACCCTTCGCCGTTCCAATGAGAAAAGGCCTAGCACTCTCAACCTATCCTCGTATGACCTATTCTCCATTCCAGGCAACATCCTGGTAAATCTCCTCTGCACTCTCTCCAAAGCTTCCACATCTTTCCTAAAATGAGGCGACCAGAACTGCACACAGTACTCAAAATGTGGCCTTACCAAGGTCCTATACAGCTGCAACATCACCTCATGACTCTTGAATTCAATCCCTCTGCTAATGAACGCTAATACACCATAGGCCTTCTTACAAGCTCTCTCCACCTGAGTGGCAACTTTCAAAGATCTATGAACATAGACCCCAAGATCCCTCTGCTCCTCCACCTTACTAAGAACCCTACAGTATTCCGCATTCTTATTTGTCCTTCCAAAATGGACAACCTCACACTTGACAGGGTTGAACTCCATCTGCCACTCTTCAGCCCAGCTCTGCATCATATCTAAGTCCTTTTGCAGCCGACAACAGCCCTCCTCACTATCCACAACTCCACCAATCTTCGTATCGTCTGCAAATTTACTGACCCACTCTTCGACTCCCTCTTCCAAGTCATTAATAAAAATTACAAACAGCAGAGGACCCAGAACTGATCCCTGCAGAACTCCACTTGTAACTGGGCTCCAGGCTGAATATTTACCATCTACCACCACTCTGACTTCGACCGGTTAGCCAGTTCTCTATCCAACTGGCCAAACTTCCCACTATCCCATGCCTCCTGACTTTCCACATAAGCCTACCATGGGGAACCTTATCAAATGCCTTAGTAAAATCCATGTACACTACATCCACTGCTCTACCCTCATCCACATGCTTGGTCACCTCCTCAAAGAATTCAATAAGACTTGTAAGACAAGACCTATCCCTCACAAATCCGTGCTGGCTGTCCCTAATCAAGCAGTGTCTTTCAGATACTCATAAATCCTATCCCTCAGTACCCTTTCCATTACTTTGCCTACCACCGAAGTAAGACTAACTGGCCTGTAATTCCCGGGGTTATCCCTATTCCCTTTTTTGAACAGGGGCACAACATTCACCACTCTCCAGTCCCCTGGCACCACCGCCATTGACAGTGAAGATGAAAAGATCATTGCCAATGGTTCTGCAATTTCCTCTCTTGCTTCCCACATAATCCTAGGATATATCCCATCAGGCCCAGGGGACTTGTCTGTCCTCAAGTTTTTCAAAATGCCCAACACATCTTCCTTCCTAACAAGTATCCCCTCTAGCTTACCAGTCCGTTTCATACTCTCCTCTTCAACAATACGGTTCCTCTCATTTGTAAATATGAAGAAAAGTACTCATTCAAGACCTCTCCTATCTCTTCCGACTCAATACACAGTCTCCCACTACTGTCCTTGTTCGGATCTACCCTCATGTTTCTCACATACGCATAAAAGGCCTTGGGGTTATCCTTGATCCTACCCGTCAAAGATTTTTCATTCCCTCTCTTAGCTCTCCTAATCCCTTTCTTCAGCTCCCTCCTGGCTATCCTGTATCCCTCCAACGCTCTGTCTGAACCTTGTTTCCTCAACCTTATGTGAGCCTCCTTCTTCCTCCTTACAAGACATTCAACCTCCCTCGTCAACCAAGGTTCCCTCACATTTCTGGGAATAACTGCTGCCTTCGCTCACCAAATAACAGTCGCCGCAATTCATTGTGTGTAAAGTGCTTCTGAAATGTTTCTAACTGTAAGCACTGCTAGGAGATACCACATGACCTGCTCAGCTCATTCTTTTACCGAAACCCATGATTCTAAATCCAATATTGTACCATCTAACCATTTCTTGGGTCTCTGCAGAGGTTTGATCTGCATTATTCTACCCTGACCATTCGAAGACAGGGTTTGGTTATTCTGTGTGAAGGCATTGTTTCCATAGAACATGCCTTTTGTCATTTTGTATCTCTATCCTATTTTCCGCAAAGATGGTTTACCTTAGTTTTAAGGGTTACTGTGCATTTGACAGCATAGTTGCTCTCCTCATTCACACCTCCTTCCAAGGATAAAGGGACAGTAAATATGTGTCTTTTTCCATCCTATTGAGATTGCCTCATATCTAGAATGTGCAAGAAGATCTACATCTCTTGATATTGAAGGTAGAATGCTCTTCTAAAAATTAAAAAATCTCTAATCACCTGGAATTGAAACGATGATGAAAAGTGCACAAAATAAACTCTTTTAACCAAGAGATTAAAACAAAATCAAAACGGTCTATACAGATCTTAACCTGATGCTGATGAACAAATCAATACTTCCTCAATAAATATGATAAAGGAGTGAATCTGAGGAATTAATTACAGAAAATTATGAAATAGCAGATGATTTAAACAAGTATTTTTCATCTGTCTTCACAGTACAGGACAAATAACATCCCTGAAATAATTATGAATCAAAAGGTGAAAGAAAAAGAGGAACTTAATGCAATTACAATCACCGGAGAGAAGGTACTGAGAAGGTTATTACATCTAAAAGTTGACAAGTTGCCATGTCTTGATGAACTTTATCCTAAGGCCTTAAAAAAACATGACTGCTGAAGTAGTAGATACACTAGTTTTATTTCTCAAAATCCCCTTAGAGTCTAGAAGTTTCAGTCAGATTGGAAATTAGTGAATGCAGCTCCACTATTCAAGAAATAGTGAAGACAGGAAGCAGAAAACTACAGAACAGTTAGCCTGACATCTGTCTTCGGGACAATGCTATGATCTGCTCTTGAAGACATTTTAGCAGGGCACGTGGATAATCTCATCTCAACTTGCAGAGTCAATGTGGTTTTGTGAAAGGGAAGTCACGTTTGACTAATTTATTAGAGTTCTTTAAGGAAGTTACAAGCAATGGATATTAATAAGATGATGAGATGAGATGCAGAAGTGGATCATCCAGCCCCTTGGGTCTGCTCCACCATTCAACAAGATTGAGGCTGATCTGAAAATCCTCAACTCCACTTTCCTACTCATTTAACCAACCTGTATTCTGCAAGTAGTCAGGATGTGCCATTCCGTGACTATATTGTATCTACTGCTTCCCCTTTATCTATCCGAAATAAAACAGAAAGCGTTACCTCCTCAAAGAATGCTAGTAACTTTGTCAGGCATGATTTCCAATTCAAGAAATTATGCCAACTGTGCTTAATCATAATATGTATTGCTAAATGCTCTGCTATTCGAGCCTTCCTAATAAACAGTATGTACAGAGAGGCTAACTGGGCTGCAGCTACCTGGGTCCCGTCACCTTCCCTTTTTGAACAAACATGTAATGTTGCTAGTTTTCCAATCCTTCAGGACATTCCCAGAATCAAAGGATTTTTGGAAGATTACTATCAGTGTGTTCATAAAGTGGAACCTGTGGAGGTGGTGCACTTAGATTTCCAGAAGGCATTTGTCAAGGTGCCATATTAAAGGTTATTGCCCAAAATAAGTGCTCAAGGTGTAAACCTACTGTATTAGCATGGAGAGAGGATTGATTAGCTAACAGGAAGCAGGGAGCAAGCATATATAAGTCATTTTAAGGTTGGTAAGATGTAACAAATGAAGTGCCAAAAGGATGAGTGCTAGGGTGTCAATAATTTATGATCTATTTCAATGAAGGGACTAAGTATGTTGTTGATAAATTTGCTGATGGCACAAAGGCAGATAAGAATGTAAGTTGTTAAGAGGACATAAGACAACTGCAGAAGACAATAAATGAGCAAGAAATGCTGAACTTTCTAGCAATGGTAACATAACAAGAAAGAATTTTTAATAAATCTCTGAAGCAGAAGACTCCAGGATATTTAAAAGATTGCTATCTGCTCACATGATTAACATGACCCTCTAATCAACATCTGAGATACCAAAAGTGGCATTTTGTGTCAGGTCTTTCTATCCCTTGTGAGTGCCTGGCCCAGATGGAAGTTATTCAGTGGGCACAGTTGTCTCAACATCAGTTGATTCCTTGTCACTACTGTCACCAGCAATAATCTCTGAGAGGGATGAGGTGATACAACCTGAAATCAGCTCATCTATGGAAAATAAAAACAGTGCTATATTTAAAAAATAACATTCTCAGGATGTGGGCGATAATGGCAAGTGCCTGTTATGGTTGTACAAATGCAAGCCTTTTATTTTTGCACTTTTGTAACCATTTCCTTAGGGTGGAAACTTTGAAGCACGCCAACTGTAAATCAGCAATAGAATGCTGTATTGAATGTATTCATCCTAAATTCATCCTGTCAGTGTGGTGTGTTTGAAAACTCCTGCCTTCCGACAGACTGCAGCCTGGAAAGAAGGAACACAAACTATTCAAGCCAGCCAGTGGCTGACCTTTGCCCTTTGCCTGTTGATGAGCTGTTTCATTGTTTTGCAGAGGACATCTGAGGCCTTTTGCTAAAAATAAATATTAATCAAGACCACTCGTCATCAATAGAGAACAAGAGAGCGAGGTTAGCCTCAGCCTGAGTGCTTTAAAAGCTTGCTTACATTCAGAGACACAATATTGTCTGGAAACACCTTCAAGAGCTCTTGAGTAGTTCGATGCATGCCTTTGTTTGGGTTAGTTTCGATGCACACAATAATAATCTGGAAAAAACAATCACTTTCTTGTTTACTCATTCACACAATTTGGGCAGTACTGGCTAGGCCAGCATTTGTTGCCTACCCCCAAAGAGTCAACCAAGTTGCTGTGGGTCTGGAGTTACATGCAGGCTAGATCAGGTAAGGATGTCAGATTTCCCTCTCGAAAGGATATTAGTGAACCAGATGTGCTTTTTAAAATGACTTGTCATCGTCACCATGACTGAGACTAGCTTTCAATTCCAGATTTACTAATGAAATTCAACTTCTGTCATGGTCAGACTTGAACCATGTCCCCAGAGCAACAGGACTCCAGCCAACAGTTTCATTGTCATATTAGACTCTTAACTCTAGATCTGTTATTGAAATCAAATTCCACCATTTGCCATGACAGACTTCAGACTCAGGCCTCCACAACATTATCTGGGTCAGTGGATTAATGACCGAGTGATAATACCATGAGGCCATGATTTTCCCCAGAATGATTTTAAGAGGTAAATAGTAGTTCTGGCAATAAAAACCATTTTTAAAGAATTTGTCTTCATGCAAGTGTTATCCAGGTAAAGGGCAATTATCCCATATTCCGCCCTTGTACTTACTAAAACATAAAGGTGGAATGAAGCATTGTACAGGTAGTTCTTGGACAACATGCGTTCTGCAGCACAGTCTGCTTCTAATGTCACTGAGCTATTAAGGAATGGTATTGCTGAAAATGTTTACCCCTGTTCACAACAGTGAGATTTCAGCGGTGATCGTTTTGTACATTTCATTTTGTGCAAGTGTCAGTACAGCTGCCGACAGAGCAACTTTCGGGGAGGGGTACTGTACAGAGAGCAACATTCGGGGAGGGGTACTGTACAGAGAGCAACTTTCTGGGAGGGGTACTGTACAGAGAGCAACTTTCGGGGAGGGGTACTGTACAGAGAGCAACTTTCGGGGAGGGGTACTGTACAGAGAGCAACTTTCGGGGAGGGGTACTGTACAGAGAGCAACTTTCGGGGAGGGGTACTGTACAGAGAGCAACTTTCGGGGAGGGGTACGTACAGAGAGCAACTTTCTGGGAGGGGTACGTACAGAGAGCAACTTTCGGGGAGGGGTACGTACAGAGAGCAACTTTCTGGGAGGGGTATGTACAGAGAGCAACTTTCTGGGAGGGGTACTGTACAGAGAGCAACTTTCGGGGAGGGGTACTGTACAGAGAGCAACTTTCGGGGAGGGGTATGTACAGAGAGCAGCTGTCTGGGAGGGGTATGTACAGAGAAAAATTTCGGGGAGGGGTATGTACAGAGAGCAGCTGTCTGGGAGGGTTATGTACAGAGAGCAACTTTCGGGGAGGGGTATGTACAGAGAGCAGCTGTCTGGGAGGGGTATGTACAGAGAGCAACTTTCGGGGAGGGGTATGTACAGAGAGCAGCTGTCTGGGAGGGGTATGTACAGAGAGCAACTTTCGGGGAGGGGTATGTACAGAGAGCAACTTTCGGGGAGGGGAACGTACAGAGAGCAGCTGTCTGGGAGGGGTATGTACAGAGAGCAACTTTCGGGGAGGGGTATGTACAGAGAGCAGTTTTCGGGGAGGGGTACTGTACAGAGAGCAACTTTCGGGGAGGGGTATGTACAGAGAGCAGTTTTTGGGGAGGGGTACTGTACAGAGAGCAACTTTCGGGGAGGGGTATGTACAGAGAGCAGTTTTCGGGGAGGGGTACTGTATAGAGAGCAACTTTCTGGGAGGGGTACTGTACAGAGAGCAACTTTCTGGGAGGGGTATGTACAGAGAGCAACTTTTGGGAGGGGTACTGTACAGAGAGCAACTTTCTGGGAGGGGTATGTACAGAGAGCAACTTTTGGGAGGGGTACTGTACAGAGAGCAACTTTCGGGGAGAGGTACGTACAGAGAGCAACTTTCGGGGAGGGGTACTGTACAGAGAGTAACTTTCGGGGAGGGGTACGCACAGAGAGCAACTTTCGGGGAGGGGTACGTACAGAGAGCAGCTGTCTGGGAGGGGTATGTACAGAGAGCAACTTTCGGAGAGGGGTATGTACAGAGAGCAGCTTTCTGGGAGGGGTATGTACAGAGAGCAACTTTCGGGGAGGGGTATGTACAGAGAGCAGCTGTCTGGGAGGGGTATGTACAGAGAGCAACTTTCGGGGAGGGGTATGTACAGAGAGCAACTTTCTGGGAGGGGCACTGTACAGAGAGCAACTTTCGGGGAGGGGAACGTACAGAGAGCAGCTGTCTGGGAGGGGTATGTACAGAGAGCAGTTTTCGGGGAGGGGTACTGTACAGAGAGCAACTTTCGGGGAGGGGTATGTACAGAGAGCAGTTTTCGGGGAGGGGTACTGTACAGAGAGCAACTTTCGGGGAGGGGTATGTACAGAGAGCAACTTTCTGGGAGGGGCACTGTACAGAGAGCAGCTTTTGGGGAGGGGTACTGCACAGAGAGCAGTTTTCGGGGAGGGGTATGTACAGAGAGCAACTTTCTGGGAGGGTTATGTACAGAGAGCAGCTTTTGGGGAGAGGTACTGTACAGAGAGCAGTTTTTTGGGGGGGTACTGTACAGAGAGCAGTTTTTGGGGAGGGGTGCTGTACAGAGAGCAGTTTTTTGGGGGGGTATGTACAGAGAGCAACTTTCGGGGAGGGGTATGTACAGGGAGCAACTTTCTGGGAGGTGTATGTACAGAGAGCAACTTTCGGGGAGGGGTATGTACAGGGAGCAACTTTCTGGGAGGTGTATTTATATAGAGCAGTTTTCGGGGAGGGGTAGGTTACAGAGAGCAGCTTTCTAGGAGGGGTATGTACAGAGAGGAGCTTTCTGGGAGAGATCCATTGAGCTTCCTGTAAAAGGTTCACTACTCCTAGATGATCCCCTTTTTTGAAAAATATGGAGGGGCACAGTGACAAGAATGTTAGCAAGAAGCACCCTGGCGATAAAATTGTGGGCGGTGAATACAAAAGAAAGGCTATAAGACTGGAAGAGAAGCTAGATATTATAAAGTGTTTTGAGCATAAGGAGGGGGTATGTAGTACAGCTCACTTAACAGGAAATGAGGGAGTCTACCTCACACACCACGATGACCCTCTGTCCCTCTATTAGCAATATTTTTCAAATGTGCTGTTAAATTTACCTTTGTCTTGTTGATACATATGTTTTATACCTTAATTCAGGCTATGGTATACTTTATGTTAGACCTTTAGGTGATTTTTGAGCAATCATGAATGATATTTTATGCAGCTCTGCCCACTTCTCCCATAGGCCCCCATTACTGATGACTCACGATTTTCTATAAAGTGAAGTTTCGCTAGACCCCACCTCCAGCGTTATAGAAGGACTACCTGCATCTTTTATAGCAAACTAGACTGCAAGTGTATTGCAATCTCAATGAAACAATGCACAGACATTAACAACATAAATAAAGAGGAATTGGAAAGAGCATCCTGCCTATTCAGCTAATAGTTGTTTCGAAGATTGGACTCCTGCTATTTGTGTGGTACAATTATTTTCTGTGGATCAAAACTGAGTGAGAAGATGTTGTTTTAAGTTGTATTTGAATCCCATTCAATCAGCCTATAATCATGGCCGCCTGGCTCTGTCTTTACTCCTTTCTTCCTCTTTTCCAGCTCTTATAGAAAGAAAAACACACATTTCTATAATTCTTTTCATGACTTCAGGATATCCTAAAACTCCTTACTGCCAGAGAAATAATTTTTTAAAGTGTAGTCACTGGTGTAATGTAAGAAGATAGCAGCCAATTTAGGGACAATAAGATCCCATAAACAACAATGAAATAATGATTGATGTGATAATGCACAAAAGATGGATTTTCTTGGGTTATTTAGTGGCTGACAAAGTTGTCAGGAAAACCACACCTAGGCCTCTGCCTCTGCTGGAAGGATATAAAAACCTGATCATGGAAAACCATGGCTAACAGGTCACAGGTCAACCGGATCACATGGGAAGCAGCATACGGTGAGTTGCCTGGTGGACTACCTGTAGGAATGCAAAGAGTCATGGGAAGTTAAGCAGAGGTGAATCAAATCCATATTTGTTTGATTCCAGCTAAAAATGAATTAGAAATCTCTCTCCCTTTCAATCTCTCACTTGCCCTCAATGTCAGCAAAACCAAAGAATTGATTATTGACTTCAGAAAGAAAGGAGGAGGATACCCCCCCCCCCCCCCCCCCCCGTCTACATCAATGGAGCTGAAGTAGAGCTGGTTGACAGCATCAAGTTCCTGGGAGTGACAATAATCAACAATTTGTCTGGACCTCCCACGTAGATACGATGGTCAAGAAGGTGCAACAATGCCTCTTCTTCCTCAGAAGGCTAAGGAAATTTGGCATGTCCGTAAAGACCCTCACCAGCTTTTACAGATGCACCATAGAAAGCACTCTATCTGGGTACAGCAACTGCTCTGCCCAGGAGCGTAAGGAGCTACAGGAAGTTGTGTGTATAGCCCAGAACATCACGGAAGCCAACCTCTCATCCTCTGGACTCTATTTATATTTCTTGTTGCCATAGAAAGGTTGCCAACATCATCAAAGACCCCTCCCACCCTGGTAAAATTATTTTCCAACCTCTTCAATCAGGCAGAAGATACAGAAGTTAAAACACGTGCACCAGCAGGTTCAGGAACAGCTTCTTCCCTGCTGTTGTTAGACTGCTAAATGGACTTCTCTAACTTCAAATCTAATGTCAAAAACATTCTTGTCACTATGTCCCTCCATTTTTTTCAAAAAAAAGGGATCACTAGGAGTAGTGAACCTTTCACAGGAAGTTGCTCAATGGATCTCTCCCAGAAAATTGCTCTCTGTGGCATTGTAATCTTCTAGGCATCGCTCTGTCTAAGCACTCTATGATCTGTATGTCCTTATTTGCTATGACCTGCCTGTACAACACACAAAACAAAACTTTTCACTGGACTTATGTACATGTGACTACAATAAATCAAGTCAATCAGGTCAATCGGAAAGGTGTTGTGAAACTTGAAAGGGTTCAGAAAAGATTTACAAGGATGTTGCCAGGGTTGGAGGATTTGAGCTACAGGGAGAGGCTGAACAGGCTGGGACTGTTTTCCCTGGAGCGTCGGAGGCTGAGGGGTGATCTTATAGAGGTTTACAAAATTATGAGGGGCACGGATAGGATAAATAGGCAAAGTCTTTTCCCTGAGGTCAGGGAGTCCAGGACTAGAGGGCATAGGTTTAGGGTGAGAGGGGAAAGATATTAAAGAGACCTAAGGGGCAACGTTTTCACACAGAGGGTGGTACGTGTATGGAATGAGCTGCCAGAGGATGTGGTGGAGGTTGGTACAATTGCAACATTTAAGAGACATTTGGATGGGTATATGAATAGGAAGGGTTTGGAGGGATATGGGCCGGGTGCTGGCAGGTGGGACTAGTTTGGGTTGGGATATCTGGTCGGCATGGACGGGTTGGACCGAAGGGTCCGTTTCCATGCTGTACATCTCTATGACTCTAAGTATCACACCAGCATTTCAAGCATATAATGCAAGTTGACACTTTGACACAAGACCTTCTTTTGGAATATGTCAAAACTAGACCTCAACCGCTCTCTCAAGCGTATGTAGAGAAAAATACTTTGAAGATGAGGCAGAGGAATTCTCCCCTTGTCCTGGCCAAGCTGAATCTCCGAACCAGCACCAGTAAGAATTCACCTGGTCGTTATTTCATTGTTGTTTGAGATGGCTGGGGAGGACAGGAGGAAGTGGTAAATGAATGGGCTTCTGTGTTTCCTACAATATAACTGGCTGTCTTTTCTGCCAGCATCATTACTGAGGGTTGGGCCATGGTTTCCGATTGAATTGGTCTATGTTTATGGATAAAGTGGTGCAGTGGGTTGCTGTTGTTTTCTGCAAATCAGCTGACCAGGAGACTCTCCCACACTTACTGCCTGCTGTCAGGTATATCGGAAGGATTTACAGGATAAAAATCGAACTGTTTGGTCACATTACAAACCCCTAACTGGGGCAACAAGTCCGAGTGTGGGATGCAACGCAGAGCTCCTGTTCCAGAGGTAGGGAATGCTACCACTGTGCCACAAAACATTTCTGCACGGCAACAGTGTTTTGGGATATTCTGAAGCTTGTATACCTTTCTTGTAAAAATTAGAATTTCTACAGTCTTACTTTACAGACGCTGTAAGCAAGGGTATCAAGGGGAAGCAACAAATGTTGGAGATCACAGCAGGTCAGACAGCATTCATGGGGAGAGAGCAAACTAACATTGAGTCGAGGCAGAAGTGGGTACTGCTGATGAAGGGCTTTTGCCCAAAATGTCGATTTTCCTATTCCTCGGACGCTGCCTGATCTGCTGTGCTTTTCCACCACCACTCTCGTCCTAACATTGAGTCTAGATGAATCACTTCATTTCAGGTCTGATGAAGAGTCATCTAAACTCAACATTAGCTCTCTCTCCAGGGATGCTCTCCATGTGATCTCCAGCATTTGTTGTTTTCCATACAGATTCCAACATCTGCATTAATTTGCTCCTATTAAGGGTATCAAGGGAAATGGAGTTATGCCACAGATACAGCTGTGATCTTATTGAATGACAGTCCCGGCTCCTGTTCTTAAGTGAGTACTTCTGTGATTGTTCTGTTCCTTTCAGTTCCTGCACGTGCTAAACAAGGCATAGTTTCACAACCTGCTGCACACTATCTTCTGTGGGTCAAATGTTAAAACAAAATAGCAGAATCATTTCAAGCATGTGACCTTTCCTCAGTTACGAGCCAACGATCAGGTTCAATAAACCAAACTGTCACAGCAAAAAGGCAAGTATTTATTTATTTTGTGGAATTCCTCACATGTAAAATCCACTTTTTATGCACCAGATCTGCAGGGACCAATTCTGAATTAATAATAGCCTGAGATTGATCCCCAGTTACCATCAATAGCATTGAACAACATCTACTTGTAAAATGTCCCAGATGCACAGAGTTGTTCAGATGACACCTATTCATCAATACTCCAGATGATTAACTGCAAAAATGTTCGGATTAGAAAGTGAATCCTTTCCAAACTTAGCCAACATTAAGCAAACCGACACGAAGCCTCCATTGCATTTTAACAACGAGAGGTTGTCACTTTGTCCTTTACATGTTTCCATCACCCAGATTCACGGTATCATAGCCTTCTCAGGTTTTGTATGGAAAATTGGAGCAGACAGCAGATCACCTTTCATCTAATTGTGGTGAGGGTTTACTAAGCAGGCGATAAAACCCATCTGTACAGTACCACTGCCAGACAGACCTTTTGTTAGGTGGGTGGTGGGGAGGGTTAAGGACAAGGTGGGTGGTCAGTTCCTGTGTGGTGTCAGTCTGGAATCACACACACAGTTATAAGTGATGGTGGTACTGAACTCGTTGTATAGGCCAATGCTGTGGGTACATGGGTTCAAATCAGCTTCAGGAATTTAAATTAAATGAATAGAACCTTGAATCTCAGAAATAGTATCCATCATCAATTGCTGTAAACATCCATTCTTTCACTAATGCTCTTTAGGGAAGATAATCAGCCACCGTCACCTGGTCTGGCTTGCAGTGACTCCAGATCTACAGCAATGTTGGTTGGCGACTCTTAACTGCCCTCAGAGTAACCATCAAACCATTCAATTCTAAGTGTTGTGAAGACACCTTCATTACTGGCATGCTTTATGGGCTGATGTCTGCAAGATTGTGAAAATGGATTAATTTGAGGTATTGAGGAGATACCAGAATTGTATGGTGGCAGGGTGGCCCAGTGGTTAGCTCTGCTGCCTCACAGTGCCAGGGACACAGGTTCAATTCCACCCTTGGGTGATTATATCCAGCTGATCCAGTTTTCTCCCACAGTCCAAAGGTGTGCCAGTTAGGGGGATTAGCCATGGGATGGGGTGGCAAGGATGATTTCAGAGGATTGGAGTGGACTCGATGGGATGAATTGTTTCTTTCCACCCTATAGGGATCCCATGATTCTTTCTTTCATTTAGTGCTATTTATTTTTTAAAATGCTGACTGGAAGTCACATGTCTGTGTTTATGGCTGTCAGGTAGTGGCTGATTTGCATTCTTTTGGAATTCAGTTCGGATTTGAAACTCACCTTTTTTATCCTTCTGAGAAATTCTTGTAACAATCCATGTGAGCTACCAAGTCAAAACAGCTATTTCCTACAGGGGCATGGAGAGTGTGGATAGCCAAAGTCCCTTTCCCAGGGTAGGGAAGTCTAAAACAAGAAGGTATAGCTTTAAAGATGAGAGAGGAAAGATTTAAAAGGGACCTGAAAGATGAGGGTGGTACATATATGGAATGAACTTCCAGAGGAAGTGGTAGAGGTGGGTACAGTTACAACATTTAAAAGACATTTAGACAGGTATATTAACAGGAAATGTTTAGAGGGACACCAGCGCGGGGAGGAGTGAGTCCTGGAGCAGACACCGGCGTGGGGGGGAGTGAGTCCTGGAGCAGACACCAGCGCGGGGAGGAGTGAGTCCCGGAGCAGATACCGGCGTGGGGGGGAGTGAGTCCTGGAGCAGACACCAGCGCGGGGAGGAGTGAGTCCCGGAGCAGATACCGGCGTGGGGGGGAGTGAGTCCTGGAGCAGACACCAGCGCGGGGAGGAGTGAGTCCCGGAGCAGATACCGGCGCGGGGAGGAGTGAGTCCCGGAGCAGACACCGGCGCGGGGGGGGGAATGAGTCCCGGAGCAGACACCAGCGCGGGGAGGAGTGAGTCCCGGAGGAGATACCGGCGCGGGGAGGAGTGAGTCCCGGAGCAGACACCGGCGCGAGGAGGAATGAGTCCCGGAGCAGACACCGGCGCGAAGGGGAATGAGTCCCGGAGCAGACACCGGCGTGGGGGGGAATGTGTCCGGGAGCAGACACCGGCGCGGGGGGGAATGAGTCCCAGAGCAGACACCGGCGCGGGGGGGGAATGAGTCCCAGAGCAGACACCGGCGCGGAGGGGAATGAGTCCCAGAGCAGACACCGGCGCGGGGGGGGAATGAGTCCCGGAGCAGACACCGGCGCGGAGGGGAATGAGTCCCAGAGCAGACACCGGCGTGAAGGGGAATGAGTCCCGGAGCAGACACCGGCGCGGAGGGGAATGAGTCCCGGAGCAGAACACCGGCGCGAAGGGGAGTGAGTCCCGGAGCAGAACACCGGCGCGAAGGGGAGTGAGTCCCGGAGCAGACACCGGCGCGAAGGGGAGTGAGTCCCGGAGCAGAACACCGGTGCGAAGGGGAGTGAGTCCCGGAGCAGACACCGGCGCGGGGGGGAATGTGTCCTGGACCAGACACCGGCGTGGAGGGGAGTGAGTCCTGGAGCAGACACCGGCGCGGGGGGGAATGAGTCCCGGAGCAGACACCGGCGCGGGGGGGAATGAGTCCCGGAGCAGACACCGGCGCGGGGGGGAATGTGTCCCAGAGCAGACACCGGCGCGGAGGGGAATGAGTCCCGGAGCAGACACCGGCGCGGAGGGGAATGAGTCCCGGAGCAGACACCGGCGCGGAGGGGAATGAGTCCCGGAGCAGACACCGGCGCGGAGGGGAATGAGTCCCGGAGCAGACACCGGCGCGGGTGGGAGTGAGTCCAGGAGCAGACACCGGCGCGGAGGGGAATGAGTCCTGGAGCAGACACCGGCACGGAGGGGAATGAGTCCCGGAGCAGACATCGGCGCGGGGGGGAATGTGTCCCGCAGCAGACATCGGCGTGGGGGGAGGGGGGGGGGGCGAGTCCCGGAGCAGACACCGGCGCGAAGGTGAATGAGTCCCGGAGGAGACACCGGCGCGGAGGGGAATGAGTCCCGGAGCAGATACCGGCGCGGAGGGGAATGAGTCCCGGAGCAGATACCGGCGCGGAGGGGAATGAGTCCCGGAGCAGATACCGGCGCGGAGGGGAATGAGTCCCGGAGCAGACACCGGCGCGGAGGGGAATGAGTCCCGGAGCAGACATTGGCGCAGGGGGGGAGTGAGTCCCGGGGCAGACACCGGCGCGGGGGGGAATGAGTCCCGGAGCAGACACCGGCGCGGGGGGGAGTGAGTCCCGGGGCAGACACCGGCGTGGGGGGGAATGACTCCCGGAGCAGACGCCGGCGCGGAGGGGAATGAGTCCCGGAGCAGACATTGGCGCAGGGGGGGAGTGAGTCCCGGGGCAGACACCGGCGTGGGGGGGAATGACTCCCGGAGCAGACATTGGCGCAGGGGGGGAGTGAGTCCCAGAGCAGACACCGGCACGGGGGGGAATGAGTCCCGAGCAGACACCGGCGCGGGGGGGGGTGGAGTGAGTCCCGGAGCAGGCACCGGCGCGGAGGGGAATGAGTCCCAGAGCAGACACCGGCACGGAGGGGAATGTGTCCCGGAGCAGACACCGGCGCGGGGGGGAACGAGTCCCGGAGCAAACACCGGCGCGGGGGGGAACGAGTCCCGGAGCAAACACCGGCGCGGGGGGGAATGAGTCCCAGAGCAGACACCGGCGCGGAGGGGAATGTGTCCCAGAGCAGACACCGGCGCGGGGGGGAACGAGTCCCGGAGCAAACACCGGCGCGGGGGGCAATGAGTCCCAGAGCAGACACCGGCGCGGGGGGGAACGATTCCCGGAGCAAACACTGGCGCGGGGAGGAATGAGTCCCGGAGCAGACACCGGCGCGGGGGGGAACGAGTCCCGGAGCAGTCACCAGCGCGGGGGGGTGACTGAGTCCTGGAGCAGACACCGGCGCGGAGGGGAATGAGTCCCGAGCAGACACCGGCGCGGAGGGGAATGAGTCCTGGAGCAGACACCGGCGCGGAGGGGAATGAGTCCCGAGCAGACACCGGGGCGGGGGGTGGTGGGAATGAGTCCCGGAGCAGACATCTGCGTGGGGGGGAATGAGTCCCGGAGAAGACACTGACGCGGAGGGGAAAGAGTCCCGGAGCAGACACCGGCGCAGGGGGAATGAGTCCCGGAGCAGACACCGGCGCGAAGGGGAATGACTCCCAGAGCAGATGCCGGCGCGGAGGGGAATGACTCCCGGAGCAGATACCGGCGCGAAGGGGAATGACTCCCGGAGCAGATGCCGGCGCGGATAGGAATGACTCCAGGAGCAGATACCGGCGCGGAGGGGAATGACTCCCGGAGCAGATGCCGGCGCGGAGGGGAATGACTCCCGGAGCAGACGCCGGCGCGGAGGGAATTGAGTCCCGGAGCAGACGCCGGCGCGGAGGGGAATGTGTCCCGAGCATACACCAGCGCGGAGCGGAATGAGTCCCGGAGCAGATGCCGGCGCGGGGAGGAATGAGTCTCAGAGCAGACACCAGCGCGGGGGGTAATGAGTCCCGGAGCAGACACCGGCGCGGGGGGGAATGAGTCCCGGAGCAGACACCGGCGCGGGGGGGAATGAGTCCCGGAGCAGACACCGGCGCGGGGGGGAGTGCGTCCCGAAGCAGATACCGGCGCGGGTTGGAGAGAGTCCCGGAGCAGACACCGGCGCTGGAGGGTATGAGACCCGGAGCAGACACCGGCGCGGGGAGGAATGAGTCCCGGAGCAGACACCGGCGCGGGGAGGAACGAGTCCCGGAGCAGACACCGGCGTGGGGGGGAACGAGTCCCGGAGCAGACACCGGCGCGGGGGGGAACGAGTCCCGGAGCAGACACCGGCGCGGAAGGGAATGAGTCCCGGAGCAGACACTGGCGCGGGGGGGAACGAGTCCCGGAGCAAACACTGGCGCGGGGGGGAACGAGTCCCGGAGCAGACACCGGCGCGGAGGGGAATGAGTCCCGGAGCAAACACCGGCGCGGGGGGGAACGAGTCCCGGAGCAGACACCGGCGCGGAGGGGAATGAGTCCCGGAGCAGACACCGGCGCGGAGGGGAACGAGTCCCAGAGCAGACACCGGCGCGGGGGGGAGGGAGTCCCGGAGCAGTCACCAGCGCGGGGGGGAACGAGTCCCGGAGCAAACACGGGCACGGGGGGAATGAGTCCCGGAGCAGACACCGGCGCGGAGGGGGAATGAGTCCCGGAGCAGACACCGGCGCGGAGGGGGAATGAGTCCCGGAGCAGACACCGGCGAGGAGGGGAATGAGTCCCGAGGCAGACACCGGCGCGGAGGGGGAATGAGTCCCGGAGCAGACACCGGCGCGGAGGGGAATGAGTCCCGGAGCAGACACCGGCGCGGAGGGGAATGAGTCCCGGAGCAGACACCGGCGCGGAGGGGAATGAGTCCCGGAGCGGACACCGGCGCGGGGGGGCATGAGTCCCGTAGCAGACACCGGCGCGGGGGGGAATGAGTCCCGGAGCAGACACCGGCGCGGAGGGGAATGAGTCCCGGAGCAAACACCGTCACGGAGGGGAATGAGTCCCGGAGCAAACACCGGCGCGGAGGGGAATGAGTCCCAGAGCAGACACCGGCGCGGGGGGGAATGTGTCCCAGAGAAGACACCGGCGCGGAGGGGAATGAGTCCCAGAGCAGACACCGGCGCGGGGGGGAATGAGTCCCAGAGAAGACACCGGCGCGGGGGGGAATGTGTCCCAGAGCAGACACCGGCGCGGGGTGAATGTGTCCCGGAGCAGACACCGGCGCGGGGGGGGAATGAGTCCCAGAGCAGACACCGGCGCGGGGGGGAGCGGGTCCTGGAGCAGACACCGGCGCGGAGGAGAATGTGTCCCGGAGCAGACACCGGCGCGGGAGGGAATGAGTCCCGGAGCAGACACGGGCGCGGGGGGGGTGAGTCCCGAGCAGAGACCGGGGCGGGGGGGAATGAGTCCCGGAGCAGACACCGGCGCGGGGGGGAATGGGTCCCGGAGAAGACACCGGCGCGGGGGGGAATGAGTCCTGGAGCAGACACCGGCGCGGGGGGGAAAGGGTCCCGGAGAAGACACCGGCGCGGGGGGGAAAGGGTCCCGAGCAGACACCGGCGCGGAGGGGAATGGGTCCCGGAGAAGACACCGGCGCGGGGGGGAAAGGGTCCCGAGCAGACACCGGCGCGGGGGGGAAAGGGTCCCGAGCAGACACCGGCGCGGAGGGGAATGAGTCCCGGAGCAGACACCGGCGCGGGGGGGAATGGGTCCCGGAGAAGACACCGGCGCGGGGGGTAATGAGTCCCGGAGCAGACACCGGCGCGGGGGGGAATGGGTCCCGGAGAAGACACCGGCGCGGGGGGGAAAGGGTCCCGAGCAGACACCGGCGCGGAGGGGAATGAGTCCCGGAGCAGACACCGGCGCGGGGGGGAATGGGTCCCGGAGAAGACACCGGCGCGGGGGGTAATGAGTCCCGGAGCAGACACCGGCGCGGGGGGGAATGGGTCCCGAGCAGACACCGGCGCGGAGGGGAATGAGTCCCGGAGCAGATACCGGCGCGAAGGGGAATGACTCCCGGAGCAGATGCAGGCGCGGAGGGGAGCGGGTCCCGCAGCAGACACCGGCGCGGGGGGGAATGAGTCCCGGAGAAGACACTGGCGCGGGGGGGAATGAGTCCTGGATCAGACACCGGCGCGGAGGGGAATGAGTCCCGGAGCAGACACTGGTGCGGAGGGGAATGAGTCCCGGAGCAGACACCGGCGCGGGGGGGGAATGAGTCCCGGAGCAGACACCGGCGCGGCGGGGAATGAGTCCCAGAGCAGACACCGGCGCGGGGGGGGAATGAGTGCCGGAGGAGACACCAGCGCGGGGGGGAATGAGTCCCGGAGCAGACACCGGCGCGGGGGGAATGAGTCCCGGAGCAGACACCGGCGCGGGGGGGAATGAGTCCCGGAGCAGACACCAGCGCGGAGGGGAACGAGTCCCAGAGAAGACACCGGCGCGGGGGGGAATGGGTCCCGGAGAAGACACCGGCGCGGGGGGGAAAGGGTCCCGAGCAGACACCGGCGCGGAGGGGAATGAGTCCCGGAGCAGACACCGGCGCGGGGGGGAATGGGTCCCGGAGAAGACACCGGCGCGGGGGGTAATGAGTCCCGGATCAGACACCGGCGCGGGGGGAATGGGTCCCGGAGAAGACACCGGCGCGGGGGGGAAAGGGTCCCGAGCAGACACCGGCGCGGAGGGGAATGAGTCCCGGAGCAGACACCGGCGCGGGGGGGAATGGGTCCCGGAGAAGACACCGGCACGGGGGGTAATGAGTCCCGGAGCAGACACCGGCGCGGGGGGGGAATGGGTCCCGAGCAGACACCGGCGCGGAGGGGAATGAGTCCCGGAGCAGATACCGGCGCGAAGGGGAATGACTCCCGGAGCAGATGCAGGCGCGGAGGGGAGCGGGTCCCGCAGCAGACACCGGCGCGGGGGGGAATGAGTCCCGGAGCAGACACTGGCGCGGAGGGGAATGAGTCCTGGATCAGACACCGGCGCGGAGGGGAATGAGTCCCGGAGCAGACACTGGTGCGGAGGGGAATGAGTCCCGGAGCAGACACCGGCGCGGGGGGGGAATGAGTCCCGGAGCAGACACCGGCGCGGGGGGGAATGAGTCCCGGAGCAGACACCGGCGCGGGGGGGGAATGAGTCCCGGAGCAGACACCGGCGCGGAGGGGAACGAGTCCCGGAGCAAACACCGGCGTGGGGGGAATGAGTGCCACAGCAGACACCGGCGCGGCGGGGAATGAGTCCCGGAGCAGACACCGGCGCGGCGGGGAATGAGTCCCAGAGCAGACACCGGCGCGGGGGGGGGAATGAGTGCCGGAGGAGACACCGGCGCGGGGGGGAATGAGTCCCGGAGCAGACACCGGCGCGGGGGGAATGAGTCCTGGAGCAGACACCGGCGTCGGGCGGGAATGAGTCCCGGAGCAGACACCGGCGCGGAGGAATGAGTCCTGGAGCAGACACCGGCGTGGGGGGGAATGAGTCCCGGAGCAGACACCGGCGTCGGGCGGGAATGAGTCCCGGAGCAGACACCGGCGTCGGGCGGGAATGAGTCCCGGAGCAGACACCGGCGCGGAGGAATGAGTCCCGGAGCAGACACCGGCGCGGAGGAATGAGTCCCGGAGCAGACACCGGCGTCGGGGTGGAGTGAGTCCCGGAGCAGACACCGGCACGGAGGGGAAAGAGTCCCGGAGCAGACACCGGCGCGGTGGGGAATGAGTCCTGGAGCAGACACCGGCGCGGTGGGGAAAGAGTCCCGGAGCAGACACCGGTGCGGACGGGAATGAGTCCCGGAGCAGACACCGGCGTGGAGGGGAGTGAGTCCCGGAGCAGATACCGGCGCGGCGGGGAATGTATCCCAGAGCAGACACCGGCGCAGAGGGGAATGAGTCCCAGAGCAGACACCGGCGCGGTGGGGAATGCGTCCCGGAGCAGAAACCGGTGTGTGGGGGAATGAGTCCCAGAGCACACACCGGCGCGGGGGGGAATGTGTCCCGGAGCAGACACCGGCGCGGAGGAGAATGTGTCCCGGAGCAGACACCGGCGCGGGAGGGAATGAGTCCCGGAGCAGACACGGGCGCGGGGGGAGTGAGTCCCGAGCAGAGACCGGGGCGGGGGGGAATGGGTCCCGGAGAAGACACCGGCGCGGGGGGGAAAGGGTCCCGAGCAGACACCGGCGCGGAGGGGAATGAGTCCCGGAGCAGACACCGGCGTCGGGCGGGAATGAGTCCCAGAGCAGACACCGGCGTCGGGCGGGAATGAGTCCCGGAGCAGACACCGGCGCGGAGGAATGAGTCCTGGAGCAGACACCGGCGTGGGGGGGAATGAGTCCCGGAGCAGACACCGGCGTCGGGGTGGAGTGAGTCCCGGAGAAGACACCGGCACGGAGGGGAAAGAGTCCCGGAGCAGACACCGGTGCGGACGGGAATGAGTCCCGGAGCAGACACCGGCGTGGAGGGGAATGAGTCCCGGAGCAGACACCAGCGCGGGAGGGAATGAGTCCCGGAGCAGACACCGGCGCGGGAGGGAATGAGTCCCGGAGCAGACACCGGCGCGGTGGGGAAAGAGTCCCGGAGCAGACACCGGTGCGGACGGGAATGAGTCCTGGAGCAGACACCGGCGCGGTGGGGAAAGAGTCCCGGAGCAGACACCGGTGCGGACGGGAATGAGTCCCGGAGCAGACACCGGCGTGGAGGGGAGTGAGTCCCGGAGCAGATACCGGCGCGGCGGGGAATGAATCCCAGAGCAGACACCGGCGCAGAGGGGAATGAGTCCCAGAGCAGACACCGGCGCGGTGGGGAATGCGTCCCGGAGCAGAAACCGGTGTGTGGGGGAATGAGTCCCAGAGCACACACCGGCGCGGGGGGGAGCGGGCCCTGGAGCAGACACCGGCGCGGAGGAGAATGTGTCCCGGAGCAGACACCGGCGCGGGAGGGAATGAGTCCCGGAGCAGACACCGGCGCGGGGGGGAATGAGTCCCGGAGCAGACACCGGCGCGGGGGGGAATGGGTCCCGGAGAAGACACCGGCGCGGGGGGTAATGAGTCCCGGAGCAGACACCGGCGCGGGGGGGAATGGGTCCCGGAGAAGACACCGGCGCGGGGGGGAATGGGTCCCGGAGAAGACACCGGCGCGGGGGGGAAAGGGTCCCGAGCAGACACCGGCGCGGAGGGGAATGAGTCCCGGAGCAGACACCGGCGCGGGGGGGAATGGGTCCCGGAGAAGACACCGGCGCGGGGGGTAATGAGTCCCGGAGCAGACACCGGCGCGGGGGGGAATGGGTCCCGGAGAAGACACCGGCGCGGGGGGGAATGGGTCCCGGAGAAGACACCGGCGCGGGGGGGAAAGGGTCCCGAGCAGACACCGGCGCGGAGGGGAATGAGTCCCGGAGCAGACACCGGCGCGGGGGGGAATGGGTCCCGGAGAAGACACCGGCGCGGGGGGTAATGAGTCCCGGAGCAGACACCGGCGCGGGGGGGAATGGGTCCCGAGCAGACACCGGCGCGGAGGGGAATGAGTCCCGGAGCAGATACCGGCGCGAAGGGGAATGACTCCCGGAGCAGATGCAGGCGCGGAGGGGAGCGGGTCCCGCAGCAGACAGCGGCGCGGGGGGGAATGAGTCCCGGAGAAGACACTGGCGCGGGGGGGAATGAGTCCCGGAGCAGACACTGGCGCGGAGGGGAATGAGTCCTGGATCAGACACCGGCGCGGAGGGGAATGAGTCCCGGAGCAGACACTGGTGCGGAGGGGAATGAGTCCCGGAGCAGACACCGGCGCGGGGGGGGAATGAGTCCCGGAGCAGACACCGGCGCGGGGGGGAATGAGTCCCCAGCAGACACCGGCGCGGAGGGGAACGAGTCCCGGAGCAAACACCGGCGTGGGGGGAATGAGTGCCGGAGCAGACACCGGCGCGGCGGGGAATGAGTCCCGGAGCAGACACCGGCGCGGCGGGGAATGAGTCCCAGAGCAGACACCGGCGCGGGGGGGGGGAATGAGTGCCGGAGGAGACACCGGCGCGGGGGGGAATGAGTCCCGGAGCAGACACCGGCGCGGGGGGGAATGAGTCCCGGAGGAGACACCGGCGCGGGGGGGAATGAGTCCCCAGCAGACACCGGCGCGGAGGGGAACGAGTCCCGGAGCAAACACCGGCGTGGGGGGAATGAGTGCCGGAGCAGACACCGGCGCGGCGGGGAATGAGTCCCGGAGCAGACACCGGCGCGGCGGGGAATGAGTCCCAGAGCAGACACCGGCGCGGGGGGGGGAATGAGTGCCGGAGGAGACACCGGCGCGGGGGGGAATGAGTCCCGGAGCAGACACCGGCGCGGGGGGGAATGAGTCCCGGAGGAGACACCGGCGCGGGGGGGAATGAGTCCCGGAGCAGACACCGGCGCGGGGGGGGAATGAGTCCCGGAGGAGACACCGGCGCGGGGGGGAATGAGTCCCGGAGGAGACACCGGCGCGGGGGGGAATGAGTCCTGGAGCAGACACCGGCGCGGGGGGGAATGAGTCCCGGAGCAGACACCGGCGTCGGGCGGGAATGAGTCCCGGAGCAGACACCGGCGTCGGGCGGGAATGAGTCCCGGAGCAGACACCGGCGCGGAGGAATGAGTCCTGGAGCAGACACCGGCGTGGGGGGGAATGAGTCCCGGAGCAGACACCGGCGTCGGGGTGGAGTGAGTCCCGGAGCAGACACCGGCACGGAGGGGAAAGAGTCCCGGAGCAGACACCGGTGCGGACGGGAATGAGTCCCGGAGCAGACACCGGCGCGGGAGGGAATGAGTCCCGGAGCAGACACCGGCGCGGGAGGGAATGAGTCCCGGAGCAGACACCGGCGCGGTGGGGAAAGAGTCCCGGAGCAGACACCGGTGCGGACGGGAATGAGTCCTGGAGCAGACACCGGCGCGGTGGGGAAAGAGTCCCGGAGCAGACACCGGTGCGGACGGGAATGAGTCCCGGAGCAGACACCGGCGTGGAGGGGAGTGAGTCCCGGAGCAGATACCGGCGCGGCGGGGAATGAATCCCAGAGCAGACACCGGCGCAGAGGGGAATGAGTCCCAGAGCAGACACCGGCGCGGTGGGGAATGCGTCCCGGAGCAGAAACCGGTGTGTGGGGGTATGAGTCCCGGAGCAGACACCGGCGCGAAGGGGAGCGAGTCCCGCAGCAGACACTGGTGCGGAGGGGAACGAGTCCCGGAGCAAACACCGGCGTGGGGGGAATGAGTCCCGAAGCAGACACTGGTGCGGAGGGGAATGAGTCCCGGAGCAAACACCGGCGTGGGGGGAATGAGTCCCGGAGCAGACACTGGTGCGGAGGGGAATGAGTCCCGGAGCAAACACCGGCGTGGGGGGAATGAGTCCCGGAGCAGACACTGGTGCGGAGGGGAATGAGTCCCGGAGCAGACACTGGTGCGGAGGGGAATGAGTCCAGGAGCAGACACCGGCGCAGAAGGGAATGAGTCCCAGAGCAGACACCAGCGCGGAGGGGAATGAGTCCCGCAGCAGACACCGGCGCGGTGGGGAATGAGTCCCGGAGCAGAAACCGGTGTGTGGGGGTATGAGTCCCGGAGCAGACACCGGCGCGAAGGGGAATGTGTCCCGGAGCAGAAACCGGTGTGTGGGGGTATGAGTCCCGGAGCAGACACCGGCGCGGGGGGGGAATGTGTCCCAGAGCAGACACCGGCGCGGAGGGGAATGTGTCCCAGAGCAGACACCGGCGCGGAGGGGAATGAGTCCCGGAGCAGACACCGGCGCGGGGGGAATGTGTCCTGGAGCAGACACCGGCGCGGGGGGGAACGAGTCCCGGAGCAAACACCGGCGCGGGGGGCAATGAGTCCCAGAGCAGACACCGGCGCGGGGGGTGGGTCCCGGAGCAGTCACCAGCGTGGGGGGGAACCAGTCCCGGAGCAAACACCGGCGCGAAGGGGAATGAGTCCCGGAGCAGACACCGGCGCGGAGGGGAATGAGTCCCGGAGCAAACACCGGCGCGGGGGGAATGTGTCCTGGAGCAGACACCGGCGCGGGGGGGAACGAGTCCCGGAGCAAACACCGGCGTGGGGGGTGAGTCCCGGAGCAGTCACCAGCGCGGGGGGGAACGAGTCCCGGAGCAAACACTGGCGCGGGGAGGAATGAGTCCCGGAGCAGACACCGGCGCGGGGGGGAATGAGTCCCGGAGCAAACACTGGCGTGGGGGTGACTGAGTCCTGGAGCAGACACCGGCGTGGAGGGGAATGAGTCCTGGAGCAGACACCGGCGCGGGGAGGAATGAGTCCTGGAGCAGACACCGGCGCGGGGGGGAATGAGTCCCGGAGCAGACACCGGGGCGGGGGGGGTGGGAATGAGTCCCGGAGCAAATACCGGCGCGGGGGGGAATGAATCCCGGAGCAGACACCGGCGCGAAGGGGAATGACTCCCAGAGCAGATGCCGGCGCGGAGGGGAATGACTCCCGGAGCAGATACCGGCACGAAGGGGAATGACTCCCGGAGCAGATGCCGGCGCGGATAGGAATGACTCCCGGAGCAGATGCCGGCGCGGAGGGGAATGACTCCCGGAGCAAATGCCGGCGCGGAGGGAATTGAGTCCCGGAGCAGACACCGGCGCGGAGGGGAATGTGTCCCGAGCATACACCTGCGCGGGGGGGGTCGAGTCACGGAGCATACACCAGCGCGGAGGGGAATGAGTCCCGGAGCAGACGCCGGCGCGGGGAGGAATGAGTCCCGGAGCAGACACCGGCGCGGGGGGGAATGAGTCCCGGAGCAGATACCGGCGCGGGGGGGAATGAGTCCCGGAGCAGATACCGGCGCGGGGGGGCATGAGTCCCGGAGCATACACCAGCGCGGAGGGGAATGAGTCCCGGAGCAGACGCCGGCGCGGGGAGGAATGAGTCCCGGAGCAGACACCAGTGCGGGGGGGAATGAGTCCTCGAGCAGACACCGGCGCGGGGGGGAGTGCGTCCCGAAGCAGATACCGGCGCGGGTTGGAGAGAGTCCTGGAGCAGGAGCCGGCGTGGAGGGGAATGAGAACCGGAGCAGACACCGGCGCGGGGGGAATGAGTCCCGGAGCAGACACCGGCGCGGAGGGGAATGAGTCCCGGAGCAGACACCGGCGCGGAGGGGAATGAGTCCCGGAGCAGACACCGGCGCGGGGGGGAATGAGTCCCGGAGTTGACACCAGCGAGGGGGGAATGAGTCCCGGAGCAGACACCGGCGCGGAGGGGGAATGAGTCCCGGAGCAGACACCGGCGCGGAGGGGAATGAGTCCCGGAGCAGACACCGGCGCGCGGGGGTATGAGTCCCGGAGCAGACACCGGCGCGAAGGTGAATGAGTCCCGGAGCAGACACTGGTGCGGAGGGGAATGAGTCCCGGAGCAGATACCGGCGCGAAGGGGAATGAGTCCCGGAGCAGACACTGGTGCGGAGGGGAATGAGTCCCGGAGCAAACACCGGCACGGAGGGGAATGAGTCCCGGAGCAGACTCCGGCGCGGCAGGGAATGAGTCCCAGAGCAGACACCGGCGCGGAGGGGAATGAGTCCCGCAGCAGACACCGGCGCGGGGGGAATGTGTCCTGGAGCAGACACCGGTGCGGGGGGGAACCAGTCCCGGAGCAAACACCGGCGCGGGGGGAATATGTCCTGGAGCAGACACCGGCGCGGGGGGGAACGAGTCTCGGAGCAAACACCGGCGCGGGGGGCAATGAGTCCCAGAGCAGACACCGGCGCGGAGGGGATTGAGTCCCGGAGCAGACACCGGCGCGGAGGGGAATGAGTCCTGGAGCAGACACCGGCGCGGGGAGGAATGAGTCCCGAGCAGACACCGGGGCGGGGGGGGGGGTGGGAATGAGTCCCGGAGCAGACATCTGCGTGGGGGGGAATGAGTCCCGGAGAAGACACTGACGCGGAGGGGAATGAGTCCCAGTGCAGACACCGGCGCAGGGGGGAATGAGTCCCGGAGCAGACACCGGCGCGGGGGGGAATGAGTCCCGGAGCAGACACCGGCGCGGGGAGGAATGAGTCCCGGAGCAGACACCGGCGCAGAGGGGAGTGCGTCCCGAAGCAGATACCGGCGCGGACGGGAATGAGTCCCGGAGCAGACACACCGGAGCGGAGGGGAAAGAGTCCCGGAGCAGACACCGGCGCAGAGGGGAAAGAGTCCCGGAGCAGACACAGGCGCGGACGGGAATGAGTCCCGGAGCAGACACCGGCGCGGAGGGGAAAGAGTCCTGGAGCAGACACCGGCGCGGGTGGGAAGTGAGTCCCGGAGCAGACACCGGCGCAGGGGGGAATGAGTCCCAGAGCAGACACCGGCGTCGGGCGGGAATGAGTCCCGGAGCAGACACCGGCGCGGGGTGGAGTGAGTCCCGGAGCAGATACCGGCGCGGAGGGGAAAGAGTCCTGGAGCAGACACCGGCGCGGGGGGGGTTGAGTCCCGGAGCAGACACCGGCGCGAGGGGAAAGAGTCGTGGAGCAGACACCGGCGCGGGGGGGAATGAGTCCCGGAGCAGACACCGGCACGGGGGGAATGAGTCCTGGAGCAGAAACCGACGCGGGGGGGAATGAGTCCCGGAGCAGACACCGGCGCGGGGGGGGAATGAGTCCCGGAGCAGACACCGGCGCGGAGTGGAGTGAGTCCTGGAGCAGACACCGGCGCAGGGGGGAATGAGTCCCAGAGCAGACACCGGCGTGGGGGGGAATGAGTCCCGGAGCAGCCACCGGCGCGGAGGGGAAAGAGTCCTGGAGCAGACACCGGCGCGGGGGGGAAGTGAGTCCCGGAGCAGACAGCGGCGCGGAGGGGAAAGAGTCCTGGAGCAGACACCGGCGCGGAGGGGAAAGAGTCCCGGAGCAGACACCGGCGCGGAGGGGAATGAGTCCCGGAGCAGACACCGGCGCGGAGGGGAAAGAGTCCTGGAGCAGACACCGGCGCGGGTGGGAAGTGAGTCCCGGACCAGACACCGGCGCGGAGGGGAATGAGTCCCGGAGCAGACACCGGCGCGGAGGGGAAAGAGTCCCGGAGCAGACACCGGCGCGGAGGGGAAAGAGTCCCGGAGCAGACACCGGCGCGGAGGGGAATGAGTCCCGGAGCAGACACCGGCGCGGGGTGGGAATGAGTCCCGGAGCAGACAACGGCGCGGACGGGAATGAGTCCCGGAGCAGACACCGGCGCGGAGGGGAAAGAGTCCCGGAGCAGACACCGGCGCGGAGGGGAATGAGTCCCGGAGCAGACACCGGCGCGGAGGGGAATGAGTCCCGGAGCAGACACCGGCGCGGGGGGGGACGTGAGTCCTGGAGCAGACACCGGCGTGGAGGGGAATGAGTCCCGGAGCAGACACCGGCGCGGAGGGGAATGAGTCCCGGAGCAGACACCGGCGCGGGGGGGGAATGAGTCCCGGAGCAGACAACGGCGCGGACGGGAATGAGTCCCGGAGCAGACACCGGCGCGGAGGGGAAAGAGTCCCGGAGCAGACACCGGCGCGGAGGGGAATGAGTCCCGGAGCAGACACCGGCGTGGAGGGGAATGAGTCCCGGAGCAGACACCGGCGCGGAGGGGAAAGAGTCCTGGAGCAGACACCGGCGCGAAGGGGAATGAGTCACAGAGCAGACACCGGCGCGGGGGGGAATGAGTCCCAGAGCAGACACCGGCGCGGGGGGGAATGAGTCACGGAGGAGACACCGGGGCGAAGGGGAATGAGTCCCGGAGCAGACACCGGCACGGAGGGGGAATGAGTCCCGGAGCAGACACCGGCGCGGAGGGGAATGAGTCCCGGAGCAGACACCGGCACGGAGGGGGAATGAGTCCCGGAGCAGACACCGGCGCGGAGGGGAATGAGTCCCGGAGCAGACACCGGCGCGGAGGGGAATGAGTCCCGGAGCAGACACAGGCGCGGGGGGGAATGAGTCCCGGAGCAGACACCGGCGCGGAGGGGGAATGAGTCCCGGAGCAGACACCGGCGCGGAGGGGAATGAGTCCCGGAGCAGACACCGGCACGGAGGGGGAATGAGTCCCGGAGCAGACACCGGCGCGGAGGGGAATGAGTCACGGAGGAGACACCGGGGCGAAGGGGAATGAGTCCCGGAGCAGACACCGGCACGGAGGGGGAATGAGTCCCGGAGCAGACACCGGCGCGGAGGGGAATGAGTCCCGGAGCAGACACAGGCGCGGGGGGGAATGAGTCACGGAGCAGACACCGGGGCGAAGGGGAATGAGTCCCGGAGCAGACACCGGCGCAGAGGGGAATGTGTCCCGGAGCAGACACCGGCACGGAGGGGAAATGAGTCCCGGAGCAGACACCGGCACGGAGGGGGAATGAGTCCCGGAGCAGACACCGGCGCGGAGGGGAATGAGTCCCGGAGCAGACACAGGCGCGGGGGGGAATGAGTCACGGAGCAGACACCGGGGCGAAGGGGAATGAGTCCCGGAGCAGACACCGGCGCAGAGGGGAATGTGTCCCGGAGCAGACACCGGCGCGGGGGGGAATGAGTCCCAGAGCAGACACCGGCGCGGGGGGGAATGAGTCACGGAGCAGACACCGGGGCGAAGGGGAATGAGTCCCGGAGCAGACACCGGCGCAGAGGGGAATGTGTCCCGGAGCAGACACCGGCACGGAGGGGAAATGAGTCCCGGAGCAGACACCGGCGCAGAGGGGAATGAGTCCAGGAGCAGACACAGGCGCGGGGGGGAATGAGTCACGGAACAGACACCGGGGCGAAGGGGAATGAGTCCCGGAGCAGACACCGGCGCGGGGGGGAAGTGAGTCCCGGAGCAGACACCGGCGCGGAGGGGAATGAGTCCCGGAGCAGACACCGGCGCGGAGGGGAATGAGTCCCGGAGCAGACACCGGCGCGGAGGGGAAAGAGTCCCGGAGCAGACACCGGCGCAGGGGGGAATGAGTCCCAGAGCAGACACCGGCGCGGACGGGAATGAGTCCCGGAGCAGACATCGGCGCGGAGGGGTAAGAGTCCTGGAGCATACACCGGTGCGGAGGGGAAAGAGTCCCAGAGCAGACACCGGCGCGGAGGGGAATGAGTCACGGAGCAGACACAGGGGCGAAGGGGAATGTGTCCCGGAGCAGACAGCGGCGCGGAGGGGGAATGAGTCCTGGAGCAGACACCGGCGCGGAGGTGAATGAGTCCCGGAGCAGACACCGGCGTCGGGCGGGAATGAGTCCCGGAGCAGACACCGGCGCGGACGGGAATGAGTCCCGGAGCAGACACCAGCGCGGAGGGGAATGAGTCCCGGATCAGACACCGGCGCGGAGGGGAAAGAGTCCTGGAGCAGACACCGGCGCGGGGGGGAATGAGTCCCGTAGCAGACACCGGCGCGGGGGGAATGAGTCCCGGAGAAGACACCGGCGCGGGGGTGAATGAGTCCCGGAGCAGACACCGACGCGGGGGGAATGAGTCCCGGAGAAGACACCGGCGCGGGGGGGAATGAGTCCCGGAGCAGACACCGGCGCGGAGGGGAATGAGTCCCGGAGCAGACACCGGCGCGGGGGGGGAATGAGTTCCGGAGCAGACAACGGCGCGGACGGGAATGAGTCCCGGAGCAGACACCGGCGCGGAGGGGAAAGAGTCCCGGAGCAGACACCGGCGCGGAGGGGAATGAGTCCCGGAGCAGACACCGGCGCGGGGGGGGACGTGAGTCCTGGAGCAGACACCGGCGTGGAGGGGAATGAGTCCCGGAGCAGACACCGGCGCGGAGGGGAAAGAGTCCTGGAGCAGACACCGGCGTGGAGGGGAATGAGTCCCAGAGCAGACACCGGCGCGGGGGGGAATGAGTCACGGAGCAGACACCGGGGCGAAGGGGAATGAGTCCCGGAGCAGACACCGGCGCAGAGGGGAATGTGTCCCGGAGCAGACACCGGCACGGAGGGGGAATGAGTCCCGGAGCAGACACTGGCGCGGAGGGGAATGAGTCCCGGAGCAGACACCGGCACGGAGGGGGAATGAGTCCCGGAGCAGACACTGGCGCGGAGGGGAATGAGTCCCGGAGCAGACACCGGCGGGGAGGGGAATGAATACCAGAGCAGACACCGGCGCGGTGGGGGGAATGAGTCCTGGAGCATACACCGGTGCGGAGGGGAAAGAGTCCCAGAACAGACACCGGCGCGGGGGGGAATGAGTCCCGGAGCAAACAACGGCGCGGGGGGAATGAGTCCTGGAGCAGACACCGGCGCGGGGGGAATGAGTCCTGGAGCAGACACCGGCGCGAAGGTGAATGAGTCCCGGAGCAGACACCGGCGCGGGGGGGAATGGGTCCTGGAGCAGACACCGGCGTCGGGGGGGAATGGGTCCTGGAGCAGACACCGGCGTCGGGGGGGAATGGGTCCTGGAGCAGACACCGGCGTCGGGGGGGAATGGGTCCTGGAGCAGACACCGGCGTCGGGGGGGAATGGGTCCTGGAGCAGACACCGGCGTCGGGGGGGAATGGGTCCTGGAGCAGACACCGGCGCGGGGGGGAATGAGTCCCGGAGCAGACACCAGTGCGGGGAGGAGTGGGTCCCAGTGCAGGCACCGGCGCGGAGGGGAATGAGTCCCGGAGCAGACACCGGTGCGGAGGGGAACGAGTCCTGGAGCAGACACCGGCGCGGGGGGGAATGAGTCCCGGAGCAGACACCGGCGCGGGGTGGAGTGAGTCCCGGAGCAGATACCGGCGCGGAGGGGAATGAGTCCCGGAGCAGACACCGGCGCGGAGGGGAATGAGTCCCGGAGCAGACACCGGCGCGGACGGGAATGAGTCCCGGATCAGACACCGGCGCGGAGGGGAAAGAGTCCTGGAGCAGACACCGGCGCGGGGGGGAATGAGTCCCGTAGCAGACACCGGCGTGGGGGGGAATGAGTCCCGTAGCAGACACCGGCGTGGGGGGGAATGAGTCCCGTAGCAGACACCGGCGCGGGGGGAATGAGTCCCGGAGAAGTCACCGGCGCGGGGGGAATGAGTCCCGGAGCAGACAACGGCGTCGGGCGGGACTGAGTCCCGGAGCAGACACCGGCGTGGGGGGGAATGAGTCCCGGAGCAGACACCTGCGCGGAGGGGAATGAGTCCCGGAGCAGACACCGGCGCGGGGGGGAATGAGTCCCGGAGCAGACACCGGCGCGGAGGGGAAAGAGTCCCGGAGCAGAGACAGGCGCGGACGGGAATGAGTCCCGGAGCAGACACCAGCGCGGAGGGGAATGAGTCCCGGATCAGACACCGGCGCGGAGGGGAAAGAGTCCTGGAGCAGACACCGGCGCGGGGGGGAATGAGTCCCGTAGCAGACACCGGCGTGGGGGGGAATGAGTCCCGGAGCAGACACCTGCGCGGAGGGGAATGAGTCCCGGAGCAGACACCGTCGCGGGGGGGAATGAGTCCCAGAGCAGACACCGGCGCGGGGGGGGACGTGAGTCCTGGAGCAGACACCGGCGTGGAGGGGAATGAGTCCCGGAGCAGACACCGGCGCGGGGGGGAATGATTCCCGGAGCAGACACCGGCGCGGGGGGGAATGAGTCCCAGAGCAGACACCGGCGCAGAGGGGATTGTGTCCCGGAGCAGACACCGGCACGGAGGGGGAATGAGTCCCGGAGCAGACACCGGCGAGGAGGGGAATGAATACCAGAGCAGACACCGGCGCGGTGGGGGGAATGAGTCCCGGAGCAGACATCGGCACGAAGGGGAATGAGTCCCGGAGGATACACCGGCGCGGGGGGGAATGAGTCACGGAGCAGACACCGGGGCGAAGGGGAATGAGTCCCGGAGCAGACACCGGCGACGAGGGGAATGTGTCCCGGAGCAGACAGCGGCGCGAAGGGGAATGAATCCCGGAGCAGACACCGGCGCGAAGGGGAATGAGTCCCTGAGCAAACAACGGCGCGAAGGGGAATGCGTCCTGGAGCAGACACCGGCGCGGAGGTGAATGAGTCCCGGAGCAGACACCGGCGCGGGGGGAATGAGTCCTGGAGCAGACACCGGCGCGAAGGTGAATGAGTCCCGGAGCAGACACCGGCGCCGGGGTAATGGGTCCTGGAGCAGACACCGGCGTCGGGGGGGAATGGGTCCTGGAGCAGACACCGGCGCGGAGGGGAATGAGTCCCGGAGCAGACACCAGCGCGGGGGGGAATGAGTCCCGGAGCAGACACCGGCGCGGAGGGGAATGAGTCCCGGAGCAGACACCGGCGCGGGGGGGAATGAGTCCCGGAGCAGACAACGGCGCGGGGGGAATGAGTACAGAACAGACACCGGCGTCGGGCGGGAATGAGTCCCGGAGCGGACACCGGCACGGGGGGGAATGAGTCCCGGAGCAGACACCGGCGCGGACGGGAATGAGTCCCGAGCAGACACCGGCGCGGGGGGGAATGAGTCCCGGAGCAGACACCGGCGCGGAGGGGAATGAGTCCCGGAGCAGACACCGGCGCGGGGGGGAATGAGTCCCGGAGCAGACAACGGCGCGGGGGGAATGAGTACAGAACAGACACCGGCGTCGGGCGGGAATGAGTCCCGGAGCGGACACCGGCACGGGGGGGAATGAGTCCCGGAGCAGACACCGGCGCGGACGGGAATGAGTCCCGGATCAGACACCGGCGCGGAGGGGAAAGAGTCCTGGAGCAGACACCGGCGCGGGGGGGAATGAGTCCCGTAGCAGACACCGGCGAGGGGGGAATGAGTCCCGGAGAAGACACCGGCGCGGGGGTGAATGAGTCCCGGAGCAGACACCGACGCGGGGGGGAATGAGTCCCGGAGCAGACACCGACGCGGGGGGGAATGAGTCCCGGAGCAGACACCGGCGTGGGGGGGAATGAGTCCCGGAGCAGACACCTGCGCGGAGGGGAATGAGTCCCGGAGCAGACACCGGCGCGGGGTGGAGTGAGTCCCGGAGCAGACAGCGGCGCGGAGGGGAAAGAGTCCCGGAGCAGACACCGGCGCGGAGGGGAATGAGTCCGGGAGCAGACACCGGCGCGGAGGGGAAAGAGTCCCGGAGCAGACACCGGCGCGGAGGGGAATGAGTCCCGGAGCAGACACCGGCGCGGAGGGGAATGAGTCCCGGAGCAGACACCGGCGCGGCGGGGAATGATTCCCGGAGCAGACACCGGCGCAGAGGGGAAAGAGTCCCGGAGCAGACACAGGCGCGGGGGGGAATGAGTCCCAGAGCAGACACCGGCGCGGAGGGGAATGAGTCACGGAGCAGACACCGGGGCGAAGGGGAATGAGTCCCGGAGCAGACACCGGCGCAGAGGGGAATGTGTCCCGGAGCAGACACCGGCACGGAGGGGGAATGAGTCCCGGAGCAGACACCGGCGCGGAGGGGAATGAATACCAGAGCAGACACCGGCGCGGTGGGGGGAATGAGTCCCGGAGCAGACATCGGCACGAAGGGGAATGAGTCCCGGAGGATACACCGGTGCGGAGGGGAAAGAGTCCCAGAACAGACACCGGCGCGGGGGGGAATGAGTCCCGGAGCAGACACCGGCGACGAGGGGAATGTGTCCCGGAGCAGACAGCGGCGTGGAGGGGAATGAGTCACGGAGCAGACACCGGCGACGAGGGGAATGAGTCCCTGAGCAAACAACGGCGCGAAGGGGAATGAGTCCCGGAGCAGACACCGGCGCGGGGGGAATGAGTCCTGGAGCAGACACCGGCGCGAAGGTGAATGAGTCCCGGAGCAGACACCGGCGCCGGGGTAATGGGTCCTGGAGCAGACACCGGCGTCGGGGGGGAATGGGTCCTGGAGCAGACACCGGCGCGGAGGGGAATGAGTCCCGGAGCAGGCACCGGCGCGGAGGGGAATGAGTCCCGGAGCAGACACCGGCGCGGAGGGGAAGGGGTCCCGGAGCAGACACCGGCGTCGGGGGGGAATGGGTCCTGGAGCAGACACCGGCGTCGGGGGGGAATGGGTCCTGGAGCAGACACCGGCGCGGAGGGGAATGAGTCCCGGAGCAGACACCGGCGCGGAGGGGAAGGGGTCCCGGAGCAGACACCGGCGCGGGGGGGAATGAGTCCTGGAGCAGACACCGGAGCGGAGGGGAATGAGTCCCGGAGCAGACACCGGCGCGGGGTGGAATGAGTCCCGGAGCAGACAACGGCGCGGGGGGAATGAGTACAGAACAGACACCGGCGTCGGGCGGGAATGAGTCCCGGAGCGGACACCGGCACGGGGGGGAATGAGTCCCGGAGCAGACACCTGCGCGGGGGGGAATGAGTCCCCAGCAGACACCAGCGCGGAGGGGAATGAGTCCCGGAGCAGACACCGGCGCGGAGGGGAAGGAGTCCCGGAGCAGACACCGGCGCGGGGTGGAATGAGTCCCGGAGCAGACACCGGCGCAGAGGGGAATGAGTCCCGGAGCAGACACCGGCGCAGAGGGGAATGAGTCCCGGAGCAGACACCGGCACAGAGGGGAATGAGTCCCGGAGCAGACACCAGCGTGGGGGGGAATGAGTCCCAGAGCAGACACCGGCGCGGGGGGGAATGAGTCCCGGAGCAGACACCGGCGCGGGGGGGAATGAGTCCCAGAGCAGACACCGGCGCGGGGGGGAATGAGTCCCGGAGCAGACACCGGCGCGGGGGGGAATGAGTCCCGGAGCAGACACCGGTGCGGAGGGGAAAGAGTCCCGGAGCAGACACCAGCGTGGGGGGGAATGAGTCCCAGAGCAGACACCGGCGCGGGGGGGAATGAGTCCCGGAGCAGACACCGGTGCGGAGGGGAAAGAGTCCCGGAGCAGACACCGACGCGGAGGGGAATGAGTCCCGGAGCAGACACCGGCACGGGTGGGAAGTGAGTCCCGGAGCAGACACCGGCGCAGGGGGGAATGAGTCCCAGAGCAGACACCGGAGCGGAGGGGAATGAGTCCCGGAGCAGACACCGGTGTGTGGGGAATGCGTCCCGGAGCAGACACCGGCGCGGAGGGGAATGAGTCCCGGAGCAGACACCGGCGCGGAGGGGAATGAGTCCCGGAGCAGACACTGGCACGGGGGGGAATGAGTCCCGGAGCAGACACCGGCGCGGCAGGGAATGAGTCCCGGAGCAGACACTGGCACGGGGGGGAATGAGTCCCGGAGCAGACACCGGCGCGGCAGGGAATGAGTCCCGGAGCAGACACCGGCGCGGAGGGGAATGAGTCCCGGAGCAGACACCGGCGCGGTGGGGAATGAGTCCCGGAGCAGACACCGGTGTGTGAGGGTATGAGTCCCGGAGCAGACACCGGCACGGGGGGGAATGAGTCCCCAGCAGACACTGGCGCGGTGGGGAACGAGTCCCGGAGCATACACCGGCGCGGAGGGGATGAGTCCCGAGCAGACACCGGCGCAGAGGGGAATGAGTCCCGGAGCAGACACCGGCGCGGGGTGGAATGAGTCCCAGAGCAGACACCGGCGCGGAGGGGATGAGTCCCGAGCAGACGCCGGCGCAGAGGGGAATGAGTCCCGGAGCAGACACCGGCCTCGGGCGGGAATGAGTCCCGGAGAAGACACCGGCGCGGGGTGGAGTGAGTCCCGGAGCAGACACCGGCGCGGACTGGAACGAGTCCCGGAGCAGACACCGGCGCGGAGGGGAAAGAGTCCTGGAGCAGACACCGGCGCGGGGGGGAAGTGAGTCCTGGAGCAGACGGGAATGAGTCCCGGAGCAGACACCGGCGTCGGGCGGGAATGAGTCCCGGAGCAGACACCGGCGTGGAGGGGAAAGAGTCCTGGAGCAGACACGGCGCGGGTGGGAAGTGAGTCCCGGAGCAGACACCGGCGCAGGGGGGAATGAGTCCCAGAGCAGACACCGGAGCGGAGGGGAATGAGTCCCGGAGCAGACACCGACGCGGGGGGGAATGAGTCCCGGAGCAGACACCGGCGTCGGGCGGGAATGAGTCCCGGAGCAGACACCGGCGCGGGGTGGAGTGAGTCCCGGAGCAGATACCGGCGCGGAGGGGAATGAGTCCCGGAGCAGACACCGGCGCGGAGGGGAATGAGTCCCGGAGCAGACACCGGCGCGGAGGGGAATGAGTCCCGGAGCAGACACCGGCGCGGGGGGGAATGAGTCCCGGAGCAGACACCGGCGCGGGGGGGAATGAGTCCCGGAGCAGACACCGACGTGGGGGGGAATGAGTCCCGGAGCAGACACCTGCGCGGAGGGGAATGAGTCCCGGAGCAGACACCTGCGCGGAGGGGAATGAGTCCCGGAGCAGACACCGGCGCGGGGTGGAGTGAGTCCCGGAGCAGACAACGGCGCGGACGGGAATGAGTCCCGGAGCAGACACTGGCGCGGAGGGGAAAGAGTCCCGGAGCAGACACCGGCGCGGAGGGGAATGAGTCCCGGAGCAGACACCGGCATGGAGGGGAAAGAGTCCTAGAGCAGACACCGGCGCGGGGGGGAATGAGTCCCGGAGCAGACACCAGCGCGGGGGGGGGAATGAGTCCCAGAGCAGACACCAGCGCGGAGGGGAATGAGTCCCGGAGCAGATACCGGCGCCGGGGGGAATGAGTCCCGGAGCAGACACCGGCGCGGGGGGGAATGAGTCCCGGAGCAGACAACGGCGCGGGGGGAATGAGTACGGAACAGACACCGGCGTCGGGCGGGAATGAGTCCCGGAGCGGACACCGGCGCGGGGGGGAATGAGTCCCGGAGCAGACACCTGCGCGGGGGGGGAATGAGTCCCCAGCAGACACCGGCGCGGAGGGGAACGAGTCCCGGAGCATACACCGGCGCGGAGGGGAAGGAGTCCCGGAGCAGACACTGGCGCGGGGTGGAATGAGTCCCGGAGCAGACACCGGCGCAGAGGGGAATGAGTCCCGGAGCAGACACCGGCGCAGAGGGGAATGAGTCCCGGAGCAGACACCGGCGTCGGGCGGGAATGAGTCCCGGAGCAGACACCAGCGTGGGGGGGAATGAGTCCCGGAGCAGACACCGGCGCGGAGGGGAATGAGTCCCGGAGCAGACACCGGCGCGGAGGGGAATGAGTCCCGGAGCAGACACCGGCGCGGAGGGGAATGAGTCCCGGAGCAGACACCGGCGCGGAGGGGAATGAGTCCCGGAGCAGACACCGGCGCGGAGGGGAATGAGTCCCGGAGCAGACACCGGCGCGGGGGGGAATGTGTCCTGGAGCAGACACCGGCGCGGGGGGGAATGAGTCCCGGAGCAGACACCGGCGCGGGGGGGAATGTGTCCTGGAGCAGACACCAGCGCGGGGGGGAATGAGTCCCGGAGCAGACACCTGCGCGGAGGGGAATGAGTCCCGGAGCAGTCACCTGCGCGGAGGGGAATGTGTCCCGGAGCAGGCACCGGCGCGGAGGGGAATGAGTCCCGGAGCAGACACCGGCACGAAGGGGAATGAGTCCCGAGCAGAGACCGGCGCGGGGGGGGGGGAATGAGTCCCGAGCAGAGACCGGCGCGGGGGGGAATGAGTCCTGGAGCAGACACCGGCGCGGGGGGGAATGAGTCCTGGAGCAGACGGGAATGAGTCCCGGAGCAGACACCGGCGTGGAGGGGAAAGAGTCCTGGAGCAGACACGGCGCGGGTGGGAAGTGAGTCCCGGAGCAGACACCGGCGCAGGGGGGAATGAGTCCCAGAGCAGACACCGGAGCGGAGGGGAATGAGTCCCGGAGCAGACACCGACGCGGGGGGGAATGAGTCCCGGAGCAGACACCGGCGTCGGGCGGGAATGAGTCCCGGAGCAGACACCGGCGCGGGGTGGAGTGAGTCCCGGAGCAGATACCGGCGCGGAGGGGAATGAGTCCCGGAGCAGACACCGGCGCGGAGGGGAATGAGTCCCGGAGCAGACACCGGCGCGGAGGGGAATGAGTCCCGGAGCAGACACCGGAGCGGAGGGGAATGAGTCCCGGAGCAGACACCGGCGCGGAGGGGAATGAGTCCCGGAGCAGACACCGGCGCGGAGGGGAATGAGTCCCGGAGCAGACACCGGCGCGGAGGGGAATGAGTCCCGGATCAGACACCGGCGCGGGGGGGAATGAGTCCCGGAGCAGACACCGGCGCGGGGGGGAATGAGTCCCGGAGCAGACACCGGCGTCGGGCGGGACTGAGTCCCGGAGCAGACACCGACGTGGGGGGGAATGAGTCCCGGAGCAGACACCGGCGCGGGGTGGAGTGAGTCCCGGAGCAGACACCGGCGCGGAGGGGAAAGAGTCCCGGAGCAGACACCGGCGCGGAGGGGAATGAGTCCCGGAGCAGACACCGGCATGGAGGGGAAAGAGTCCTAGAGCAGACACCGGCGCGGGGGGGAATGAGTCCCGGAGCAGACACCAGCGCGGGGGGGGGAATGAGTCCCAGAGCAGACACCAGCGCAGAGGGGAATGAGTCCCGGAGCAGATACCGGCGCCGGGGGGAATGAGTCCCGGAGCAGACACCGGCGCGGGGGGGAATGAGTCCCGGAGCAGACAACGGCGCGGGGGGAATGAGTACGGAACAGACGCCGGCGTCGGGCGGGAATGAGTCCCGGAGCGGACACCGGCGCGGGGGGGAATGAGTCCCGGAGCAGACACCTGCGCGGGGGGGGAATGAGTCGCGGAGCAGACACCGGCGCGGAGGGGAACGAGTCCCGGAGCATACACCGGCGCGGAGGGGAAGGAGTCCCGGAGCAGACACTGGCGCGGGGTGGAATGAGTCCCGGAGCAGACACCGGCGCGGAGGGGAATGAGTCGCGGAGCAGACACCGGCGTCGGGCGGGAATGAGTCCCGGAGCAGACACCAGCGCGGAGGGGAATGAGTCCCGGAGCAGACACCGGCGCGGAGGGGAATGAGTCCCGGAGCAGACACCGGCGCGGAGGGGAATGAGTCCCGGAGCAGACACCGGCGCGGAGGGGAATGAGTCCCGGAGCAGACACCGGCGCAGAGGGGAATGAGTCCCGGAGCAGACACCGGCGCGGGGGGGAATGTGTCCTGGAGCAGACACCGGCGCGGGGGGGAATGAGTCCCGGAGCAGACACCGGCGCGGGGGGGAATGTGTCCTGGAGCAGACACCAGCGCGGGGGGGAATGAGTCCCGGAGCAGACACCTGCGCGGAGGGGAATGAGTCCCGGAGCAGTCACCTGCGCGGAGGGGAATGTGTCCCGGAGCAGGCACCGGCGCGGAGGGGAATGAGTCCCGGAGCAGACACCGGCGCGTGGGGGAATGAGTCCTGGAGCAGACACCGGCACGAAGGGGAATGAGTCCCGAGCAGAGACCGGCGCGGGGGGGGGGGAATGAGTCCCGAGCAGAGACCGGCGCGGGGGGGAATGAGTCCTGGAGCAGACACCGGCGCGGGGGGGAATGAGTCCCGGAGCAGACACCGGCGCGGGGGGGAATGTGTCCTGGAGCAGACACCAGCGCGGGGGGGAATGTGTCCTGGAGCAGACACCAGCGCGGAGGGGAATGTGTCCCGGAGCAGGCACCGGCGCGGAGGGGAATGAGTCCCGGAGCAGACACCGGCGCGTGGGGGAATGAGTCCTGGAGCAGACACCGGCGCGGGGGGGAATGAGTCCTGGAGCAGACACCGGCGCGGGGGGGAATGAGTCCTGGAGCAGACACCGGCGCGGGGGGGAATGAGTCCCGGAGCAGACACCGGCGTGGGGGTTAATGAGTCCTGGAGCAGACACCGGCACGAAGGGGAATGAGTCCCGAGCAGAGACCGGCGCGGGGGGGGGGAATTGAGTCCTGGAGCAGACACCGGCGCGGGGGGTAATGAGTCCCGGAGCAGACACCGGCGCGGGGGGTAATGAGTCCCGGAGCAGACACCGGCGCGGGGGGAAGTGAGTCCTGGAGCAGACACCGGCGCGGGGGGGAATGAGTCCCGGAGCAGACACCGGCGCGGGGGGGAATGAGTCCCGGAGCAGACACCGGCGCGGGGGGGAATGAGTCCTGGAGCAGACACCGGCGCGGGGGGGAATGAGTCCTGGAGCAGACACCGGCGCGGGGGGGAAAGAGTCCCGGAGCAGACACCGGCGCGGAGGGGAATGAGTCCCGGAGCAGACACCGGCGCGGGGGGGAATGAGTCCTGGAGCAGACACCGGCGCGGGGGGGAATGAGTCCTGGAGCAGACACCGGCGCGGGGGGGAAAGAGTCCCGGAGCAGACACCGGCGCGGAGGGGAATGAGTCCCGGAGCAGACACCGGCGCGGGGGGGAATGAGTCCTGGAGCAGACACCGGCGCGGGGGGGAATGAGTCCCGGAGCAGACACCGGCGCGGGGGGGAATGAGTCCTGGAGCAGACACCGGCACGAAGGGGAATGAGTCCCAGAGCAGACATCGGCGCGGAAGGGAATGAGTCCCGGAGCAGACATCGGCGCGGAAGGGAATGAGTCCCGGAGCAGACACCGGCGCGGAGGGGAATGAGTCCCGGAGCAGACATCGGCGCGGAAGGGAATGAGTCCCGGAGCAGACACCGGCGCGGAGGGGAATGAGTCCCGGAGCAGACACCGGCGCGGAGGGGAATGAGTCCTGGAGCAGACACTGGCGCGGAGGGGAATGAGTCCCGGAGCAGACACCGGCGCGGGGGGGAATGAGTCCCGAGCAGACACCGGCGCAGAGGGGAGTGAGTCCCAGAGCAGACACCGGCGCGGAGGGGAATGAGTCCCGGAGCAGACACCGGCGGGGAGGGGAATGAGTCCCGGAGCAGACACTGGTGCGGGGGGAATGAGTCCCGGAGCAGACACTGGCACGGGGGGGAATGAGTCCCGGAGCAGACACCGGCGCGGGGGGGAATGAGTCCCGGAGCAAACACCGGTGCGGGGGGAATGAGTCCCGGAGCAGACACTGGTGCGGAGGGGAATGAGTCCCGGAGCAGACACTGGTGCGGGGGGGAATGTGTCCCGGAGCAGACACCGGCGCGGAGGGGAACGAGTCCCGGAGCATACACCGGCGCGGAGGGGAATGAGTCCCGGAGCAGACACCGGCGCGGGGTGGAGTGAGTCCCGGAGAAGACACCGGCGCGGACGGAAATGAGTCCCGGATCAGACCCCAGCGCGGAGGGGAAAGAGTCCCGGAGCAGACACCGGCGCGGACGTGAATGAGTCCCGGAGCAGACACCGGCGTGGAGGGGAAAGTGTCCTGGAGCTGACACCGGCCCGGAGGGGAAGTGAGTCCTGGAGCAGACATCGGCGCGGGGGGGGAATGAGTCCCGGAGCAGACACCGGCGCGGGGGGGGAATGAGTCCCGGAGCAGACACCGGCGCGGTGGGGGGAATGAGTCCCGGAGCAGACATCGGCACGAAGGGGAATAAGTCCCGGAGCATACACCGGCGCGGAGGCGAATGAGTCCCAGAGCAGACACCGGCGCGGGGGGGAATGAGTCACGGAGCAGACACCGGGGCGAAGGGGAATGAGTCCCGGAGCAGACACTGGCGCGGGGGGAATGAGTCCTGGAGCAGACACCGGCGTCGGGGGGGAATGGGTCCTGGAGCAGACACCGGCGCGGACGGGAATGAGTCCCGGAGCAGACACCGGCGCAGGGGGGAATGAGTCCCAGAGCAGACACTGGTGCGGAGGGGAATGAGTCCCGGAGCAGACACCGGTGCGGAGGGGAACGAGTCCTGGAGCAGACACCGGCGCGGAGGGGAATGAGTCCCGAGCAGAGACCGTCGCGGGGGGGGGAATTGAGTCCTGGAGCAGACACCGGCGCGGGGGTAATGAGTCCTGGAGCAGACACCGGCGCGGGGGGTAATGAGTCCCGGAGCAGACACCGGCACAGGGGGGGGAAGTGAGTCCTGGAGCAGACACCGGCGCGATGGGGAATGTGTTCAGGAGCAGAAACCGGCGCGGAGGGGAATGAGTCCCGGAGCAGACACCGGCGCGGAGGGGAATGAGTCCCGGAGCAGACACCAGCGCGGAGGGGAATGAGTCCCGGAGCAGTCACCTGCGCGGAGGGGAATGAGTCCCGGAGCAGTCACCTGCGCGGGGGGGAATGAGTCCCGGAGCAGTCACCTGCGCGGAGGGGGAATGAGTCCTGGAGCAGACACCAGCGCGGGGGGGAATGAGTCCCGGAGCAGACACCGGCGCGGGGGGGAATGAGTCCCGGAGCAGACACCGGCGCGTGGGGGAATGAGTCCCGGAGCAGACACCTGCGCGGGGGGTAATGATTCCTGGAGCAGACACCGGCGCGTGGGGGAATGAGTCCCGGAGCAGACACCGGCGTGGGGGTTAATGAGTCCTGGAGCAGACACCGGCACGAAGGGGAATGAGTCCCGAGCAGAGACCGGCGCGGGGGTAATGAGTCCTGGAGCAGACACCGGCGCGGAGGGGAATAAGTCCCGGAGCAGGCACCGGCGCGGGGGGGAATGTGTCCTGGAGCAGACACCGGCGCGGGGGGGAATGAGTCCCGGAGCTGACACCGGCGCGGGGGGGAATGTGTCCTGGAGCAGACACCAGCGCGGGGGGGAATGAGTCCCGGAGCAGACACCAGCGCGGAGGGGAATGTGTCCCGGAGCAGGCACCGGCGCGGAGGGGAATGAGTCCCGGAGCAGACACCGGCGCGTGGGGGAATGAGTCCTGGAGCAGACACCGGCGCTGGGGGGAATGAGTCCTGGAGCAGACACCGTCGCGGGGGGGAATGAGTCCTGGAGCAGACACCGGCGCGGGGGGGAATGAGTCCCGGAGCAGACACCGGCGCGGGGGGGAATGAGTCCTGGAGCAGACACCGGCGCGGGGGGGAATGAGTCCCGGAGCAGACACCGGCATGGGGGTTAATGAGTCCTGGAGCAGACACCGGCACGAAGGGGAATGAGTCCCGAGCAGAGACCGGCGCGGGGGGGGGAATTGAGTCCTGGAGCAGACACCGGCGCGGGGGGTAATGAGTCCCGGAGCAGACACCGGCGCGGGGGGTAATGAGTCCCGGAGCAGACACTGGCACGGGGGGGGATGTGAGTCCTGGAGCAGACACCGGCGCGATGGGGAATGTGTTCAGGAGCAGAAACCGGCGCGGAGGGGAATGAGTCCCGGAGCAGACACCGGCGCGGAGGGGAATGAGTCCCGGAGCAGATACCGGCGCGGAGGGGAATGAGTCCCGGAGCAGACACCGGCGCGGTGGGGAATGAGTCACGGAGCAGACACCAGCGCGGGTGGGCTTGAGTCCTGGAGCAGACACCGGCGCGATGGGGAATGTGTTCAGGAGCAGAAACCGGCGCGGAGGGGAATGAGTCCCGGAGCAGACACCGGCGCGGAGGGGAATGAGTCCCGGAGCAGATACCGGCGCGGAGGGGAATGTGTCCTGGAGCAGACACCGGCGCGGGGGGGAATGAGTCACGGAGCAGACACCAGCGCGGGGGGGAATGAGTCCCGGAGCAGACACCGGCGCGGTGGGGGGAATGAGTCCCGGAGCACACATCGGCACGAAGGGGAATGTGCCCCGGAGCAGACACCAGCGCGGAGGGGAATGAGTCCCGGGGCAGACACCGGCGCGGAGGGGAATGAGTCCCGGAGCATACACCGGCGCGGAGGGGAAAGAGTCCCAGAGCAGACACCGGCGCGGGGGGGAATGAGTCCCGGGGCAGACACCGGCGCGGAGGGGAAAGAGTCCCAGAGCAGACACCGGCGCGGGGGGGAAAGAGTCACGGAGCAGACACCGGCGCGGAGGGGAATGAGTCCCGGAGCAGACATCGGCGCGGAAGGGAATGAGTCCCGGAGCAGACACCGGCGCGGAGGGGAATGAGTCCCGGAGCAGACACCGGCGCGGAGGGGAATGAGTCCTGGAGCAGACACCGGCGCGGAGGGGAATGAGTCCCGGAGCAGACACCGGCGCGGCGGGGAATGAGTCCCGAAGCAGACACTGGCGCGGAGGGGAATGAGTCCCGGAGCAGATACCGGCGCGGGGGGGAATGAGTCCCGAGCAGACACCGGCGCAGAGGGGAGTGAGTCCCAGAGCAGACACCGGCGCGGAGGGGAATGAGTCCCGGAGCAGACACCGGCGCGGAGGGGAATGAGTCCCGGAGCAGACACTGGTGCGGGGGGAATGAGTCCCGGAGCAGACACTGGCACGGGGGGGAATGAGTCCCGGAGCAGACACCGGCGCGGGGGGGAATGAGTCCCGGAGCAGACACTGGTGCGGGGGGAATGAGTCCCGGAGCAGACACCGGCGCGGAGGGGAACGAGTCCCGGAGCATACACCGGCGCGGAGGGGAATGAGTCCCGGAGCAGTCACTGGCGCGGGGGGGGAATGAGTCCCGGAGCAGACACCGGAGCGGAGGGGAATGAGTCCCGGAGCAGACACCGGCGCGGGGTGGAGTGAGTCCAGGAGAAGACACCGGCGCGGACGGAAATGAGTCCCGGATCAGACCCCAGCGCGGAGGGGAAAGAGTCCCGGAGCAGACACCGGCGCGGACGTGAATGAGTCCCGGAGCAGACACTGGCGCGGAGGGGAAGTGAGTCCTGGAGCAGACACCGGCGCGGGGGGGGAATGAGTCCCGGAGCAGACATCGGCACGAAGGGGAATAAGTCCCGGAGCATACACCGGCGCGGAGGGGAATGAGTCCCAGAGCAGACACCGGCGCGGGGGGGAATGAGTCACGGAGCAGACACCGGGGCGGGGGGGGAATGAGTCCCAGAGCAGACACCGGCGCGGAGGGGAATGAGTCCCAGAGCAGACACCGGCGCGGGGGGGGAATGAGTCCCAGAGCAGACACCGGCGCGGAGGGGAATGAGTCACGGAGCATACACCGGCACGAAGGGGAATAAGTCCCGGAGCATACACCGGCGCGGAGGGGAATGAGTCCCAGAGCAGACACCGGGGCGGGGGGGAATGAGTCACGGAGCAGACACCGGGGCGGAGGGGAATGAGTCCCAGAGCAGACACCGGCGGGGAGGGGAATGAGTCCCAGAGCAGACACCGGGGCGGGGGGGAATGAGTCACGGAGCATACACCGGGGCGAAGGGGAATGAGTCCCGGAGCAGACACTGGCGCGGAGGGGAATGAGTCCTGGAGCAGACACCAGCGCGGGGAGGAGTGAGTCCCGGAGCAAACACCGGCGCGGGGGGAATGAGTCCCGGAGCAGACACCGGCGCGGAGGGGAATCTGACCCGGAGCAGGCACCGGCGCGGAGGGGAATGAGTCTCGGAGCAGATACCGGCGCGGGGGGCGAATGTGTCCCGGAGCAGACACCGGCACCGGGGGAATGAGTCCTGGAGCAGACACCGGCGTCGGGGGGGAATGGGTCCTGGAGCAGACACCGGCGTGGAGGGGAATGATTCCCGGAGCAGACACCGGCATCGGGCGGGAATGAGTCCCGGAGCAGATACCGGCGCGGACGGGAATGAGTCCCGGAGCAGACACCGGCGCAGGGGGGAATGAGTCCCGGAGCAGACACCGGCGTGGAGGGGAATGATTCCCGGAGCAGACACCGGCATCGGGCGGGAATGAGTCCCGGAGCAGACACCGGCGCGGACGGGAATGAGTCCCGGAGCAGACACCAGCGCAGGGGGGAATGAGTCCCAGAGCAGACACCGGCACGAAGGGGAATGAGTCCCGAGCAGAGACCGGCGCGGGGGGGGGAAGTGAGTCCTGGAGCAGACACCGGCGCGGGGGGTAATGAGTCCTGGAGCAGACACCGGCGCGGGGGGTAATGAGTCCCGAGCAGACACTGGCGCGGAGGGGAATGAGTCCCGGAGCAGACACCGGCGCGGAGGGGAATGAGTCCCGGAGCAGACACCGGCGCGGGGGGGAATGAGTCCCGAGCAGACACCGGCGCAGAGGGGAGTGAGTCCCAGAGCAGACACCGGCGCGGAGGGGAATGAGTCCCGGAGCAGACACCGGCGGGGAGGGGAATGAGTCCCGGAGCAGACACTGGTGCGGGGGGAATGAGTCCCGGAGCAGACACTGGCACGGGGGGGAATGAGTCCCGAGCAGAGACCGGCGCGGAGGGGAATGAGTCCCGGAGCAGACACCGGCGCGGGGGGTAATGAGTCCTGGAGCAGACACTGGCGCGGAGGGGAATGAGTCCCGGAGCAGACACCGGCGCGGGGGGGAATGAGTCCCGAGCAGACACCGGCGCAGAGGGGAGTGAGTCCCAGAGCAGACACCGGCGCGGAGGGGAATGAGTCCCGGAGCAGACACCGGCGGGGAGGGGAATGAGTCCCGGAGCAGACACTGGTGCGGGGGGAATGAGTCCCGGAGCAGACACTGGCACGGGGGGGAATGAGTCCCGGAGCAGACACCGGCGCGGGGGGGAATGAGTCCCGGAGCAAACACCGGTGCGGGGGGAATGAGTCCCGGAGCAGACACTGGTGCGGAGGGGAATGAGTCCCGGAGCAGACACTGGTGCGGGGGGGAATGTGTCCCGGAGCAGACACCGGCGCGGAGGGGAATGAGTCCCGGAGCAGACACCGGCGCGGGGGGGAATGAGTCCTGGAGCAGACACCGGCACGAAGGGGAATGAGTCCCAGAGCAGACATCGGCGCGGAAGGGAATGAGTCCCGGAGCAGACATCGGCGTGGGGGTTAATGAGTCCTGGAGCAGACACCGGCACGAAGGGGAATGAGTCCCGAGCAGAGACCGGCGCGGGGGGGGGGAATTGAGTCCTGGAGCAGACACCGGCGCGGGGGGTAATGAGTCCCGGAGCAGACACCGGCGCGGGGGGTAATGAGTCCCGGAGCAGACACCGGCGCGGGGGGAAGTGAGTCCTGGAGCAGACACCGGCGCGGGGGGGAAAGAGTCCCGGAGCAGACACCGGCGCGGAGGGGAATGAGTCCCGGAGCAGACACCGGCGCGGGGGGGAATGAGTCCTGGAGCAGACACCGGCGCGGGGGGGAATGAGTCCTGGAGCAGACACCGGCGCGGGGGGGAAAGAGTCCCGGAGCAGACACCGGCGCGGAGGGGAATGAGTCCCGGAGCAGACACCGGCGCGGGGGGGAATGAGTCCTGGAGCAGACACCGGCGCGGGGGGGAATGAGTCCCGGAGCAGACACCGGCGCGGGGGGGAATGAGTCCTGGAGCAGACACCGGCACGAAGGGGAATGAGTCCCAGAGCAGACATCGGCGCGGAAGGGAATGAGTCCCGGAGCAGACATCGGCGCGGAAGGGAATGAGTCCCGGAGCAGACACCGGCGCGGAGGGGAATGAGTCCCGGAGCAGACATCGGCGCGGAAGGGAATGAGTCCCGGAGCAGACACCGGCGCGGAGGGGAATGAGTCCCGGAGCAGACACCGGCGCGGAGGGGAATGAGTCCTGGAGCAGACACTGGCGCGGAGGGGAATGAGTCCCGGAGCAGACACCGGCGCGGGGGGGAATGAGTCCCGAGCAGACACCGGCGCAGAGGGGAGTGAGTCCCAGAGCAGACACCGGCGCGGAGGGGAATGAGTCCCGGAGCAGACACCGGCGGGGAGGGGAATGAGTCCCGGAGCAGACACTGGTGCGGGGGGAATGAGTCCCGGAGCAGACACTGGCACGGGGGGGAATGAGTCCCGGAGCAGACACCGGCGCGGGGGGGAATGAGTCCCGGAGCAAACACCGGTGCGGGGGGAATGAGTCCCGGAGCAGACACTGGTGCGGAGGGGAATGAGTCCCGGAGCAGACACTGGTGCGGGGGGGAATGTGTCCCGGAGCAGACACCGGCGCGGAGGGGAACGAGTCCCGGAGCATACACCGGCGCGGAGGGGAATGAGTCCCGGAGCAGACACCGGCGCGGGGTGGAGTGAGTCCCGGAGAAGACACCGGCGCGGACGGAAATGAGTCCCGGATCAGACCCCAGCGCGGAGGGGAAAGAGTCCCGGAGCAGACACCGGCGCGGACGTGAATGAGTCCCGGAGCAGACACCGGCGTGGAGGGGAAAGTGTCCTGGAGCTGACACCGGCCCGGAGGGGAATGAGTCCCGGAGCAGACACCGGCGCGGGGGGGGAATGAGTCCCGGAGCAGACACCGGCGCGGTGGGGGGAATGAGTCCCGGAGCAGACATCGGCACGAAGGGGAATAAGTCCCGGAGCATACACCGGCGCGGAGGCGAATGAGTCCCAGAGCAGACACCGGCGCGGGGGGGAATGAGTCACGGAGCAGACACCGGGGCGAAGGGGAATGAGTCCCGGAGCAGACACTGGCGCGGGGGGAATGAGTCCTGGAGCAGACACCGGCGTCGGGGGGGAATGGGTCCTGGAGCAGACACCGGCGCGGAGGGGAATGAGTCCCGGAGCAGACACCGGCGCGGACGGGAATGAGTCCCGGAGCAGACACCGGCGCAGGGGGGAATGAGTCCCAGAGCAGACACCGGTGCGGAGGGGAACGAGTCCTGGAGCAGACACCGGCGCGGAGGGGAATGAGTCCCGAGCAGAGACCGTCGCGGGGGGGGGAATTGAGTCCTGGAGCAGACACCGGCGCGGGGGTAATGAGTCCTGGAGCAGACACCGGCGCGGGGGGTAATGAGTCCCGGAGCAGACACCGGCACAGGGGGGGGAAGTGAGTCCTGGAGCAGACACCGGCGCGATGGGGAATGTGTTCAGGAGCAGAAACCGGCGCGGAGGGGAATGAGTCCCGGAGCAGACACCGGCGCGGAGGGGAATGAGTCCCGGAGCAGACACCAGCGCGGAGGGGAATGAGTCCCGGAGCAGTCACCTGCGCGGAGGGGAATGAGTCCCGGAGCAGTCACCTGCGCGGGGGGGAATGAGTCCTGGAGCAGACACCGGCGCGGGGGGGAATGAGTCCCGGAGCAGACACCGGCGCGTGGGGGAATGAGTCCCGGAGCAGACACCGGCGCGTGGGGGAATGAGTCCCGGAGCAGACACCTGCGCGGGGGGTAATGATTCCTGGAGCAGACACCGGCGCGTGGGGGAATGAGTCCCGGAGCAGACACCGGCGTGGGGGTTAATGAGTCCTGGAGCAGACACCGGCACGAAGGGGAATGAGTCCCGAGCAGAGACCGGCGCGGGGGGGGGGGGGAATGAGTCCCGAGCAGAGACCGGCGCGGGGGTAATGAGTCCTGGAGCAGACACCGGCGCGGGGGGGAATGAGTCCCGGAGCTGACACCGGCGCGGGGGGGAATGTGTCCTGGAGCAGACACCAGCGCGGGGGGGAATGAGTCCCGGAGCAGACACCAGTGCGGAGGGGAATGTGTCCCGGAGCAGGCACCGGCGCGGAGGGGAATGAGTCCCGGAGCAGACACCGGCGCGTGGGGGAATGAGTCCTGGAGCAGACACCGGCGCTGGGGGGAATGAGTCCTGGAGCAGACACCGTCGCGGGGGGGAATGAGTCCTGGAGCAGACACCGGCGCGGGGGGGAATGAGTCCCGGAGCAGACACCGGCGCGGGGGGGAATGAGTCCTGGAGCAGACACCGGCGCGGGGGGGAATGAGTCCCGGAGCAGACACCGGCATGGGGGTTAATGAGTCCTGGAGCAGACACCGGCACGAAGGGGAATGAGTCCCGAGCAGAGACCGGCGCGGGGGGGGGAATTGAGTCCTGGAGCAGACACCGGCGCGGGGGGTAATGAGTCCCGGAGCAGACACCGGCGCGGGGGGTAATGAGTCCCGGAGCAGACACTGGCACGGGGGGGGATGTGAGTCCTGGAGCAGACACCGGCGCGATGGGGAATGTGTTCAGGAGCAGAAACCGGCGCGGAGGGGAATGAGTCCCGGAGCAGACACCGGCGCGGAGGGGAATGAGTCCCGGAGCAGATACCGGCGCGGAGGGGAATGAGTCCCGGAGCAGACACCGGCGCGGTGGGGAATGAGTCACGGAGCAGACACCAGCGCGGGTGGGCTTGAGTCCTGTAGCAGACACCGGCGCGGAGGGGAATGTGTCCCGGAGCAGACACCGGCGCGGGGGGGAATGAGTCACGGAGCAGACACCAGCGCGGGGGGGAATGAGTCCCGGAGCAGACACCGGCGCGGTGGGGGGAATGAGTCCCGGAGCACACATCGGCACGAAGGGGAATGTGCCCCGGAGCAGACACCAGCGCGGAGGGGAATGAGTCCCGGGGCAGACACCGGCGCGGAGGGGAATGAGTCCCGGAGCATACACCGGCGCGGAGGGGAAAGAGTCCCAGAGCAGACACCGGCGCGGGGGGGAATGAGTCCCGGGGCAGACACCGGCGCGGAGGGGAAAGAGTCCCAGAGCAGACACCGGCGCGGGGGGGAAAGAGTCACGGAGCAGACACCGGCGCGGAGGGGAATGAGTCCCGGAGCAGACATCGGCGCGGAAGGGAATGAGTCCCGGAGCAGACACCGGCGCGGAGGGGAATGAGTCCCGGAGCAGACACCGGCGCGGAGGGGAATGAGTCCTGGAGCAGACACCGGCGCGGAGGGGAATGAGTCCCGGAGCAGACACCGGCGCGGCGGGGAATGAGTCCCGAAGCAGACACTGGCGCGGAGGGGAATGAGTCCCGGAGCAGATACCGGCGCGGGGGGGAATGAGTCCCGAGCAGACACCGGCGCAGAGGGGAGTGAGTCCCAGAGCAGACACCGGCGCGGAGGGGAATGAGTCCCGGAGCAGACACCGGCGCGGAGGGGAATGAGTCCCGGAGCAGACACTGGTGCGGGGGGAATGAGTCCCGGAGCAGACACTGGCACGGAGGGGAACGAGTCCCGGAGCATACACCGGCGCGGAGGGGAATGAGTCCCGGAGCAGTCACTGGCGCGGGGGGGGAATGAGTCCCGGAGCAGACACCGGCGCGGAGGGGAATGAGTCCCGGAGCAGACACCGGCGCGGGGTGGAGTGAGTCCAGGAGAAGACACCGGCGCGGACGGAAATGAGTCCCGGATCAGACCCCAGCGCGGAGGGGAAAGAGTCCCGGAGCAGACACCGGCGCGGACGTGAATGAGTCCCGGAGCAGACACTGGCGCGGAGGGGAAGTGAGTCCTGGAGCAGACACCGGCGCGGGGGGGGAATGAGTCCCGGAGCAGACATCGGCACGAAGGGGAATAAGTCCCGGAGCATACACCGGCGCGGAGGGGAATGAGTCCCAGAGCAGACACCGGCGCGGGGGGGAATGAGTCACGGAGCAGACACCGGGGCGGGGGGGAATGAGTCCCAGAGCAGACACCGGGGCGGGGGGGAATGAGTCACGGAGCAGACACCGGGGCGAAGGGGAATGAGTCACGGAGCATACACCGGCGCGGAGGGGAATGAGTCCCAGAGCAGACACCGGCGGGGAGGGGAATGAGTCCCAGAGCAGACACCGGGGCGGGGGGGAATGAGTCACGGAGCATACACCGGGGCGAAGGGGAATGAGTCCCGGAGCAGACACCGGCGCGGGGGGAATGAGTCCTGGAGCAGACACCGGCGTCGGGGGGGAATGGGTCCTGGAGCAGACACCGGCGCGGAGGGGAATGAGTCCCGGAGCAGACACCAGCGCGGGGAGGAGTGAGTCCCGGAGCAGACACCGGCGCGGAGGGGTATGAGTCCCGGAGCAGACACCAGCGCGGGGGGGAATGTGTCCCTGACCAGACACCGGCGCGGGGGGAATGAGTCCCGGAGCAGACACCGGCGCGGAGGGGAATCTGACCCGGAGCAGGCACCGGCGCGGAGGGGAATGAGTCTCGGAGCAGATACCGGCGCGGGGGGCGAATGTGTCCCGGAGCAGACACCGGCACCGGGGGAATGAGTCCTGGAGCAGACACCGGCGTCGGGGGGGAATGGGTCCTGGAGCAGACACCGGCATCGGGGGGGAATGAGTCCCGGAGCAGACACCGGCGTGGAGGGGAATGATTCCCGGAGCAGACACCGGCATCGGGCGGGAATGAGTCCCGGAGCAGATACCGGCGCGGACGGGAATGAGTCCCGGAGCAGACACCGGCGCAGGGGGGAATGAGTCCCGGAGCAGACACCGGCGTGGAGGGGAATGATTCCCGGAGCAGACACCGGCATCGGGCGGGAATGAGTCCCGGAGCAGACACCGGCGCGGACGGGAATGAGTCCCGGAGCAGACACCAGCGCAGGGGGGAATGAGTCCCAGAGCAGACACCGGCACGAAGGGGAATGAGTCCCGAGCAGAGACCGGCGCGGGGGGGGGAAGTGAGTCCTGGAGCAGACACCGGCGCGATGGGGAATGTGTTCAGGAGCAGAAACCGGCGCGGAGGGGAATGAGTCCTGAGCAGACACCGGCGCGGAGGGGAATGAGTCCCGGAGCAGACACCGGCGCGGAGGGGAATGAGTCCCGGAGCAGACACCGGCGCGGAGGGGAATGAGTCACGGAGCAGACACCAGCGCGGGGGGGCTTGAGTCCTGTAGCAGACACCGGCGCGGAGGGGAATGTGTCCCGGAGCAGACACCGGCGCGGGGGGGAATGAGTCACGGAGCAGACACCAGCGCGGGGGGGAATGAGTCCCGGAGCAGACACCGGCGCGGGGGGGAATGAGTCACGGAGCAGACACCAGCGCGGGGGGGCTTGAGTCCTGTAGCAGACACCGGCGCGGAGGGGAATGAGTCCCGGAGCAGACACTGGCGCGGTGGGGGGAATGAGTCCCGGAGCACACATCGGCACGAAGGGGAATGTGCCCCGGAGCAGACACCAGCGCGGAGGGGAATGAGTCCCGGAGCATACACCGGCGCGGAGGGGAAAGAGTCCCAGAGCAGACACCGGCGCGGGGGGGAATGAGTTACGGAGCAGACACTGGCGCGGAGGGAAATGAGTCCCGGGGCAGACACCGGCATCGGGCGGGAATGAGTCCCGGAGCAGATACCGGCGCGGAGGGGAATGAGTCCCGGAGCAGACACCGGCGCAGGGGGGAATGAGTCCCGGAGCAGACACCGGCGTGGAGGGGAATGATTCCCGGAGCAGACACCGGCATCGGGCGGGAATGAGTCCCGGAGCAGATACCGGCGCGGACGGGAATGAGTCCCGGAGCAGACACCGGCGCAGGGGGGAATGAGTCCCGGAGCAGACACCGGCGTGGAGGGGAATGATTCCCGGAGCAGACACCGGCATCGGGCGGGAATGAGTCCCGGAGCAGACACCGGCGCGGACGGGAATGAGTCCCGGAGCAGGCACGGCGCGGAGGGGAATGAGTCCCGGAGCAGACGCGGAGGAGAATCAGTCCCGGAGCAGGCACCGGCGTGGAGGGGAATGAGTCCCGGAGCAGACGTGGAGGGGAATGATTCCCGGAGCAGACACCGGCATCGGGCGGGAATGAGTCCCGGAGCAGACACCGGCGCGGACGGGAATGAGTCCCGGAGCAGACACCGGCGCGGACGGGAATGAGTCCCGGAGCAGACACCGGCGCGAAGGGGAATGAGTCCCAAGCAGAGACCGGCGCGGACGGGAATGAGTCCCGGAGCAGACACCGGCGCGGAGGGGAATGAGTCCCGGAGCAGACACCGGCGCGGACGGAAATGAGTCCCGGAGCAGACACCGGCGCGGACGGGAATGAGTTCCGGAGCAGACACCGGCATCGGGCGGGAATGAGTCCCGGAGCAGACACCAGCGCGGACGGGAATGAGTCCTGGACCAGACACCGGCGCGAAGGGGAATGAGTCCCAAGCAGAGACCGGCGCGGGGGGGGAATGAGTCCTGAGCAGAGACCGGCGCGGGGGGGGAATGAGTCCTGAGCAGAGACCGGCGCGGGGGGGGAATGAGTCCCGGAGCAGACACCGGCGCGGAGGGGAATGAGTCCCGGAGCAGACACCGGCGCGGGGGGGGACGTGAGTCCTGGAGCAGACACCGACGCGATGGGGAATGATTCCCGGAGCAGACACCGGCGCGGAAGGGAATGAATCCGGGAGCACACAGCGGCGCCAAGGGGAATGAATGCCAGAGCAGACACCGGCGCGGGGGGGAATGTATCCCGGAGCAGACACCGGCGCGGTGGGGGGAATGAGTCCCGGAGCAGACATCGGCACGAAGGGGAATGAGTCCCAGAACATACACCGGCGCGGAGGGGAAAGACTCCCAGAGCAGACACCGGCGTCGGGGGGGAATGGGTCCTGGAGCAGACACCGGGGCGAAGGGGAATGAGTCCCGGAGCAGACACCGGCGCGGGGAGGAATGAGTCCCGGAGCAGACACCGGCGCGGAGGTGAATGAGTCCCGGAGCAGAGACCGGCGCGGCAGGGGTGAATGAGTCCCGGAGCAGACACCAGCGCGGGGGGGAATGAGTCCTGGAGCAGACACCGGAGCGGAGGGGAATGAGTCCTGGAGCAGACACCGGCGCGAAGGTGAATGAGTCCCGGAGCAGACACCGGCGCCGGGGGAATGAGTCCTGGAGCAGACACCGGCGCGGGGGGAATGAGTCCTGGAGCAGACACCAGTGCGGGGGGGAATGAGTCCTGGAGCAGACACCGGCGCGGGGGGGAATGAGTCCTGGAGCAGACACCAGCGCGAAGGTGAATGAGTCCCGGAGCAGACACCGGCGCCGGGGGAATGAGTCCTGGAGCAGACACCGGCGCGGGGGGAATGAGTCCTGGAGCAGACACCAGTGCGGGGGGGAATGAGTCCTGGAGCAGACACCGGCGCGGGGGGTAATGCGTCCTGGAGCAGACACCGGAGCGGAGGGGAATGAGTCCCGGAGCAGACACCGGCGCGGAGGGGATTGAGTCCCGGAGCAGACACCAGCGCGGAGTGGAATGAGTCCCAGAGCAGACACCGGCGCGGGGGGGAATGAGTCCCAGATCAGACACCGGCGCGGGGGATAATGAGTCCCGGAGCAGACACCGGCGCGGGGGATAATGAGTCCCGGAGCAGACACCAGCGCGGGGAGGAGTGAGTCCCAGAGCAGACACCAGCGCGGAGTGGAATGAGTCCCGGAGCAGGCACCGGCGCGGAGGGGAATGAGTCCCGGAGCAGACACCAGCGCGGAGGGGTATGAGTCCCGGAGCAAACACCGGCGCGGGGGGGAATGTGTCCCGGACCAGACACCGGCGCGGGGGGAATGAGTCCCGGAGCAGACACCGGCGCGGAGGGGAATCTGTCCCGGAACAGGCACCGGCGCGGAGGGGAATGAGTCTCGGAGCAGACACCGGCGTCGGGGGGGAATGGGTCTTGGAGCAGACACCGGCGCGGGGGGAATGAGTCCTGGAGCAGACACCGGCGCGGAGTGGAATGAGTCCCGGAGCAGGCACCGGCGCGGAGGGGAATGAGTCCCGGAGCAGACACCGGCGCGGGGAGGAGTGAGTCCAGGAGCAGACACCGGCGCGGAGGGGAATGAGTCCCGGAGCAGACACCGGCGCGGGGGGAATGAGTCCTGGAGCAGACACCGGCGCGGGGGGAATGAGTCCTGGAGCAGACACCGGCGCGGGGGGAATGAGTCCTGGAGCAGACACCGGCGCGGAGGGGAATGAGTCCCGGAGCAGACACCGGCGCGGCAGGGGTGAATGAGTCCCGGAGCAGACACCGGCGCGAAGGGGAATGAGTCCCGGAGCAGACACCGGAGCGGAGGGGAATGAGTCCCGGAGCAGACACCGGCGCGAAGGGGAATGAGTCCCGGAGCAGACACCGGAGCGGAGGGGAATGAGTCCCGGAGCAGACACCAGCGCGGGGGGGAAATGAGTCCTGGAGCAGACACCGGCGCGGGGGGGAATGAGTCCCGGAGCAGACACCAGCGCCGGGGGTAATGCGTCCTGGAGCAGACACCGGAGCGGAGGGGAATGAGTCCCGGAGCAGACACCGGCGCGGGGGGGGAATGAGTCCTGAGCAGAGACCGGCGCGGGGGGGGAATGAGTCCCGGAGCAGACACCGGCGCGGAGGGGAATGAGTCCCGGAGCAGACACCGGCGCGGGGGGGGACGTGAGTCTTGGAGCAGACACCGACGCGATGGGGAATGATTCCCGGAGCAGACACCGGCGCGGAAGGGAATGAATCCGGGAGCACACAGCGGCGCCAAGGGGAATGAATGCCAGAGCAGACACCGGCGCGGTGGGGGGAATGAGTCCCGGAGCAGACATCGGCACGAAGGGGAATGAGTCCCAGAACATACACCGGCGCGGAGGGGAAAGACTCCCAGAGCAGACACCGGCGTCGGGGGGGAATGGGTCCTGGAGCAGACACCGGGGCGAAGGGGAATGAGTCCCGGAGCAGACACCGGCGCGGAGGTGAATGAGTCCCGGAGCAGAGACCGGCGCGGCAGGGGTGAATGAGTCCCGGAGCAGACACCAGCGCGGGGGGGAATGAGTCCTGGAGCAGACACCGGAGCGGAGGGGAATGAGTCCTGGAGCAGACACTGGCGCGAAGGTGAATGAGTCCCGGAGCAGACACCGGCGCCGGGGGAATGAGTCCTGGAGCAGACACCGGCGCGGAGGGGAATGAGTCCTGGAGCAGACACCAGCGCGGGGGGGAATGAGTCCTGGAGCAGACACCAGCGCGGGGGGGAATGAGTCCTGGAGCAGACACCGGCGCGGGGGGGAATGAGTCCTGGAGCAGACACCAGCGCGGGGGGGAATGAGTCCTGGAGCAGACACCGGCGCGGGGGGTAATGCGTCCTGGAGCAGACACCGGAGGGGAGGGGAATGAGTCCCGGAGCAGACACCGGCGCGGAGGGGAATGAGTCCCGGAGTAGACACCAGCGCGGGGGGGGGGGATTGAGTCCCGGAGCAGACACCAGCGCGGAGTGGAATGAGTCCCAGAGCAGACACCGGCGCGGGGGGGAATGAGTCCCAGATCAGACACCGGCGTGGGGGGGAATGTGTCCCGGAGCAGACACCGGCGCGGAGTGGAATGAGTCCCAGAGCAGACACCGGCGCGGGGGATAATGAGTCCCGGAGCAGACACCGGCGTGGGGGGGAATGTGTCCCGGAGCAGACACCGGCGCGGAGTGGAATGAGTCCCGGAGCAGGCACCGGCGCGGAGGGGAATGTGTCCCGGAGCAGACACCAGCGCGGGGAGGAGTGAGTCCCGGAGCAGACACCAGCGCGGAGTGGAATGAGTCCTGGGGCAGACACCGGCGCGGGGGGGAATGTGTCCCGGACCAGACACCGGCGCGGAGGGGTATGAGTCCCGGAGCAAACACCGGCGCGGGGGGGAATGAGTCCCGGACCAGACACCGGCGCGGAGGGGTATGAGTCCCGGAGCAAACACCGGCGCGGGGGGGAATGTGTCCCGGACCAGACACCGGCGCGGGGGGAATGAGTCCCGGAGCAGACACCGGTGCGGAGGGGAATCTGTCCCGGAACAGGCACCGGCGCGGAGGGGAATGAGTCTCGGAGCAGATACCGGCGCCGGGGGAATGAGTCCTGGAGCAGACACCGGCGTCGGGGGGGAATGGGTCTTGGAGCAGACACCGGCGCGGGGAGGAGTGAGTCCAGGAGCAGACACCGGCGCGGAGGGGAATGAGTCCTGGAGCAGACACCGGCGCGGGGGGAATGAGTCCTGGAGCAGACACCGGCGCGGGGGGAATGAGTCCTGGAGCAGACACCGGCGCGGGGGGAATGAGTCCTGGAGCAGACACCGGCGCGGGGGGAATGAGTCCTGGAGCAGACACCGGCGCGGCAGGGGTGAATGAGTCCTGGAGCAGACACCGGCGCGGAGGGGAATGAGTCCCGGAGCAGACACCGGCGCGGCAGGGGTGAATGAGTCCCAGATCAGACACCGGCGCGGAGGGGAATGAGCCCCGGAGCAGACACCAGCGCGGGGGGGAATGAGTCCCGGAGCAGACACCGGCGCGGGGGGGAATGAGTCCCGGAGCAGACACCAGCGCGGGGGGGAATGTGTCCCGGAGCAGACACCGGCGCGGAGGGGAATGAGTCCCGGAGCAGGCACCGGCGCGAAGGGGAACGAGTCCCGGAGCAGACACCAGCGCGGGGGGGAATGTGTCCCGGACCAGACACCGGCGCGGGGGGGAAATGTGTCCCGGAGCAGACACCGGCGTGGGGGGGAATGTTTCCCGGAGCAGACACCGGCGCGGGGGGGAATGTGTCCCGGAGCAGACACCAGCGCGGAGGGGAATGAGTCCCGGAGCAGACACCGGCGCGGGGAGGAATGAGTCCCGGAGCAGACACCAGCGCGGGGAGGAGTGAGTCCCGGAGCAGACACCAGCGCGGAGGGGAATGAGTCCTGGAGCAGACACCGGAGCGGAGGGGAATGAGTCCTGGAGCAGACACCAGCGCGGGGGGGAATGAGTCCTGGAGCAGACACCGGAGCGGAGGGGAATGAGTCCCGGAGCAGACACCAGAGCCGGGGGTAATGCGTCCTGGAGCAGACACCGGAGCGGAGGGGAATGAGTCCCGGAGCAGACACCGGAGCGGAGGGGAATGAGTCCTGGAGCAGACACCGGAGCGGAGGGGAATGAGTCCCGGAGCAGGCACCGGCGCGGGGGGGGAATGAGTCCCGGAGCAGACACCGGCGCGGAGGGGAATGAGTACCGGAGCAGACACCGGCGCGGGGGGGAATGAGTCCCGGAGCAGACACCAGCGCGGAGGGGAGTGAGTCCCGGAGCAAACACCGGCGCGGGGGGTAATGAGTCCTGGAGCAGAGACCGGCGCGGGGGGAATGAGTCCCAGAGCAGACACCGGCGCGGGGGGCGAATGAGTCCCGGAGCAGACACCGGCGCGGGGGGGAATGAGTCCTGGAGCAGACACCGGAGCGGAGGGGAATGAGTCCCGGAGCAGGCACCGGCGCGGAGGGGAACGAGTCCCAGAGCAGACACCAGCGCGGAGGGGAATGAGTCCTGGAGCAGACACCGGCTCGGAGGGGAATGAGTACCGGAGCAGACACCGGCGCGGGGGGGAATGAGTCCCGGAGCAGACACCAGCGCGGAGGGGAGTGAGTCCCGGAGCAAACACCGGCGCGGGGGGGAATGAGTCCCGGAGCAGACACCGGCGCGGAAGGGAATGAGTCCTCGAGCAGACACCGGCGCGGGGGGGAATGAGTCCCGGAGCAAACACCGGCGCGGGGGGCGAATGAGTCCCAGAGCAGACACCGGCGCGGAAGGGAATGAGTCCTCGAGCAGACACCGGCGCGAAGGGCAATGAGTCCCAGAGCAGACACCGGCGCGGGGGGGAATGAGTCCCGGAGCAGACACCGGCGCGGGGAGGAGTGAGTCCCGGAGCAGACACCGGCGCGGGGGGGAATGAGTCCCGGAGCAGACACCAGCGCGGGAGGAGTGAGTCCCGGAGCAGACACCGGCGCGGGGGGGAATGAGTCCCGGAGCAGACACCAGCGCGGGGGAGGAATGAGTCCTGGAGCAGACACCGGCGCGGAGGGGAATGAGTCCCGGAGCAGACACCAGCGCGGAGGGGAATGAGTCCCGGAGCAGACACCAGCGCGGAGGGGAATGAATCCCGGAGCAGACACCGGCGCGGAGGGGAATGAGCCCCGGAGCAGACACCGGCGCGGAGGGGAATGAGTCCCGGAGCAGATACCGGCGCGGAGGGGAATGTGTCCCGGAGCAGACACCGGCGCGAAGGGGAATGAGTCCCAGAGCAGACACCGGCGCGGAGGGGAATGAGTCCCAGAGCAGACACCGGCGCGGGGGGGAATGAGTCCCGGAGCAGACACCGGCGCGGGGAGGATTGAGTCCCGGAGCAGACACCAGCGCGGAGGGAATGAGCCCCGGAGCAGGCACCGGCGCGAAGGGGAACGAGTCCCGGAGCAGACACCAGCGCGGGGGGGAATGTGTCCCAGACCAGACACCGGCGCGGGGGGAATGAGTCCCGGAGCAGACACCGGCGCGGCGGGGGAATGAGTCCCGGAGCAGACATCGGCGCGGGGGAGTGTTTGTCCCGGAGCAGACACCGGCGCGGGGGGGAATGTGTCCCGGAGCAGACACCGGCGTGGGGGGGAATGTGTCCCGGAGCAGACACCGGCGCGGGGGGGAATGTGTCCCGGAGCAGACACTAGCGCGGAGGGGAATGGGTCCCGGAGCAGACACCGGCGCGGGGAGGAATGAGTCCCGGAGCAGACACCAGCGCGGAATAGAATGAGTCCCGGAGCAGGCACCGGCGCGAAGGGGAACGAGTCCCAGAGCAGGCACCGGCGCGGAGGGGAATGAGTCCCGGAGCAGACACCAGCGCCGGGGGTAATGCGTCCCAGAGCAGACACCGGCGCGGAGGGGAATGAGTCCTGGAGCAGACACCGGAGCGGAGGGGAATGAGTCCCGGAGCAGGCACCGGCGCGAAGGGGAACGAGTCCCAGAGCAGACACCAGCGCGGAGGGGAATGAGTCCTGGAGCAGACACCGGCTCGGAGGGGAATGAGTACCGGAGCAGACACCGGCGCGGGGGGGAATGAGTCCCGGAGCAGACACCAGCGCGGAGGGGAGTGAGTCCCGGAGCAAACACCGGCGCGGGGGGTAATGAGTCCTGGAGCAGACACCGGCGCGGGGGGGAATGAGTCCTGGAGCAGACACCGGCGCTGGGGGAATGAGTCCCAGAGCAGACACTGGAGCGGAGGGGAATGAGTCCCGGAGCAGGCACCGGCGTGGAGGGGAACGAGTCCCAGAGCAGACACCAGCGCGGGGAGGAGTGAGTCCCGGAGCAGACACCGGCGCGGCGGGCGAATGAGTCCCGGAGCAGACACCGGCGCGGGGGGAATGAGTCCCAGAGCAGATACCGGCGCGGGGGGCGAATGAGTCCCAGAGCAGACACCGGCGCGGAAGGGAATGAGTCCCGGAGCAGACACCGGCGCGGAAGGGAATGAGTCCTCGAGCAGACACCGGCGCGAAGGGCAATGAGTCCCAGAGCAGACACCGGTGCGGGGGGGAATGAGTCCCGGAGCAGACACCGGCGCGGGGAGGAGTGAGTCCCGGAGCAGACACCGGCGCGGGGGGGAATGAGTCCCGGAGCAGACACCAGCGCGGGGAGGAGTGAGTCCTGGAGCAGACACCGGCGCGGAGGGGAATGAGTCCCGGAGCAGACACCGGCGTGGGGGGGAATGTGTCCCGGAGCAGACACCGGCGCGGGGGGGAATGTGTCCCGGAGCAGACACCAGCGCGGAGGGGAATGAGTCCCGGAGCAGACACCGGCGCGGGGAGGAATGAGTCCCGGAGCAGACACCAGCGCGGAATAGAATGAGTCCCGGAGCAGGCACCGGCGCGAAGGGGAACGAGTCCCAGAGCAGACACCAGCGCGGAGGGGAATGAGTCCTGGAGCAGTCACCAGCGCGGGGGGGAATGAGTCCTGGAGCAGACACCGGAGCGGAGGGGAATGAGTCCCGGAGCAGACACCGGAGCGGAGGGGAATGAGTCCTGGAGCAGACACCGGAGCGGAGGGGAATGAGTCCCGGAGCAGACACCAGCGCGGAGGGGAATGAGTCCTGGAGCAGACACCGGAGCGGAGGGGAATGAGTCCCGGAGCAGACACCAGCGCGGAGGGGAATGAGTCCTGGAGCAGACACCGGAGCGGAGGGGAATGAGTCCTGGAGCAGACACCGGAGCGGAGGGGAATGAGTCCTGGAGCAGACACCGGAGCGGAGGGGAATGAGTCCCGGAGCAGACACCGGAGCGGAGGGGAATGAGTCCTGGAGCAGACACCGGAGCGGAGGGGAATGAGTCCCGGAGCAGACACCGGAGCGGAGGGGAATGAGTCCCGGAGCAGGCACCGGCGCGAAGGGGAACGAGTCCCAGAGCAGACACCAGCGCGGAGGGGAATGAGTCCTGGAGCAGACACCGGCTCGGAGGGGAATGAGTACCGGAGCAGACACCGGCGCGGGGGGGAATGAGTCCCGGAGCAGACACCAGCGCGGAGGGGAATGAGTCCTGGAGCAGACACCGGAGCGGAGGGGAATGAGTCCCGGAGCAAACACCGGCGCGGGGGGCGAATGAGTCCCGGAGCAGACACCGGCGCGGGGGGGAATGAGTCCTGGAGCAGACACCGGAGCGGAGGGGAATGAGTCCCGGAGCAGGCACCGGCGCGGAGGGGAACGAGTCCCAGAGCAGACACCAGCGCGGGGAGGAGTGAGTCCCAGAGCAGACACCGGCGCGGGGGGGAGTGAGTCCCGGAGCAGACACCGGCGCGGGGGGGAATGAGTCCCGGAGCAGACACCAGCGCGGGGGAGGAATGAGTCCTGGAGCAGACACCGGCGCGGAGGGGAATGAGTCCTGGAGCAGACACCGGCGCGAAGGGGAATGAGTCCCAGAGCTGACACCGGCGCGGGGAGGAAGGAGTCCCGGAGCAGACACCAGCGCGGTGGGGAATGAGTCCCGGAGCAGACACCGGCGCGGAGGGGAATGAATCCCGGAGCAGACACCGGCGCGGAGGGGAATGAGTCCCGGAGCAGATACCGGCGCGGAGGGGAATGTGTCCCGGAGCAGACACCGGCGCGGGGGGGAATGAGTCCCGGAGCAGACACTGGCGCGGAGGGGAATGAGTCCCGGAGCAGACACCGGCACGGAGGGGAATGAGTCCCGGAGCAGACACCGGCGCGGGGGGGAATGAGTCCCGGAGCAGACACTGGCGCGGAGGGGAATGAGTCCCGTAGCAGACACCGGCACGGAGGGGAATGTGTCCCAGAGCAGACACCGGCGCGTGGGGGAGTGAGACCCGGAGCAGACACCGGCGCGGGGGGGGAATGAGTCCCGGAGCAGACATCGGCGCGGGGGAGTGTTTGTCCCGGATCAGACACCGGCGCGGGAGGGGAATGAGTCCCGGAGCAGACATCGGCGCGGGGGGGAATGAGTCCTGGAGCAGACACCGGCGCGGGGGGGAATGAGTCCCGGAGCAGACACCGGCGCGGGGGGGGGAATGAGTCCCGGAGCAGACACCGGCGCGGGGGGTAATGAGTCCTGGAGCAGACACCGGCGCGAAGGGGAATGAGTCCCAGAGCTGACACCGGCGCGGGGGGGGAATGAGTCCCAGAGCAGACACCAGCGCGGGGAGGAGTGAGTCCCGGAGCAGACACCAGCGCGGAGGGGAATGAGTCCCGGAGCAAACACCGGTGCGGGGGGAATGAGTCCCGGAGCAAACACCGGTGCGGGGGGAATGAGTCCCGGAGCAGACACCAGCGCGGAGGGGAATGAGTCCTGGAGCAGATACCGGCGGGGAGGGGAATGAGTCCCGGAGCAGACACCGGCGGGGAGGGGAATGAGTCCCGGAGCAGATACCGGCGCGGAGGGGAATGAGTCCCGGAGCAAACACCGGCGCGAAGGGGAATGAATCCCGGAGCAGACACCGGCGCGGAGGGGAATGAGTCCCGGAGCAGACACCGGCGCGGGGGGGAATGAGTCCCGGAGCAGACACCGGCGCGGGGGGGAATGAGTCCCGGAGCAGACACCGGAGCGGAGGGGAATGAGTCCCGGAGCAGGCACCGGCGCGGAGGGGAACGAGTCCCAGAGCAGACACCAGCGCGGGGAGGAGTGAGTCCCGGAGCAGACACCGGCGCGGGGGGCGAATGAGTCCCAGAGCATACACCGGCGCGGAAGGGAATGAGTCCCGGAGCAGACACCGGCGCGGAAGGGAATGAGTCCTCGAGCAGACACCGGCGCGAAGGGCAATGAGTCCCAGAGCAGACACCGGCGCGGGGGGGAGTGAGTCCCGGAGCAGACACCGGCGCGGGGAGGAGTGAGTCCCGGAGCAGACACCGGCGCGGGGGGGAATGAGTCCCGGAGCAGACACCAGCGCGGGGGAGGAATGAGTCCTGGAGCAGACACCGGCGCGGAGGGGAATGAGTCCTGGAGCAGACACCGGCGCGAAGGGGAATGAGTCCCAGAGCTGACACCGGCGCGGGGAGGAAGGAGTCCTGGAGCAGACACCAGCGCGGTGGGGAATGAGTCCCGGAGCAGACACCGGCGCGGAGGGGAATGAATCCCGGAGCAGACACCGGCGCGGAGGGGAATGAGTCCCGGAGCAGATACCGGCGCGGAGGGGAATGTGTCCCGGAGCAGTCACCGGCGCGAAGGGGAATGAGTCCCGGAGCAGACACCGGCGCGAAGGAGAATGAGTCCCAGAGCAGACACCGGCGCGGGGGGGAATGAGTCACGGAGCAGACACCGGCGCGGAGGGGAATGAGTCCCGTAGCAGACACCGGCACGGAGGGGAATGTGTCCCAGAGCAGACACCGGCGCGTGGGGGAGTGAGACCCGGAGCAGACACCGGCGCGGGGGGGGAATGAGTCCCGGAGCAGACACCGGCGCGGGGGGGAATGAGTCCCGGAGCAAACACCGGCGCGGGGGGGAATGAGTCCCGGAGCAGACACCGGCGCGGGGGGGGAATGAGTCCCGGAGCAGACACCGGCGCGGGTGGTAATGAGTCCTGGAGCAGACACCGGCGCGAAGGGGAATGAGTCCCAGAGCTGACACCGGCGCGGGGGGGAATGAGTCCCAGAGCAGACACCAGCGCGGGGAGGAATGAGTCCCGGAGCAGACACCGGCGCGGGGGGAGTGAGTCCCGGAGCAGACACCAGCGCGGAGGGGAATGAGTCCCGGAGCAAACACCGGTGCGGGGGGGAATGAGTCCCGGAGCAGACACCGGCGCGGAGGGGAATGAATCCCGGAGCAGACACCGGCGCGGAGGGGAATGAGTCCCGGAGCAGATACCGGCGCGGAGGGGAATGTGTCCCGGAGCAGTCACCGGCGCGAAGGGGAATGAGTCCCGGAGCAGACACCGGCGCGAAGGAGAATGAGTCCCAGAGCAGACACCGGCGCGGGGGGGAATGAGTCACGGAGCAGACACCGGCGCGGAGGGGAATGAGTCCCGTAGCAGACACCGGCGCGGAGGGGAATGAATCCCGGAGCAGACACCGGCGCGTGGGGGAGTGAGACCCGGAGCAGACACCGGCGCGGGGGGGAATGAGTCCCGGAGCAGACACCGGCGCGGGTGGTAATGAGTCCTGGAGCAGACACCGGCGCGAAGGGGAATGAGTCCCAGAGCTGACACCGGCGCGGGGGGGAATGAGTCCCAGAGCAGACACCAGCGCGGGGAGGAATGAGTCCCGGAGCAGACACCGGCGCGGGGGGAGTGAGTCCCGGAGCAGACACCAGCGCGGAGGGGAATGAGTCCCGGAGCAAACACCGGTGCGGGGGGGAATGAGTCCCGGAGCAGACACCAGCGCGGAGGGGAATGAGTCCCGGAGCAGACACCGGCGGGGAGGGGAATGAGTCCCGGAGCAGATACCGGCGCGGTGGGGAATGAGTCCCGGAGCAAACACCGGCGCGAAGGGGAATGAATCCCGGAGCAGACACCGGCGCGGAGGGGAATGAGTCCCGGAGCAGACACCGGCGCGGGGGGGAATGAGTCCCGGAGCAGACACCGGCGCGGAGGGGAATGAGTCCTGGAGCAGACACAGGCGTGGGGGGAATGAGTCCTGGAGCAGACACCGGCGCGGGGGGGCGAATGAGTCCCGGAGCAGACACCGGCGCGGGGGGGAATGAGTCCCGGAGCAGACACCGGCGCGAAGGTGAATGAGTCCCGGAGCAGACACCGGCGCGGGGGGGAATGAGTCCCGGAGCAGACACCGGCGCGGGGGGGAGTGAGTCCCGGAGCAGACACCGGCGCGAAGGTGAATGAGTCCTGGAGCAGACACCGGCGCGGGGGGGCGAATGAGTCCCGGAGCAGACACCGGCGCGGGGGGAATGAGTCCCGGAGCAGACACCGGCGCGGGGGGAATGAGTCCCGGAGCAAACACCGGCGCGGAGGGGAATGAGTCCCGGAGCAGACACCGGCGCGGAGGGGAATGAGTCCCGGAGCAGACACCGGCGCGGGAGGGATTGGGTCCCGGAGCAGACACCGGCGCGGGAGGGAATGAGTCCCGGAGCAGACACCGGCGCGGGGGGGAATGTGTCCCGGAGCAGGCACCGGCGCGGAGGGGCATGAGTCCCGGAGCAGACACCGGCGCGGAGGGGAATGAGTCCCGGAGCAGACACCGGCGCGGAGGGGAATGAGTCCCGGAGCAGACACCGGCGCGGGGGGGAATGAGTCCCGGAGCAGACACCGGCGCGGGGGGGAATGAGTCCCGGAGCAGGCACCGGCGCGGGGAGGAATGAGTCCCGGAGCAGGCACCGGCGCGGAGGGGCATGAGTCCCGGAGCAGACACCGGCGCGGAGGGGAATGAGTCCCGGAGCAGACACCGGCGCGGAGGGGAATGAGTCCCGGAGCAGACACCGGCGCGGGGAGGAATTAGTCCCGGAGCAGACACCGGCGCGGAGGGGAATGAGTCCCGGAGCAGACACCGGCACGGAGGGGAATGAGTCCCCGAGCAGACACCGGCGCGGAGGGGAATGAGTCCTGGAGCAGACACCAGCGCGAAGGGGAATGAGTCCCGGAGCTGACACCGGCGCGGGGAGGAAGGAGACCCGGAGCAGACACCAGCGCGGTGGGGAATGAGTCCCGGAGCAGACACCGGCGCGGAGGGGAATGAATCCCGGAGCAGACTCCGGCGCGGAGGGGAATGAGTCCCGGAGCAGATACCGGCGCGGAAGGGAATGTGTCCCGGATCAGACACCGGCGCGAAGGGGAATGAGTCCCAGAGCAGACACCGGCGCGGAGGGGAATGAGTCCCGGAGCAGACACCGGCGCGGAGGGGAATGAGTCCCGGAGCAGACACTGGCGCGGAGGGGAATGAGTCCCGTAGCAGACACCGGCGCGGGGGGAATGAGTCCCGGAGCAGACACTGGCGCGGAGGGGAATGTGTCCCAGAGCAGACACCGGCGCGTGGGGTAGTGAGACCCGGAGCAGACAGCGGCGCGGAGGGGAATGAGTCCTGGAGCAGACACCGGCGCGGGGGGGGAATGAGTCCCGGAGCAGACATCGGCGCGGGGGAGTGTTTGTCCCGGAGCAGACATCGGCGCGGGGGGGAATGAGTCCTGGAGCAGACACAGGCGCGGGGGGGAATGAGTCCCGGAGCAGACACCGGCGCGGGGGGGGAATGAGTCCCGGAGCAGACACCGGCGCGGGGGGTAATGAGTCCTGGAGCAGACACCGGCGCGAAGGGGAATGAGTCCCAGAGCTGACACCGGCGCGGGGGGGAATGAGTCCCGGAGCAGACACCGGCGCGGGGAGGAGTGAGTCCCGGAGCAGACACCAGCGCGGAGGGGAATGAGTCCCAGAGCAAACACCGGTGCGGGGGGAATGAGTCCCGGAGCAAACACCGGTGCGGGGGGGAATGAGTCCCGGAGCAGACACCGGCGGGGAGGGGAATGAGTCCCGGAGCAGATACCGGCGCGGAGGGGAATGAGTCTCGGAGCAAACACCGGCGCGAAGGGGAATGAATCCCAGAGCAGACACCGGCGCGGAGGGGAATGAGTCCCGGAGCAGACACCGGCGCGGGGGGGAATGAATCCCGGAGCAGACACCGGCGCGGAGGAGAATGAGTCCTGGAGCAGACACAGGCGTGGGGGGAATGAGTCCTGGAGCAGACACCGGCGCGGGGGGGCGAATGAGTCCCAGAGCAGACACCGGCGCGGGGGGGAATGAGTCCTGGAGCAGACACCGGCGCGGGGGGGAATGAGTCCCGGAGCAGACACCGGCGCGAAGGGGAATGAGTCCCGGAGCAGACACCGGCGCGGGGGGGAATGAGTCCCGGAGCAGACACCGGCGCGGGGGGGAGTGAGTCCCGGAGCAGACACCGGCGCGAAGGTGAATGAGTCCTGGAGCAGACACCGGCGCGGGGGGGCGAATGAGTCCCGGAGCAGACACCGGCGCGAAGGTGAATGAGTCCCGGAGCAGACACCAGCGCGGGGGGAATGTGTCCCGGAGCAAACACCGGCGCGGAGGGGAATGAGTCCCGGAGCAGACACCGGCGCGGGGGGAATGTGTCCCGGAGCAAACACCGGCGCGGAGGGGAATGAGTCCCGGAGCAGACACCGGCGCGGAGGGGAATGAGTCCCGGAGCAGACACCGGCGCGGGAGGGATTGAGTCCCGGAGCAGACACCGGCGCGGGAGGGAATGAGTCCCGGAGCAGACACCGGCGCGGGGGGGAATGAGTCCCGGAGCAGACACCGGCGCGGGGGGGAATGAGTCCTGGAGCAGGCACCGGCGCGGAGGGGAATGAGTCCTGGAGCAGGCACCGGCGCGGAGGGGAATGAGTCCTGGAGCAGACACCGGCTCGGAGTGGAATGAGTACCGGAGCAGACACCGGCGCGGGGGGGAATGAGTCCCGGAGCAGACACCAGCGCGGAGGGAAGTGAGTCCCGGAGCAAACACCGGCGCGGGGGGTAATGAGTCCTGGAGCAGACACCGGCGCGGGGGGGAATGAGTCCCGGAGCAGACACCAGCGCGGGGAGGAGTGAGTCCCGGAGCAGACTCCGGCGCGGAATAGAATGAGTCCCGGAGCAGGCACCGGCGCGAAGGGGAACGAGTCCCAGAGCAGACACCAGCGCGGGGGGGAATGAGTCCTGGAGCAGACACCGGAGCGGAGGGGAATGAGTCCCGGAGCAGACACCAGCGCGGAGGGGAATGAGTCCTGGAGCAGACACCGGAGCGGAGGGGAATGAGTCCTGGAGCAGACACCAGCGCGGAGGGGAATGAGTCCTGGAGCAGACACCGGAGCGGAGGGGAATGAGTCCTGGAGCAGACACCAGCGCGGAGGGGAATGAGTCCTGGAGCAGACACCGGAGCGGAGGGGAATGAGTCCCGGAGCAGGCACCGGCGCGAAGGGGAATGAGTCCTGGAGCAGACACCAGCGCGGAGGGGAATGAGTCCCGGAGCAGGCACCGGAGCGGAGGGGAATGAGTCCCGGAGCAGACACCGGCGCGGGGGGGAATGAGTCCCGGAGCAGACACCAGCGCGGAGGGGAGTGAGTCCCGGAGCAAACACCGGCGCGGGGGGGGAATGAGTCCCGGAGCAGACACCAGCGCGGAGGGGAATGAGTCCTGGAGCAGACACCAGCGCGGGGGGGTAATGAGTCCTGGAGCAGACACCGGCGCGGGGGGAATGAGTCCCAGAGCAGACACCGGCGCGGGGGGCGAATGAGTCCCGGAGCAGACACCGGCGCGGGGGGGAATGAGTCCTGGAGCAGACACCGGAGCGGAGGGGAATGAGTCCCGGAGCAGACACCGGCGCGGGGGGCGAATGAGTCCCGGAGCAGACACCGGCGCGGGGGGAATGAGTCCCAGAGCAGATACCGGCGCGGGGGGCGAATGAGTCCCAGAGCAGACACCGGCGCGGAAGGGAATGAGTCCTCGAGCAGACACCGGCGCGAAGGGCAATGAGTCCCAGAGCAGACACCGGCGCGGGGGGGAGTGAGTCCCGGAGCAGACACCGGCGCGGGGAGGAGTGAGTCCCGGAGCAGACACCGGCGCGGGGTGGAGTGAGTCCCGGAGCAGACAACGGCGCGGACGGGAATGAGTCCCGGAGCAGACACCGGCGCGGGGAGGAAGGAGTCCCGGAGCAGACACCAGCGCGGTGGGGAATGAGTCCCGGAGCAGACACCGGCGCGGAGGGGAATGAATCCCGGAGCAGACACCGGCGCGGAGGGGAATGAGTCCCGGAGCAGATACCGGCGCGGAGGGGAATGTGTCCCGGAGCAGACACCGGCGCGAAGGGGAATGAGTCCCAGAGCAGACACCGGCGCGGAGGGGAATGAGTCCCGGAGCAGACACCGGCGCGGGGGGGAATGAGTCCCGGAGCAGACACTGGCGCGGAGGGGAATGAGTCCCGTAGCAGACACCGGCACGGAGGGGAATGTGTCCCGGAGCAGACACCGGCGCGTGGGGGAGTGAGACCCGGAGCAGACACCGGCGCGGGGGGGGAATGAGTCCCGGAGCAGACATCGGCGCGGGGGAGTGTTTGTCCTGGATCAGACACCGGCGCGGGAGGGGAATGAGTCCCAGAGCTGACACCGGTGCGGGGGGGAATGAGTCCCGGAGCAGACACCGGCGCGAAGGGGAATGAGTCCCGGTGCAGACACCGGTGCGGGGGGGAATGAGTCCCGGAGCAGACACCGGCGCGAAGGGGAATGAGTCCCAGAGCTGACACCGGCGCGGGGGGGGAATGAGTCCCAGAGCAGACACCAGCGCGGAGGGGAATGAGTCCCGGAGCAAACACCGGTGCGGGGGGAATGAGTCCCGGAGCAAACACCGGTGCGGGGGGGAATGAGTCCCGGAGCAGACACCAGCGCGGAGGGGAATGAGTCCCGGAGCAGACACCGGCGGGGAGGGGAATGAGTCCCGGAGCTGATACCGGCGCGGAGGGGAATGAGTCCCGGAGCAAACACCGGCGCGAAGGGGAATGAATCCCGGAGCAGACACTGGCGCGGAGGGGAATGAGTCCCGGAGCAGACACCGGCGCGGGGGGGAATGAGTCCCGGAGCAGACACCGGCGCGGAGGGGAATGAGTCCCGGAGCAGGCACCGGCGCGGGGGCGAATGAGTCCCGGAGCAGACACCGGCGCGGGGGGGAATGAGTCCTGGAGCAGACACTGGAGCGGACGGGAATGAGTCCCGGAGCAAACACCGGTGCGGGGGGAATGAGTCCCGGAGCAAACACCGGTGCGGGGGGGAATGAGTCCCGGAGCAGGCACCGGCGCGGAGGGGAACGAGTCCCAGAGCAGACACCAGCGCGGGGAGGAATGAGTCCCGGAGCAGACACCGGCGCGGGGGGCGAATGAGTCCCGGAGCAGACACCGGCGCGGGGGGAATGAGTCCCAGAGCAGATACCGGCGCGGGGGGCGAATGAGTCCCAGAGCAGACACCGGCGCGGAAGGGAATGAGTCCCGGAGCAGACACCGGCGCGGAAGGGAATGAGTCCTCGAGCAGACACCGGCGCGAAGGGCAATGAGTCCCAGAGCAGACACCGGCGCGGGGGGGAATGAGTCCCGGAGCAGACACCGGCGCGGGGGGGAGTGAGTCCCGGAGCAGACACCGGCGCGGGGAGGAGTGAGTCCCGGAGCAGACACCGGCGCGGGGGGGAATGAGTCCCGGAGCAGACACCAGCGCGGGGGAGGAATGAGTCCTGGAGCAGACACCGGCGCGGAGGGGAATGAGTCCTGGAGCAGACACCGGCGCGAAGGGGAATGAGTCCCAGAGCAGACACCGGCGCGGGGAGGAAGGAGTCCCGGAGCAGACACCAGCGCGGTGGGGAATGAGTCCCAGAGCAGACACCGGCGCGGAGGGGAATGAATCCCGGAGCAGACACCGGCGCGGAGGGGAATGAGTCCCGGAGCAGATACCGGCGCGGAGGGGAATGTGTCCCGGAGCAGACACCGGCGCGAAGGGGAATGAGTCCCAGAGCAGACACCGGCGCGGGGGGGAATGAGTCCCGGAGCAGACACTGGCGCGGAGGGGAATGAGTCCCGTAGCAGACACCGGCACGGAGGGGAATGTGTCCCAGAGCAGACACCGGCTCGTGGGGGAGTGAGACCCGGAGCAGACACCGGCGCGGGGGGGGAATGAGTCCCGGAGCAGACATCGGCGCGGGGGAGTGTTTGTCCCGGATCAGACACCGGCGCGGGAGGGGAATGAGTCCCGGAGCAGACATCGGCGCGGGGGGGAATGAGTCCTGGAGCAGACACCGGCGCGGGGGGGAATGAGTCCCGGAGCAGACACCGGCGCGGGGGGGGAATGAGTCCCGGAGCAGACACCGGCGCGGGGGGTAATGAGTCCTGGAGCAGACACCGGCGCGAAGGGGAATGAGTCCCAGAGCTGACACCGGCGCGGGGGGGGAATGAGTCCCAGAGCAGACACCAGCGCGGGGAGGAGTGAGTCCCGGAGCAGACACCAGCGCGGAGGGGAATGAGTCCCGGAGCAAACACCGGTGCGGGGGGAATGAGTCCCGGAGCAAACACCGGTGCGGGGGGGAATGAGTCCCGGAGCAGACACCAGCGCGGAGGGGAATGAGTCCCGGAGCAAACACCGGTGCGGGGGGGAATGAGTCCCGGAGCAGACACCGGCGGGGAGGGGAATGAGTCCCGGAGCAGATACCGGCGCGGAGGGGAATGAGTCCCGGAGCAAACACCGGCGCGAAGGGGAATGAATCCCGGAGCAGACACCGGCGCGGAGGGGAATGAGTCCCGGAGCAGACACCGGCGCGGGGGGGAATGAGTCCCGGAGCAGACACCGGCGCGGAGGGGAATGAGTCCTGGAGCAGACACAGGCGTGGGGGGAATGAGTCCTGGAGCAGACACCGGCGCGGGGGGGCGAATGAGTCCCGGAGCAGACACCGGCGCGGGGGGGGAATGAGTCCCGGAGCAGACACCGGCGCGAAGGTGAATGAGTCCCGGAGCAGACACCGGCGCGGGGGGGAATGAGTCCCGGAGCAGACACCGGCGCGAAGGTGAATGAGTCCCGGAGCAGACACCGGCGCAGGGGGGAGTGAGTCCCGGAGCAGACACCGGCGCGAAGGTGAATGAGTCCTGGAGCAGACACCGGCGCGGGGGGGAGTGAGTCCCGGAGCAGACACCGGCGCGAAGGTGAATGAGTCCTGGAGCAGACACCGGCGCGGGGGGGAGTGAGTCCCGGAGCAGACACCGGCGCGAAGGTGAATGAGTCCTGGAGGAGACACCGGCGCGGGGGGGGCGAATGAGTCCCGGAGCAGACACCGGCGCGGAGGGGAATGAGTCCCGGAGCAGACACCGGCGCGGAGGGGAATGAGTCCCGGAGCAGACACCGGCGCGGGAGGGATTGGGTCCCGGAGCAGACACCGGCGCGGGAGGGAATGAGTCCCGGAGCAGACACCGGCGCGGGGGGGAATGAGTCCCGGAGCAGACACCGGCGCGGGGGGGAATGAGTCCCGGAGCAGGCACCGGCGCGGGGAGGAATGAGTCCCGGAGCAAACACCGGTGCGGGGGGGAATGAGTCCCGGAGCAGACACCAGCGCGGAGGGGAATGAGTCCCGGAGCAGACACCGGCGCGGAGGGGAATGAGTCCCGGAGCAAACACCGGCGCGAAGGGGAATGAATCCCAGAGCAGACACCGGCGCGGAGGGGAATGAGTCCCGGAGCAGACACCGGCGCGGGGGGGAATGAATCCCGGAGCAGACACCGGCGCGGAGGGGAATGAGTCCTGGAGCAGACACAGGCGTGGGGGGAATGAGTCCTGGAGCAGACACCGGCGCGGGGGGGCGAATGAGTCCCAGAGCAGACACCGGCGCGGGGGGGAATCAGTCCCGGAGCAGACACCGGCGCGAAGGGGAATGAGTCCCGGAGCAGACACCGGCGCGGGGGGGAATGAGTCCCGGAGCAGACACCGGCGCGGGGGGGAGTGAGTCCCGGAGCAGACACCGGCGCGAAGGTGAATGAGTCCTGGAGCAGACACCGGCGCGGGGGGGCGAATGAGTCCCGGAGCAGACACCGGCGCGGAGGGGAATGAGTCCCGGAGCAGGCACCGGCGCGGGGGGCGAATGAGTCCCGGAGCAGACACCGGCGCGGGGGGGAATGAGTCCTGGAGCAGACACCGGAGCGGACGGGAATGAGTCCCGGAGCAAACACCGGTGCGGGGGGAATGAGTCCCGGAGCAAACACCGGTGCGGGGGGGAATGAGTCCCGGAGCAGGCACCGGCGCGGAGGGGAACGAGTCCCAGAGCAGACACCAGCGCGGGGAGGAGTGAGTCCCGGAGCAGACACCGGCGCGGGGGGCGAATGAGTCCCGGAGCAGACACCGGCGCGGGGGGAATGAGTCCCAGAGCAGATACCGGCGCGGGGGGCGAATGAGTCCCAGAGCAGACACCGGCGCGGAAGGGAATGAGTCCCGGAGCAGACACCGGCGCGGAAGGGAATGAGTCCTGGAGCAGACACCGGCGCGAAGGGCAATGAGTCCCAGAGCAGACACCGGCGCGGGGGGGAGTGAGTCCCGGAGCAGACACCGGCGCGGGGAGGAGTGAGTCCCGGAGCAGACACCGGCGCGGGGGGGAATGAGTCCCGGAGCAGACACCAGCGCGGGGGAGGAATGAGTCCTGGAGCAGACACCGGCGCGGAGGGGAATGAGTCCTGGAGCAGACACCGGCGCGAAGGGGAATGAGTCCCAGAGCTGACACCGGCGCGGGGAGGAAGGAGTCCCGGAGCAGACACCAGCGCGGTGGGGAATGAGTCCCAGAGCAGACACCGGCGCGGAGGGGAATGAATCCCGGAGCAGACACCGGCGCGGAGGGGAATGAGTCCCGGAGCAGATACCGGCGCGGAGGGGAATGTGTCCCGGAGCAGACACCAGCTCGAAGGGGAATGAGTCCCAGAGCAGACACCGGCGCGGAGGGGAATGAGTCCCGGAGCAGACACCGGCGCGGGGGGGAATGAGTCCCGGAGCAGACACTGGCGCGGAGGGGAATGAGTCCCGTAGCAGACACCGGCACGGAGGGGAATGTGTCCCAGAGCAGACACCGGCGCGTGGGGGAGTGAGACCCGGAGCAGACACCGGCGCGGGGGGGGAATGAGTCCCGGAGCAGACATCGGCGCGGGGGGGAATGAGTCCTGGAGCAGACACCGGCGCGGGGGGGAATGAGTCCTGGAGCAGACACCGGCGCGGGGGGGAATGAGTCCCGGAGCAGACACCGGCGCGGGGGGGAATGAGTCCTGGAGCAGACACCGGCGCGGGGGGGAATGAGTCCCGGAGCAGACACCGGCGCGGGGGGGGAATGAGTCCCGGAGCAGACACCGGCGCGGGGGGTAATGAGTCCTGGAGCAGACACCGGCGCGAAGGGGAATGAGTCCCAGAGCTGACACCGGCGCGGGGGGGGAATGAGTCCCAGAGCAGACACCAGCGCGGGGAGGAGTGAGTCCCGGAGCAGACACCAGCGCGGAGGGGAATGAGTCCCGGAGCAAACACCGGTGCGGGGGGAATGAGTCCCGGAGCAAACACCGGTGCGGGGGGGAATGAGTCCCGGAGCAGACACCAGCGCGGAGGGGAATGAGTCCCGGAGCAAACACCGGTGCGGGGGGGAATGAGTCCCGGAGCAGACACCGGCGGGGAGGGGAATGAGTCCCGGAGCAGATACCGGCGCGGAGGGGAATGAGTCCCGGAGCAAACACCGGCGCGAAGGGGAATGAATCCCGGAGCAGACACCGGCGCGGAGGGGAATGAGTCCCGGAGCAGACACCGGCGCGGGGGGGAATGAGTCCCGGAGCAGACACCGGCGCGGAGGGGAATGAGTCCTGGAGCAGACACAGGCGTGGGGGGAATGAGTCCTGGAGCAGACACCGGCGCGGGGGGGCGAATGAGTCCCGGAGCAGACACCGGCGCGGGGGGGAATGAGTCCCGGAGCAGACACCGGCGCGAAGGTGAATGAGTCCCGGAGCAGACACCGGCGCGGGGGGGAGTGAGTCCCGGAGCAGACACCGGCGCGAAGGTGAATGAGTCCTGGAGCAGACACCGGCGCGGGGGGGAGTGAGTCCCGGAGCAGACACCGGCGCGAAGGTGAATGAGTCCTGGAGCAGACACCGGCGCGGGGGGGAGTGAGTCCCGGACCAGACACCGGCGCGAAGGTGAATGAGTCCTGGAGCAGACACCGGCGCGGGGGGGCGAATGAGTCCCGGAGCAGACACCGGCGCGGAGGGGAATGAGTCCCGGAGCAGACACCGGCGCGGAGGGGAATGAGTCCCGGAGCAGACACCGGCGCGGGAGGGATTGGGTCCCGGAGCAGACACCGGCGCGGGAGGGAATGAGTCCCGGAGCAGACACCGGCGCGGGGGGGAATGAGTCCCGGAGCAGACACCGGCGCGGGGGGGAATGAGTCCCGGAGCAGGCACCGGCGCGGGGAGGAATGAGTCCCGGAGCAGGCACCGGCGCGGAGGGGCATGAGTCCCGGAGCAGACACCGGCGCGGAGGGGAATGAGTCCCGGAGCAGACACCGGCGCGGAGGGGAATGAGTCCCGGAGCAGACACCGGCGCGGGGAGGAATTAGTCCCGGAGCAGACACCGGCGCGGAGGGGAATGAGTCCCGGAGCAGACACCGGCACGGAGGGGAATGAGTCCCCGAGCAGACACCGGCGCGGAGGGGAATGAGTCCTGGAGCAGACACCAGCGCGAAGGGGAATGAGTCCCGGAGCTGACACCGGCGCGGGGAGGAAGGAGTCCCGGAGCAGACACCAGCGCGGTGGGGAATGAGTCCCGGAGCAGACACCGGCGCGGAGGGGAATGAATCCCGGAGCAGACTCCGGCGCGGAGGGGAATGAGTCCCAGAGCAGACACCGGCGCGGAGGGGAATGAGTCCCGGAGCAGACACTGGCGCGGAGGGGAATGAGTCCCGTAGCAGACACCGGCGCGGGGGGAATGAGTCCCGGAGCAGACACTGGCGCGGAGGGGAATGTGTCCCAGAGCAGACACCGGCGCGGGGGGGGAATGAGTCCCGGAGCAGACATCGGCGCGGGGGAGTGTTTGTCTCGGATCAGACACCGGCGCGTGGGGGAGTGAGACCCGGAGCAGACAGCGGTGCGGAGGGGAATGAGTCCTGGAGCAGACACCGGCGCGGGGGGGGAATGAGTCCCGGAGCAGACATCGGCGCGGGGGAGTGTTTGTCCCGGAGCAGACATCGGCGCGGGGGGGAATGAGTCCTGGAGCAGACACAGGCGCGGGGGGGAATGAGTCCCGGAGCAGACACCAGCGCGGGGGGGGAATGAGTCCCGGAGCAGACACCGGCGCGGGGGGTAATGAGTCCTGGAGCAGACACCGGCGCGAAGGGGAATGAGTCCCAGAGCTGACACCGGCGCGGGGGGGAATGAGTCCCGGAGCAGACACCAGCGCGGGGAGGAGTGAGTCCCGGAGCAGACACCAGCGCGGAGGGGAATGAGTCCCAGAGCAAACACCGGTGCGGGGGGAATGAGTCCCGGAGCAAACACCGGTGCGGGGGGGAATGAGTCCCGGAGCAGACACCAGCGCGGAGGGGAATGAGTCCCGGAGCAGACACCGGCGGGGAGGGGAATGAGTCCCGGAGCAGATACCGGCGGGGAGGGGAATGAGTCCCGGAGCAGATACCGGCGCGGAGGGGAATGAGTCCCGGAGCAAACACCGGCGCGGAGGGGAATGAGTCCTGGAGCAGACACAGGCGTGGGGGGAATGAGTCCTGGAGCAGACACCGGCGCGGGGGGGCGAATGAGTCCCAGAGCAGACACCGGCGCGGGGGGGAATGAGTCCCGGAGCAGACACCGGCGCGAAGGTGAATGAGTCCCGGAGCAGACACCGGCGCGGGGGGGAATGAGTCCCGGAGCAGACACCGGCGCGGGGGGGAATGAGTCCCAGAGCAGACACCGGCGCGGAGGGGAATGAGTCCTGGAGCAGACACAGGCGTGGGGGGAATGAGTCCTGGAGCAGACACCGGCGCGGGGGGGCGAATGAGTCCCAGAGCAGACACCGGCGCGGGGGGGAATGAGTCCCGGAGCAGACACCGGCGCGAAGGTGAATGAGTCCCGGAGCAGACACCGGCGCGGGGGGGAATGAGTCCCGGAGCAGACACCGGCGCGGGGGGGAGTGAGTCCCGGAGCAGACACCGGCGCGAAGGTGAATGAGTCCTGGAGCAGACACCGGCGCGAAGGTGAATGAGTCCCGGAGCAGACACCAGCGCGGGGGGAATGAGTCCCGGAGCAGACACCGGCGCGGGGGGAATGTGTCCCGGAGCAAACACCGGCGCGGAGGGGAATGAGTCCCGGAGCAGACACCGGCGCGGAGGGGAATGAGTCCCGGAGCAGACACCGGCGCGGGAGGGATTGAGTCCCGGAGCAGACACCGGCGCGGGAGGGAATGAGTCCCGGAGCAGACACCGGCGCGGGGGGGAATGAGTCCCGGAGCAGACACCGGCGCGGGGGGGAATGAGTCCCGGAGCAGGCACCGGCGCGGGGAGGAATGAGTCCCGGAGCAGGCACCGGCGCGGAGGGGCATGAGTCCCGGAGCAGACACCGGCGCGGAGGGGAATGAGTCCCGGAGCAGACACCGGCGCGGAGGGGAATGAGTCCCGGAGCAGACACCGGCGCGGGGAGGAATTAGTCCCGGAGCAGACACCGGCGCGGAGGGGAATGAGTCCCCGAGCAGACACCGGCGCGGAGGGGAATGAGTCCTGGAGCAGACACCGGGGCGGGGGGGAATGTGTCCCGCAGCAGACACCGGCGCGGGGGGGAAATGTGTCCTGGAGCAGACACCGGCGCGGGGGGGGAATGAGTCCTGGAGCAGACACCGGCGCGGGGGCAATGTGTCCCGGAGCAGTCACTGGCGTGGGGGGAATGAGTCCTGGAGCAGACACCGGCGCGGGGGGGGGGGAAGTGAATCCCGGAGTGGACACCGGCGCAGGGTGGGGGAGGGGGGGGGGGGGTGCGGGGGCAGTGAATCCCGTAGCAGACACCAGTGTTTGGGGGGAGTGGGTCTCAGAGTAGATACTGGCTCGGGGTGCAATGAGTCCTGGAGCAGACACCGGCGCGGGGAGGAATGAGTCCTGGCGCAGACACCGGCGCGGAGGGGAATGAGTCCCGGAGCAGACACTGGCGCGGTGGGGGGGGGACGTGAGTGCCGGAGCAGATACCGGCGCAGAGGGGGAATGAGTCCCGGAGCAGACACCTGCACGGTAGGAGTGAGTCCCGGTGTGTTCACCGGTGTAGGGAGGGGGTGGGGGAGTGGATCCCAGAGCAGAGACCGGCGCGGTGAGGAGTGGGTCCTGGAGCAGACACTGGCACGGGGGAGTGGTGGGGGTAGCGTGCGTCCTGGAGTGGTCACTATTGGAGTGGAGACGTTTGTGGCCTGGGGGCTGGCACAAGCAGTCAGACTGATGAAGGGCTTTAGCCTGAAACGTCGATTTTACTGCTCCTTGGATGCTGCCTGAATTGCTGTGCTCTTCCAGCACCACTGATCCAGAATCTGGTTTCCAGCATCTGCAGTCATTGTTTTTACCATGTGTGGAAGCCCCTGCGCTGACCTACTGCACTGTCATATTTATTTGTAAATTGTTTATCCGACCGTAATGTCTATCCTTTTAACTATGTTATATTTTGAACTTATTCTGTGAATCACTGTAAAGTAATGCAACTACTTTTCTTATTTTTATTCCTGTGTTTGTATCTGAGATTTTTACCAGCGTCCTTTGTACCTGAGACGGTGCTATAAGTGGTGACATTGTAAACTTTTCACTGTATTCCTGTACTGGAATATACATAATGATAAAGGATATGCATTTATAAGGATGGTTTTAATCTAAATAATGGAGGCCAGGGATGAAATATGGGAAAATATGATATTTCAAAGTACAGAAGTTCAGTTTATAGGTTCCTATGAGATATTTAATTCTTCTGAACTCCACTGAATATTATCCTAACAGATTGAACCTCTCGTCATATATCAGTCTCACTTTCTCAGGAATCAGGTTTGTAAATTCTGGAAAAGCTCTCTTAGACGGGGAAAGTAACAAATAAAACTCCTCTATTCAAGAATGGAGAGAGGCAAAACCGGGAAATTATATGTTTGGTAGCTTTATGTTTGTCATGGGGAAGCTGTTAGAAATGATCATTAAAGAGATTATAGCTGTGCGCTTAGAAACACTCAAGGTAATTGGGGAGAGTCATCACGGTTTCATGAAAGTAACATCATACTTAACCAATTTATTGAGCTTTTTGAAGTAAAATGCTGCCAATAATTGGGAGTCTGTAAATGTACTACACGTGGACTTTGAGAAGATATTTGAGAAGGCGCAATATCAAATGCTGACGTAGAAAATAAAAGCTCATGGTACTGTATTAGATTAGTTACAGTGTGGAAACAGGCCCTTCGGCCCAACAAGTCCACAAATCCATTCCACTTTCTTGCCTTATCCCCATAACCTTTAATTCCTTTGTTGATTAAACATCTTTCTGTCTTAGCCTTGAGTATACTTAACAACCCAGCCTCCACAACCCATGAGACCATAAGATATGAGAGATCAATAAGGTTAATTATTAGGCTATTCAGTTATTCCAAACTGCTCCACCATTTGATCAAGGCTGATATATTTCTCAGTCCAATCTCCAATCTTCTCTCACTAACCTTGTATCCCCTTACTAATCAAGATCGTATCTATCTCTGCCCTAAAGCCATCTGCAGTGTAGAATTCCACAAACTGACTACTCTCTGGAAGGAACAGTAACCTCCTCATCCCTGACTAAATGGGAAAGCCCTTGCCGAGGTTCTGCCCTCTGATCTTTGAGGAAGGAGAAACAACCTTTCTGAAAGCTAGTCTGTCAGGTCCTCGTAGAAACTTACATTTCAATAAGGTCTCCTCTCATTCTTCTAAACCTCAGTGTGTACAAACCCAGCCTACCCAATGCCTCTTCAAAACAAAACCCTCCATACCTGGAATCAACCTTCCCTGGCCTACCTCAAATGCCAGTCTCTCTAAGAGAAACAAAACTCTTCAGTCGTTCAGAGTAGTTTGACTCGTGCTTCGTGTGGTATTAGTGAGACTTCTCTATTTTTACACTACCTTTCAAAGGCTAAAAGTTCATTTTTCTTCACTATTACCTGCTGACGTTAGATGCTCGCTTTTCCTGATTCCTGTAAGAGAGTTTCCAAATCCTTCGGTGCCGCGGTCTTTCCCCATTTCAATAGCTTTCATCTGTGATGGGCTTCTACCTTTTATACTTTAAATCAGGGGCTTCAATGACAGGAGCAAAGCTGGCTAAATTCACAAATGACAAGAAGGAAAATAGGAAGGTTTTTTGTGAGGAAGTCATAAAGAAGTTGCAGGTGGATATACACAGGTAAAAATGAGTGGACAGGAGTCTGGCTGATGGAGCACAATGTGGGAAAATCTGAAGTCGTTCACTTTGGCAGGAAGAATGAAAAAGCAGAGTATTACTTAAACGGAGAAAGTGCAGAATTCCAAAGCACAGAGAGCTTTAAGTGTTTAAATGCAAGGGTTATAAAGAGGTAGTAAACAGGTGTAGCACATAATCAAGAATGGTAATGGCTTGCAATCCTTAATTATGCACATAACATTAAAGATGCTTTCTTCAGTTATATGGAGCATTGCTGAGATCACATCTTGAAAATTGTGCACAGGATGTAGGTTTGATTGCTGAGCTGGGAGGGTCATTTCCAGAAGTTTTGTCAGCCTACTAGGTAACATCTTCAGTGAGCCTCAGGCGAAGCAGTGTACATGATTCCTGCTTTCTATTTATATGTTTGGGTTTTTTTGAGTTGATGATGTTATTTCTTGCACAGACTGTAACAAGCACTACATTGGACAAACAAGCAGAAAACTAGCCACCAGGATACATGAACACCAACTAGCCATAAAACAACATGACCCTCTCTCACTAGTATCCTTACATACAGATAAGGAAGGACACCACTTCGACTGGGACAACACATCTATCTTGGACAAGTCAAACAGAGAATTCCTAGAAGTATGGCATTCCAACCAGAACTCTATCAACAAACACATCGAGTTAGACCCCATCTACCACCCCCTGAGAAAAAGAACAGGAAATGACATCACCACAGGAAATAACATCAACCCAAAGAAACCCAAACATATAAATAGAAAGCAGGAATTTTCAGTAGTGCTTCACCTGAGGCCCACTGAAGATGTTACCTAGTAGGGTGACAAAACATCTGGAAATGACCCTCCCAGCTCAGCAAGCAAACCTACATCCAGAATCTCAACCTGAGCTATAAATCTTCTCAAAACTCGCTTATATTATGCACAGTTTGGTCTCCTTACAGAAGACAAGATATAACTGGAGGTGATCAGAGGACGTTCACTTGATAACACCTGGAATGAATGGATTATTTTATGAGGAAAGATTGGACAAGCTGGACTTGTTTCCCACTGGAGTTAAGGAAAGTGAAGGGGGTGCCTTTATGGAAGTGTATGAGATCCTGAATGGTTTTGACAAGGTGGTGTTTTCTCTTGTGAGTCAGTCCAGAACTGTGAGGTACGGTTTTAAAATTAAGCATTGCCTTTTAAAGACAGAGTTGAGAAGTATTTTGTTTCTGTTAGTTGGTTGTAATTTTATGCCATCATTCAGACTGTTTATAATGCTGCCAGTCTCAGTGGTTACAGTTCGACTGCTGGAAAGATTGTGAACTGTAGGACACGGACATAAAGTGACTGGCAAAAGAAGTAAAAGCCAAATGGGGAAAAGCATTTGCACATGGATTGTTGTGACCAACTGCAAGGGACAGATTCAATTCAGGTCCTTGATAGGGAATTGCAGAAGCACCTGATGGGACAGAGTTAGTAAGGCAACAGGGAAAAGGGTGGGCAGTGGGACTAGCTAAACTGCTCTTATGGAGAGTTAGAATTGGTTTGACAGTCCTAATGGGCCCTTCCTGTGCCTTCAAATTTCTATGATTCTCACACAACAGTTCCAAGTCATCACAGGTCCTGGTGCTTGGTAGCAAAGCCCACATCCTATGACACAGAAACCCTCTGGCTCTCCCCATGCTACTAACAAGCTCTTCTACTTGTTTAATGGCTGTTGGAGGTGAGCAGCTGAACATAGGAACATATGAATCAGGAGCAGGAGTAGGCCATTCAGCCCCTCGTGCCTGCTCTGCCATTCAATGGTGGGCGGCACAGTTGGCACTGCTGCCTCACAGCGCCTGAGACCTGGGTTCAAATCCTGCCTCAGGCAACTCTCTGTGTGGAGTTTGCACATTCTCCCCGTGTCTGCGTGAGTTTCCTCCGGGTGCTCCGGTTTCCTCCCACAATCCAAAAATGTGCAGGTTAGGTGAATTGGCCATGCTAAATTTCCCGTAGTGTTAGGTGAAGGGGTAAATGTAGGGGAATGGGTCTGGGTGGGTTACGCTTCGGCAGGTCAGTGTGGACTTGTTGGGGCGAAGGGCCTGTTTCCACGCTGTAACTAATCTAATAAGAACTTGGCTGATCTGATTGTAACCTCATTTATGCACCACCCCTTCTAACTCCTTGCTTAAGGAGAATTGATCTGCCTCTGCTTTAAAAATATTCAAGGTCCACCTCCTTTTCAGGAAGAGTGTTCCAAAAAGTCATGACCTTCTGAAAAGAAAAGAATTTGCCTCATCTTTGTTCTAAATGGGTAAACCCTGATTTTTAAACAGTGACACATCATTCTAGTTTCTTTGATAAGAGGTAAGAGCCTCACCAGGTCAATCCTGTACAGACCCTCACTCTCCCCTCACTCTTCTCATTCCAGAAGATGACTAGACAACTGACACTGTCTCCAGGGGTACCATTTTGAAAAGATAGCCTCACCCCCCCCCCCCCCAACGGGGATCCTTAGAAATCCCAGCATCCAGAGCGTCATTATAATTCTACGCTTTTTTTTCCAAAAGACCATTTATTCACAACTATAGCATAAAACAGAAATACCTTCAACATTGCCACTTTCGAGATATAAGGTCAGTGGTGTTCAACTAGTTATCTGAGTAGATTAGATTAGATTAGATTAGATTACAGTGTGGAAACAAGCCCTTCGGCCCAACAAGTCCACACCGACCCGCCGAAGCGAAACCCACCCATACCCCTACATTTACCCCTTACCTAACACTACGGGCAATTTAGTATGGCCAATTCACCTGACCTGCACATCTTTGGACTGTGGGAGGAAACCGGAGCACCCGGAGGAAACCCACGCAGACACAGGGAGAACGTGCAAACTCCACACAGTCAGTCGCCTGAGGCGGGAATTGAACCCGGGTCTCTGGTGCTGTGAGGCAGCAGTGCTAACCACTGTGCCACCGTGCAGCCCAAACAGGTAGGTTTTTTTTTGCAACTTTTGAAATCAAGAGGGATATTTATTTGCTTGGACAGATGGAAGTAATCTGAAACAATGAGAATCAGACGTAAATAGAAACAGTGATACAGTTTCTGGTAAATTCTTTCCTCTCTAGCTAAAGTGACTGAGAGATGGAGAAAATAATGTCACAACATAGACATGATCTGTTTTATGGTTGCTTATTCTAATGATACACGTATGCTCTCTTTTCCCAAATGCTATTTTTAAGATTGGACTTTGATTGGTTTAATGATTTAAATTAAATTAGCTATGAATGTCGCAGACACCTAACAACTTACTCTACATTGTCCAATTCTGCTATTCCCTGCAGAATGTGAACAGATGGAGGTAATTCGACCTTTTCACATCTGTGCTGCCATTCAGTCAGACCATGGCTGATCTCTATTTCTAATCCTTTTATCCAAATTTAATCAAACCCCCTGATAACCCTGCCCAACAGAATTCACTTCACCTGACAAAGGGGCAGCACTCCAAAAGCTTGTGATTTCCAATCAACCTGTCGGACTATAACTTGGTGTCATGTGACTTATGACTTTGTCCATCTCAGTCCAACACCGGCACCTCCACACTAACAGAAATCCGTTTAGGAAAATTCAATTGACCTAACATTCTCAGGTTCTGTGCAGTTCTGGAGTCCAGATTTTAGGAAGGATGTTGCAGGGCCCACTTGTGGTGCAGTGGTAGTGTCTCTACCCCTGGATCAAGAGACCCAGATTCAAGTCCCACCTCCTCTTTATTTGACCATAGGCTGGCAATGACATTACAACCAAGTCTATTGCTCTTCTGACATAAATAAAACAAATGATGGTGGATTCTGGAAATCTAAAACAAACCTCCCAAAGTGGTGCAGAAACTCAGCAGATCGGGCAGCTTCTGTGGAGAAAGAAACACAGAGATGGTTTGTGTCCAGTTTTCAACTGACAATTACAATTATTTTACCACCTGAATGACCTTGGGGCCTTATTTATAAAACTATGGATACTGACACCAGAGAAGGTGTTCACCTGTCCCAAGGAGATTGTGCCTACTTGGGGTGGCACAGTGGTTAGCACTGCTGCCTCACAGTGCCAGGGACCTGGGTTCAAGACCCACCCTCGGGTGACTGTCTGTGTGGCGTTTACACGTTCTGTGTCTGTATGGGTTTCTTCTGGATGCTCTAGTTTCCTCCCACAATCCAAAGATATACAGGTCAGGTGAATTGGCCATGCTAAATTGCCTGAAGTGTTAGGTGTGTTAGTCAGGGGTAAATATAGGATACAGGAATGGGTCTGGATGGGTTACTCTTCGCAGGGTCGGTGTGGACTTGTTGGGCCGAAGGGCCTGTTTCCATATTGTAAGAAATCTAATCTCTGCAGAACAACTGAAAACTAATGCTGTCTGCATGGCCGTACATTCTCCTACATGACTCAGTATGGGCCATGTGAACCTGTTATTGTTGTTTTTGTTTTAAAAGTGTAATAATTATTGATTGTAAAATGTTGAGAATTTAATTTAATGTTAATGTGTTCAAAATCAAAAGTGGTTTTGATGCAGT